>NC_084929.1:14909642-15223214 GCF_958298935.1 Phragmites australis
GCTCGTAGTCCTGCACGAGGTGCGCCTGACCTCGCTTAGGCTGGCGGCCATCATGAGCCCAGTGACCGGTACGCCCGCAATTGTGGTAGGCGTCACGGTCATCATTGCGGGCAGTGTTGCCATCAGCCGCGCCCTTCTTGCGCGAGCCACGGGAGCGGCGATTCTTGCCGCCGCCTTTGGCAGACCACGACCCCCCCTCGCTAGCTCGCCTTTCCTTCTAGCGCGCAAGCCACTGCTCCTCCGTGAGCAGCAGCTTGCCATCGAATGTCGATGGCAGCACCTGGTCCGGGTCGAGGCGGTCCTCCGTCGCCTTGAGCCGTCCCGTGACCTCCTCGATCATCAGCGTTGAGATGTCGAGGACGTTGAGATGGAGAGTGCGACCTACGCGAACTTGGGCGGGACAACCCGCATGTACTTGGCCATGACCTTGGCTTCTTCGACCGGATCACCGAGTACCTCCAACTGGTGGACGATCCCGGTGAGGCGCATGGCGAAGTCGTCGATTGACTCGCCGTCGCGGAAGGAGATCGCCTCGTAGCCTTCCTCACCTTCTGGGCAGTCGCCTTGCGAGAGCGCTTGGAGCCGACACACATCGTCTTGATCGCGTTCCAGGCCTCCTTCGTCGTCTTCTTCGCAAGGGAGGTGACCATCTCCGGCGGGACTACGCGAAAGATGGCCTCCATTGCCAACCTATCGTCGACCCTGTCCACGCCGCCCTTGTCCACGGCCTCTCAGAGGCCGCGGGCTTTAAGCATCACCTCCATTATCACCAACCACTCGGCGTAGTTGTGCTTGGTGAGTAGCGGGTACGCGCCTCCGACATCTCTTAGCACGCGCTGTACCACAGGCGCAGGAGCTGCAGAAGGGCCATCTTCACCCGCCATGACCCCGCTCTGATACCAATTGAAAGGTCTACAGTCTCACAGGTAGCCCATGAACTCAACCTAAGACACGTACACTAGCAGTGGTATTTTTTGGTGATGCAATGGCTTACTGCCTTTTCTGTTTTTTCTCTATTTATACACTGTTGACCACTACAATATGGCCTGGGTCAATCAGCTAATAACTACAGCCATTACTGTTTTAATTGGCTATTATTTTTTCTAATCTGCTAGCTGAAAATCCCTGGTGCAAATAGCTAATAACTACAGCCATTACTGTTTTAATTGGCTATTATTCTTCCTAATCTGCTAGCTAGAAATCTGCACACATCCAGGCTTATTGCTAACAAGCTTATTGTCCGCTCTGTTCTAAGCTTCTGCTAATTCCACCATCGCCAAAGAGGCCATCCTCAATCTTGGCCTTAGCGCAGCTACTCCACTGGTCCATGACACCGCACCCATTGACGTCAATATCGAGGTGGCCATAAATTGTTTGACAATGTTTATTCGCTGTGTTCCGGCATCCATGGATGTCAAGGCGCTACTCCGACGTCTACCTCTACACTGCTCAGGGACCTCACCATGAGCCCCGGGCTGTCGAGTTTGGCGACATGGTCACACAAAGTGTTCAATAAAATGCCTTGGAGTCTTGGCACCTTCTCCAACTGCAACATCAGCATGACGGTGTCCATGAACATCTCCACAACTCCTTTGGCTTCACCGACAGCAACCATGGTGTTTGGCATTGTTATGCTTCCAGGAAAGGATTTGCTTGGTGGCAGCCGCGACATGGTCACCAGCCCCTTTGACTCAGGAGGTGAGCCGCACATGAAGTGTTGGGGAGCATTTGTGATGTGTTGGTTCTATGGCCACCACCACTGAAGTGTGCCGAATGGCAACCATGGCCGGCACCAGTGCCATTTGATATCGAGTGTGTCGCTGCAGAACTCCAATACCATGGCCGTTATTCATATGTCATGGTGGGCTGACTTCCTAAACGATGAGCACAGCGCAGGCATGATGGTGATGTTCTGATACGGTGGTGCTGGATTACAACAGATGCCAAGACCATCCTTCTGCTGCCATGCAGCTGGAGTGCAATCACAAGAGCAGCCAATGTTAGTACGATTTCCATTACCAAAATGCAGCTAATGTCAACAAGGTCACCACCACAAGGAAATGCAATTGTATTCCAGGCACTGTTCAATCTTGAAGCATTCAAGTCCAATAGTATATCTTCTGTGTAAGCTATTATGACAGTACTACAAGAAATGGGGCTGTTGGATGCTGCCAACATGACCTACAACACAAGCTTCTGGACAGAGTAAGTTTGATGACTGGTTGGTTATTTCTGGTGGTCAAATACTTTGGAAGTGCCTGAGTTACCTGCTGGAGCTATGTGATAATACAAGCAAATCAATTGTGGACCGCAAGGAGCAGCGCCAGTCTATAGTGTACATTGTACAGCAAAAATTGGTTTTTCAGAGCAGTGAAAGGAAGTCATCACTTCAGACATTGACTCAGGCAAAGTATCCCTTGCATTATTACTGGCATCTTGGAGTTTATATGCAATTGTATTGTGTGTTACTCAGAAATTATTCAGCTCAAGTATATATTCTTGCTGATTCCGTTTTGGTTTCTGAACACATGAACACAACGACTGTACCACTTTGTCTGCTACCTATTTGTGAGTGTGAGGTGATTGGTACATCAATGTTTGTTCTTGAGGTGATCCTGGGGAATGTTGAATCCTCTGTCAGTTGGGCTATTTCCTGCAACTTCAATGGCTTGGAATATGCAACCTGCATGGTTAGGCTGGGAGCTAATACAAGAGTCACGGCAGCAGAAATGTGGTGGCAATATGCATGATTCCTTCATAATGTTGATTCAGAGAGATAGGGTTCAGCTATGGACTACTTCAGTGGCTCTGCTTGAAGTGGTTTCTTCACGAGGCAACCGTGAGATTCACAAGGCTCTTTCTCTACTTGTTGCATGGTTGCAGCTCTCATGGTACATCCTGATGTTGGAGCACTACATTTTGTTCATGATACTGAGTTCTTGCTGTGCATCAATGATCTACTACATCGGCTTGAGGACAAGCCGAAATTAAAGGGGGATGGAATGCTAGGGCCCAGATATGGTATTGGATGGGCGGCCCAGCCAAGTCAGGGCCCAATTAAGCTACGTTGAAGGAGTATGAAGAGCCAGGCTCGTCAGCATAGAACGGCATCAAACAACTGGAAACAGAACAAAACTCCTTTCCTGTTCTTCCTCTCATCTACTGTTTCTCTTCTTCCTCCAAATCCCCAACTGATCTTCTTCACTGATGTACCTCTAGTCTTCCTCCTTCGATTCCCTTGCTTTGCTACCTATCCCAAACTCCAATTATATCATATTATACCTTGAACTCAAGTGTTACTCTATCAATTTGGTTGCTATTTGGAATCAACAATGGTGGTTGCTAACAGATATTCACTTTTTTACTGAAACAGATGTACTTTTTGTTAGTTGGTATAGTGTTGGAGCAAGAGTTCGTCTTGTCCTAGCAAGTATAGTGAGAATTTTTTCTAAGGAGGATCCATAAATGTATTGATAGTAAAAATATGGACTGGACTAGAGGGAGTATCACATGAAGACTTGTGATTGTGCTCCTCCGTGTTGTGTTGAGCGTGCCCTTTCTCTCCCTCTAACCCCCTTCCAGGTGACCATGACCCCCTATTTATAAGGTAGTACGTAGCTTAATGTACAAGTTATCACGATGTATAAATATCTAGGACCTAGCCAAATTACTAGGTCTTATCCTAGATAACTATCTTTTACCCTACATAGAAGATAAATATCTACCGTGGTAACTATTTTGGTGCCTGCCCCCTGAGGGGTGAGCCGGTTGCCAATTACGGCCCGGCGCCGCTCTGTCGAGAGTATTAGGACAACTTGCATCGTGTTGGGGTGTTAGGATAAGCACTACTTGCACCGGCATTAATCGTTCGTCATCTCGCATCAGGTCGGCTGCAGAGGGGGGTGTCCTTTCTTCCCTGATATTATCTCCGGAGGCCGGTCGTGCCTTTAGGCTTCGGAAGGCCGCATGGGCACTGGAGGGGCAGCCCGAAGTGGTCCGCAGCCTCCGGGGACAAGGCCTCCTGTTGAGTTCGGAGGCCGAAGGCTCTGAGGGTACTTGCTGTAGCTTTGAGTCTTCGGAAGGCTACGTACGTGCCGGAGAGGTGGCCTGAAGGGGTCCGCAGCCTCTAGGGATAGGGCCTCTTGCCGAGTTCGGAGGTGAAGGCTCTGGAGGGACCTTTGATAGCGATCGTCAACCATTATACTCAGGCTGGTCTAGTTTTTCCCAACATATAGTTAGTAGTTGCCATAATTGATGGCTCAACAGTGAACATGAACCTGGATCTATTGGTTATTTTCATGTCGCTGAAAGTTCACAATGGAAAGATGGCTCCTTGTTGTGTAGTTGTGTTAGCTTGCTAATTGCATAAGTGTTGTAGCTTATTGTCAGGATTTTTTGTTGCTGTGTTGTTAGGTAGTCAACAACAACAACAAAGCCTTTCAGTCCCAAACAAGTTGGGGTAGGCTAGAGATGAAACCCATAAGATCTTGCAAGTCTAGTCATGGCTCTGACACGTGGATAGCTAACTTCCACGCACCCCTGTCCATGGCTAGTTCTTTGGTGATATTCCAGTCTTTCAGAACCCTCTTTACAGACTCCTCCCATGTCAAGTACTACCTCGACCTCTCTTGATATTATCCGCACGCTTTATTCTTCCGCTATGTACAGGCGCTTCTGAGGGTCTGCGTTGTATATGTCCAAACCATCTCAAACGATGTTGGACAAGCTTCTCTTCAATTGGTGCTACACCAACTCTATCACGTATGTCATCATTCCGAACCCGATCCTTTCTTGTGTGGCCACACATCCATCTCAGCATGCGCATCTCCGCTACACTCAACCGTTGGACATGTTGCCTTTTAGTTGGCCAACATTCTGCACCATACAATATCGCAGGTCTAATTGCCGACCTATAGAACCTGCCTTTTAGCTTCTGTGGTACTCTCTTGTCGCAGAGGACGCTGGAAGCTTGGCGCCACTTCATCCATCCGGCTTTGATTCGATGACTCACATCTTCATCGATTTCACCATCCTTCTGCAGCATCGACCCCAAATATCGAAAGGTATCCTTCTGAGGTATCACCTGCCCGTCAAGGCAAACCTCATCCTCCTCGTACCTAGTAGTACTAAAATCGCATCTCATGTACTCAGTTTTAGTTCTACTAAGCCTAAAACCCTTCGACTCCAAGGTCTGTCACCACAGCTCCAACTTTCCATTTACCCCCGTCCGACTATCGTCGACTAGCACCACATCATCTGCAAAGAGCATACACCATGGGATATCACCTTGTATATCCCTTGTGACCTCATCCATCACCAAAGCAAAAAGATAAGGGCTCAAAGCTGACCCTTGGTGCAGTCCTATTCTAATTGGAAAATCATTGGTGTCACCATCGCTTGTCCGAACACTTGTCACAACATTATCGTACATATCCTTGATAAGGGTAATATACTTTGTTGGGACTTTGTGCTTCTCCAAGGCCCACCACATAACATTCCGCGGTATCTTATCGTAGGCATTCTCTAAGTCAATGAACACCATATGCAAGTCCTTCTTTTGCTCCCTGTATCTCTCCATAAGTTGTACCAAGAAGATAGCTTCCATGGTCGACCTCCTAGGCATGAAACCAAACTGATTTTTGGTCAAGCTTGTCATTCTTCGTAAGTGGTGTTCAATGACTCTCTCCCGTAGCTTCATCGTATGGCTCATCAGCTTAATCCCACGGTAATTAGTACAACTTTGAATATCCCCCTTATTCTTGAAGATTGGTACTAATATACTCCGCCTCCATTCTTTGGGCATTTTGTTTGCCCAAAAAATGAGGTTGAAAATCTTAGTTAGCCATACAATTGCTATGTCTCCAAGGCATCTCCACACCTCAATAGGGATACCATCAGGGCCCATAGCCTTGCCTCCTTTCATCCTTTTTAAAGCCTCCTTGACCTCAAACTCCTGAATCCTTCGTACAAAACGCCTGTTGGCATCATCAAAGGAGTCGTCCAGCTCAATGGAAGAGCTCTTACCTCCTCCATTGAACAGCTGGTCGAAGTACTCTCGTCATCTATTCTTAATCTCATCTTCCTTCACCAGAAGTCGATCTGTCCCATCCTTGATGCATTTGACTTGGTTGACATCCCTCGTCTTTCTCTCACGGATCTTGGCCATCTTATAGATGTCCCTTTCCCCTTCCTTCGTGTTTAACCGCTGGTAGAGGTCCTCATACGCCCGACCTCTTGCTTCACTCACTGCTCGCTTTGCGGTCTTCTTCGCCACCTTGTACTTCTCTACGTTGTCAACACTCCTGTCCAAGTGTAGGCGTTTGAAACATTCTTTCTTCTCCTTGATAGCCTTCTGGACATCCTCGTTCCACCACCAGGTATCTTTCGTTTCGCTTCTACTTCCCCTCGTCACCCCAAACTCCTCGGAAGCCACCTTCCGAATGCAAGTCGCCATCTTTATCCACATATTGTTTGCATCACCTCCTTCCTCCCAAGAGCCCTCCTTAATTACCCTCTCCTTGAAAGCTTGAGCCGCTTTCAATATCCATTGTTAGGTAGTCAATGTGCAAATAATATCTTTCAGTATCCATTTCGTGAGGTTCTTAGTGGAACTTTTAGCTTCAACAAACCAGAATAGTTGACATTGTACTTGTGGTAGTTAGATGCTTGTTCTGTTGTTTAAGAGCATGTAAATATGAGTTTGCAGTCTCTTAGGCTACGCTGAATTGTACATTAGCAAGTTTGAGAGAATTGTACATTAGCAAGTTTGAGAGGAAGAGTACGCTCTCACAAGCATGTAAATGTAACATTGCATTTTCATTTGCTACGTCTAATATTCCGATGGTACATTGGCAAGTTCAAGAGGAATAATATGCTTTCTTCGCCATTGGAAGGGAAGTATATGCTGCAGAAAAATATATTGATCATCTCATTTTGTTTAGATACTCCAAACCCTGCTGTTGGGGAATAATGACCAAGCAATTCGCTATTGTTTTCTTGTATTGGCACTTATTAATATTGACTACTTTTGTAAAGCTCGATGCAGAATGCATGTTTTCTGTCTGCCCACTCCATCAGTTGAACTTTGTTTGAGTCATTCACCAGTTGCCTTAGACGATCATTAACTTTTTTGAGTTTTTCTCGAAAATGGATGGTACTAAATTTGTAGTGGAGGTCTGGCTACTTGTTTTAGTTGTTAACTCTAGTTGAAATTTCATTAACAAACCAACAAAGTAGGCTTCCTGTTTATCCACACATTCTTGTCAAGAATAATGCCTAATGTGCATTACTACTGGCATAGTGCCTAAACTTATGGGTTCAAACTGAAGTACTGTCATTACCTGTGTGATGTAAAGAATTTATGTACGGAACAGAAACAAATGTTGTGTTATATATGTATCGATCATTTTATTTGCTGTGGTGAGATCTGTTCCTAAATCTTGTTATTGTGAATCAGGTATTTAGTGCCTGATGGATGTGACCTGGTTTCTGCTGGGGCTTTACCTGTTGTATTTGGTACATCACATTTGGGCCTTGTCCACAGAGCTCAATTAAAGGCTGGCCAGGTTGGCTCCCCATATACCTTCTTTCTTCTATGTGATATGATGTCATTTGGACATTTTGATGTTATTCTTACTTGGAAATATATGTCTGTATATTTTACTAAATTAAATTATACTTTCTACTGTCCTTTTATGTTGTTTGATGTACTAGGCATCAATTTAATCTGGTACAATTCCAGGAAGAATTAGAAGGGACATGTAGATTTTAACTAATACATTAGGTAAAATATGCTTGTTGCTATGTAAATACTGCCGGAAGGATAGCCGGGTGGTGTCGGCTGCTAGAGGAGGGATTAGATCATAGATTGGGGAGATAGAATATTAGGGAAGACTAGTTAATTCTTTTTTTTTCTTCCTTATCTCCTGGATGCGCCCTCTATAAATAGGGCGGGTACATGGCTGGCCTGGAGAGTCCATGCCGTATTCCAAATATTACTTTTCTAAACCGACTCCTATTCTATTCCTAAACTGACTCTATCTCCTTCCTCAAATAATTCTACTTGGTACCTAATCTGAAAACCTTCTTTATTTCTTAATTCTTAAACCTGTTACTGTTCACGTGGACAGAAACCCGCCTATGTCCTGCATGTGACACTTGTAGAGTCGTTTCTTGGTTTATGAGAGTAGGTCATTTTGTTCCCTGAATATGCATTGAGTGGCCACCACACCTCCATTTTATGCATTGTGCCGTTGTGATCATCATGCACAGAAAATGTTGCAGGTTACACAATAATTCACTGATGGCTTATGTCAAAGACCATATTTGGAATACAGGGATTATTCTTTGAATTTTGGAGACACTAGATGGACAATTCAAGTTGTACAGTTTTGTAATGTCTCGAAGCTATGGAGACAGCATGCATTACAATTATCATTATGTCATTCTAATTATGTATAAATATAGGTCATGTCCTATAAAATAATGCATATTTAATTGTTTTGTATCCTTTTCCTATTTGTAGGAATTTCTGGGACTTTTCTCCTTGTGTAGTTAAGGACGAAACTACCACCTTCCACAGCACCTACTCTTAGTTGATATGGTTTTACGAATGTTCGCAGTGATGCTTGTTGCAGATGTTGCTCGTCTTAACCTTTATGAATCATGTAAATACCCTTAATAGATATAAAAAATAAGGCCAGTATGCAGCTATGTGACCTATGTGTCCCAGTACTTAGTTGCTTCTCATTTGTGGCTACGATTTCAGGTGCTACTTGTTCTCGGTGCTGCCGGAGGTGTCGGGTTATCTGCTGTACAAATAGGAAAAGTTTGCAGTGCTGTTGTTATTGCAGTTGCTAGGTGATTTAAATGATGAGATAACTATTTCACTGCTTGCAATATTATTTGACCATGTAGTCTTCTGTTCCTAACTATACCATTTCTTTGACTTCAGGGGGACTGAGAAAATGCAATATCTCAAGTCCATAGGAGCCGATCATGTAATTGACTCAAGCAAGCATAATGTTATAGAAAGCACCAAGTCATTTTTAAAGGCTAGAGGCCTGAAAGGCGTCGATGTTTTATATGACCCTGTCGGGGGCAAACTTACGCAAGATAGTCTGAAACTTCTCAATTGGGGTGCACATATTCTGGTCATCGGATTTGCCAGTGGTGATGTACCAGTTATTCGAGCAAATATTGCTCTGGTTAAGGTGCACTCATGCATAAAAGCCTATTAAGAATGTGATGATTCTGATTGTCTATGTATTTACTAAAATTTGGCTTTCAGCATTTGGGCCAGCTCACTGCTATGTACCCTGTTTATGTTCACTGCATTCTTAGAGCAAAAGCCTTCTGACACACGTCCCTAGAATTTGCAATTTTTGTGGCAATCTTTTCTTGCTAAATTGAATAGTAACATCTAAAGTATGTGACTTACTACAAGATTACGTTGGAGCTATTTTTGAAAAATAATCAAGTAGTCAGTAGCAAACTGACAGCAATATTGTTTGCAGTAAAATGATTGCTAGGAAATAAGGACAATAGTATAGTCGGTAAATCCAAAGATCTGTCTCTTGAATTAGAAGTTGATATAGGTAGAAATATAATATGCCCAATATTGGGAAATACTACTGAAGAAAAGCGCTTAGCATTTTGAACACTAAAGGGAAACCATGAGGATACTGATCGCTGGTAAATCTGTTTATTTGCAATTAATGTATACTGAAACCAGGGACTAATGTTTCTATAAAAAACCACTAACTAATTGTGGTATGCTGTTTCAGAATTGGACAATCCATGGTCTGTATTGGGGAAGCTACTTAAGTCATTGTCCAGCGGTACTGATTGACTCCCTCAATGAACTCCTGTTGTGGCTTTCAAAGCGTTTGATAACAGTTCAAATCTCACACGCATACAGGCTCGGTGAGGTAAGCATGGTTCATACAAGTTCAAACAACATAATGGTTCCGGTACGGCGGAAGCTCTTATAACATTGAACAGTTATCATGTTTAACATCACATGGCCCGCTTTATTTTTTATGGTAACCAGGGTGGTGTAACTTCTTGTTACTAGCATGGTTCAAATATTTTGACTGCCATCTTGCCTTCTCTATATGTAGATTACTTTGGTATTATGTTGGTGCTTGTCAAAATAGCTCCACTATATTTACGACGCAAGTAACGCCTATGCTGCTAATGCGGTGTTGCTGTGCATCTTGGAACATAATACAAACACCATGTCCGAAACTATGTTATAGATTTTTTGCTTCAAAGAAATCGTCTGATTATTAGCACTTTTCTGTCACCTTGCATCAATATTGGTGTTTTGCTAAATTGGTTCCAACCAAATTTACATTGTCTGAAATGTACTGTTTTGGGGCTTTAGAACTTCTGCTATTTGAGCAATGTGAATTGTGGTGTCCAATTTTCTACAGGCCCATCTCGCTTTCGCTGCCCTGAGAGATAGGAAGGCGATTGGTAAAGTGATGATTGTAATGGACTCATCAGCAAAATCAAGGCTCTGATGCTCTTCAGACGTGCTTCTATATGGAATCATGAGACCTATGTACCCCTTGTATTCATGATAGGCGAAAAGATTATCCAAGGCACAGGAAGTTTCCCTTTCCCTGTCAATAATGTTACGTACAATCAGTGTTCGCCCAAACGCTATACGGTTGGTCACCCGTTGAATAGCGACTAGATAGTGTGTACACGGGTTTGTACGGTACTAACAAATATCCGTATATTTATGTAAGTGAAAATGAGGAAAATATTATATTTGACTTTACGGCATGCCCTCCAGAAAGGCAGAAATGCGACTTCAATATTTCATTCAATAATCATCATAGCAAGTAGCAACAAATATGAAATATCCGTATAGGCATGTATATGTACCTACAAAAGAAAATTGCAAATGTTGGTACGAATTCAAGTGTACTAGCGTCTAGCTAGTACCTATCGGCTTCAGACATGAAAATATAAAATACTAAAGCAGTCAAGCTTACGAACAGACCGAACATCAAACGATAGGCTATCCTCACATGACAAATGACAGAAATAGTTGATAGCTCTTTCAAACAGGCACAGCCCAAATCAATTACTTCTCACATAGGCACATGCGACATGACAAATAACTCTAGACAAACATAACCAGCAGCAATGAAGCAAGCTTCAAGCCAAATAGTCCGTGTAATTGGCTGGGTAGGTTGCCTTAGCACTAACCTGTAACCGATGCGGCGAGTGGACAAGACCGGCCGATTACCATTTTCTAAGAAGATTGTCAAATTCTCAATTCAAATTTATACTTCTGTTCAAATTTTCAAGTCAAAAGTTAAATATGTTTTCAAAGTTCCCAGTCATTTCGATTGAAAAGCACATGAACTACGTATTTTGCTAATTGTAGCTTCTTTAGTAGTATTATCAGACCACAAAAATTTACATGGTAAGACGTGGTACTATGTGAAAAACAGATAAAGAAGATATAAAATTAAAGACGAGTTGTAACATGATCCATCACTTATGATAATAATGACGGGCCGCAACATGACTTGTTACTTATGTCAGGTTAAGCGACGGATCACAATATAACCCGTCACTTATGAGTGGTACAAGGTGACCTGTCACTTATGACTGGTCTAAAGTGACCCGTCACTTATGATAAGTAATAAATGATGAGTCATCTTGGGCAATTTGACCCATCACTTATAACCTGACATCAGTGACGGGTCATGTTTTGACCCGTCACTAATGATAATAGTCATAAATACTTAGTTCACTAATATTTTATATTTTATTTTTTTCTTATTTTTTATCACCTCAGTAGAATTAGAATAGGAAATATATATAATTTCTGCTCAAGTTTGATGTAAGAGGTGGCGGCTATGGACACAAACACACGTTCTGAAAACGGTGCAGAAACTTCTGGAAGCGAGAACTCAATCTTCCAAGCCATTTTTGGCCTCAAAAAATTCACCGAACCCGACAAAGTGGGGGAGAAATGGATGTAACTGTTTCTGTAGATGTGCGTAGAGTAAAAAAATATCGAAATTTGAGTTCGTATGCAAAAGTTACGCCCGTTTTACCGGAGTTACTCCGGAGCACCTATTAAATTGCGATCGTTTGTATGAAATATTCATAAATTCATAAAATATTAATACAATTTTATAGGTAAATTATAACCAGTCACCTATCAAATTTTATATGTAAATATTAATACATATTTTATATAATACAAATTATATATATAAAATAAAAAATCAGTCATTAGTGACGAGTCAAGATTACGACACGTCACCTATAACCTTCATAAGTGACAGGTCATGATTATGACCCGTCACTTATGAACTTTCAACTGAGAAGGTAAAAAGATAAAATATCTAATATCCATCACAAACACGTGATAGTTGAGGTGGTAACGCGTGGGCGAGGAGAGGTGGTGGGTTCGATTCCCGCTTGATACAAAGACTGAAAATAGTGCTGAAAAAATAGAAGTGACCCATGGCCAGTGGTGATAGGCATGTGTTAGAATGGCTCGGGTGAAATTTTTTTGTTTACTATTTTCTATCAAAAAACGCGAAAAACGTAAATCAGTCATAAGTGACGGGTCATAGCTGTGATCCGTCACTCATGACCTTAATAAGTGACTGATCAAGTTTTTGACCCCTTTACTCATCACTTATGATTAGTCATCAGTGACGTATTCGGGGTGATAGGTGCGACACCCGTCACCCATGACGATTATGATCCGTCACTTTTAAGTTTTTTTCACGTAATGTGGCCTCGTATAGTGCAGTCTGACATGTCAATTACACCGACAACAAGGGGTTCCATATGTCAAATTCCTTCCATCTAATGGAATTCTCACATATAGACATCATTTAAACATATTTACCCAATTATTTGTAGTCTAAAAAAAAGAAATATTAAATATAGTTTTCCGATGATAGTTACAAAACTACATGTAGTTTGAGGAATTTACTCTGACTTGATAAGTGGGGATGCATGTTGCCCATCATGTTTAGGCAACCAAAACGAGCAGGAGGAAACAACTTGACAACAAATTTCTGAAACCAACATAGTAACACATCATTCTGCATGTCAACTTTTCCAATTTGTTGGTTACAGCGCAGAGATCTCTGCAATGACCTTAGCTTTGTCAACCTCAAACTGATTATCCTCTGGTAAAACATAAGAAAATTCTCTTAGAGTACCGATTTTGATTTATCCTGAATATATATACATATATATATACATACATACATATATATACGTACATACATATATATACGTACATACATATATATACGTACATACATATATATACGTACATACATATATATACATACATATACATATATATATATACATATACATATTTATATATATATGTATGTATAAAGGTATAGATTTACCTTTGTCTAGGGTGAAGTCTGCTAAGAATCTAAGGATCTTGTTTTTGTTAGCGGACAATATGCCGACAATTTCACGTGGCTTGTTTTGATTGACAGCAAACAGCTGATTGAAGAAAGAAAGATGTTTAGCATTTTCTTCTAATTAAAAACATAAATTTACACAAAAATGAAAATATAGTGGATTTGATACTATACTTTAAAGACATGGAAGGCCTCTACTTGAATAACTTTGCTTTGTTCCTGGTTATACAAATAGGATAAGAAGTTAAAGAATTGCATAGTTGATACAAAGTAGCAATGCAAATATTTCCGTCTTACAACATTTCTAACTAAAACACACATATGAGATAACACACAAAGAGTTCATTCACACAAATAATATCTAGTAGTACGACTATTTTATTTTATTTTTTGAAAGGAGAAGTAGTACGACTATTGGGGGACATAAATAGTGCATGCTTTTGGTTGAACAAATAATGGTCAGTACATATAGTTAAGAAGCAGAAACAATATCTCACCCTTAGAAGGTTCATTAGAACTATAAGGTTCTCCTTTGAATTAACATAGCACACCATCATCGTGGTGTTTGACCTATCCAGAAGAACGTCTCCCAAGAGCTGAAAGATACCGGGTGCATAGAAAAAAATCAGCTAGGCCCAGGGAATCATCTCAAAGTTATTGTAGAGCAAAAAAAAAATCCATTATAATAAAAAGTTCACCAAAGGTTGCATGTATTTGATACTTACCATGCTCGAGAAGAAATAAGTAAATCAAGGGACAACAAAGATAAGAGGAACATACCTGAGTAGCTTGCCTTCGGATGATATAGTTGGGTGATGATAGCAATTTAGAGTTAAATTCTGAAAAGAACTGATACATGAATTGCAATTAGAGATGATCCAGGATTTCTATAATAAAAGTTAACTGATATAGTCTTGTATTGACAAGGCTGTAGAAGGTTATCAGAAAGTGCCATTTCTTAAATATGAGTCAATGTGTGCAGATTTACGCCAACCCACAGATTGAGACATGGCAAATCAACCGTAGGTATTATTACTTCCCTCAAACAGAAAAACACTGGTTTAGCACATTACAAGATAAATGGCAGCTGCTGAAATTTATTTTAATGCTACATGGACTATTATTCGATGTATGCACCTGCAGATCTGAAAAGGCTTCTAATATGCAAGCTACAGCTATGCAGCCATAGTAGTATTCAATTGTCTTATGTTCACATCACAGGAAATATAGCATGCACACAATAAACTTGCATATACAAACAATCAGCTAGAAAATTTTACCCAATCATAATTCTTAGAAAGGAATTCAGCGGCGCTTGATTTATGCCTTGTCAGTAATTCCTGTTACAAGTTGAACAAAGAACAATTGCCATCACCCACACATTACAACAATGTTTGATCAGACAGTGTACTATAATGTCTGTGTATAGCCCAGTGTAATATAATATTCTCGGAATCTACTTCAGTCAGTTTTAAATTTTTTGTGACACTTTTTTTTTCAGTTGAAAAGTCGAGTTCGAGGAGTAAATAATTACCTTAAAAGTCCTGAATGCATCTGATGCTATGTTGAAGTCTGGAAGTTGTATGTAATCAAAGAATTTTCTCATATGTTCAGACTCTAATACATACCTACAAAATAAAATTTAATAAATCTAAGCACGAAATCCCAGACAAGAATAGTCAAAACTAGAAAGTGGAGAACAGGTATTCACAAGTGCAAATAATTATGTTTTCGATAATAATGATAAAGAACGGTATCAAAGTTTGGATTATGCATGATCTTTAATGTTCTAGATAAATTGAAATAAGATGATTTTGATAAACAAAATTCTAGGTACATATGTCCAATTTATATCTATGAGAGAGCAATGGAAATGATGGTCATACCAAGCAGCAACTTGGTGGCGTATGCAGTCCCTCAATATCGTGCTATAATGTATTGCAATGTCCAGGTTATCATACCTGCAAACAGGTCGCAATGGAACAAATCTTATGTTGTTAATCCCAAATAATCAACAAGGATACAAATAAAACAATGTCCAAGTATCAAATCCTTGAATGAAGAAGACAACTGAGGTCCTGCATGATTTAATAGTACAGTTAATGCTAAGCACACAGCAACAATTTGAAACAAGGATACCAACAGATACATGAAGGAAGCTTGGAAGACACCTACGTGTATATTAACTGGCTGACTAATTACTTACCCAAACATTAAAGTATCTAGAAGGTCTTTGTTAGCATCCAAGTAATCAGAGGCAATAATCCTTGAATCTACCTTTTGCCTTTGCAAATTTGCAACAATTTGAGTAACATCCTTTTGAGTCTAAACAAGCAGATGAAAAAGCATAAGAACATCATCTAAATTAGTGTGTGGGATAAGTAGCTCCACTTATATGTGATGCTATTATCCATTGGTGCAATTGGATGGAAAAAAGGAAAGCAATAAGTTGCTTAGCAAAGATAAACAAGGAATTCCTTGACATACTTCTAAGTCCAAATATGGAAGGCAAACAATTAGTAAACGCAGGGTGTTAGTATTCTCTTTGAAGAATTCCTTGGTCAAGTTCGTGCAAGCTTCAGTGACAGGCTCTGCCTCGCCATTGCCATAGAGAATGCATTTCATCTCCCTTATGTTTTTTCTTAGATCTGCCATCTGCAAGACAATTCAAGCGTGGGTTTAATTCTAACGCACAAGTTCTGGATTAAAGTTTCAATAACAAATGGTTCTACAAACTGAGACTAACTGTAAGTGGAGAAATGAAGCATGTAATCTAAATATTTGTTACCAAACATAGTTACACCTCCTTTAGGATGTTCCATAGAAACAAATTGCAATTGGCTTCTATTCATGTAAAAAAACGAATTGGTACCAGAAATCCACCATTCCCAAGTGAATTATCATGGATAGTCATACCAAATCATATGCCTCGGCCTCAGTCATGGTTCTTGGTGATACTAAATGTCAGACACTGATTAAGCAATTCGTTGATCATCACACCCTCAATGATTTCATACTAGTTGTTTGAACATATATGATCAAATGTTTTGATCTTAAAGTAGAAGGTATTTCAATCACCAGATGTAATAACAGAATAATAAGTACACGAAACAGTTGCAAATTTGTCATCAACTGATGCGAACAATCGGACAAATTCAAGAAAATGTGAAACGTATGCAAAACAAAAGGACATTTATTATTGAATGAGCTAGCCCAGTCAAACCAAGACATACAAAGGGGAAAAGGAATCGCATCTATCTTCTCACTGAACTAAATGAGGGAGAACAAAAACAAAGTAGTGAAGCCACATCACAACAACGAAACGTCTGTAGAGATAATTAATATCAATGGAAGGCCGTATTGCAGTCCATCCAACGAGCAAGACCCCCATCACAACATTTTTTTATGACAAAAAGAAAGATATATATCAAGAAAAGATGCACAGGAACAACCAATTGCAACGAAAGGCTTAGCACCTTTTGTTCACGCTTGGCATCGCGACTGCTGTTGCAAGCCTCCAAGTTCTCGGCAACGTAGCTAAGCAGGTCCCTTGTATGCCGCACCACCTCCATTGGACTCCTCGTCTTCGATCGAAACAACCCCCAGCCTCTTCTTCCTGCGCCACTCCCCATTGCAGCAGCTACTGTGGCAATGGCTGCGGCGGCACATGGCCACAGGCACCCCGTCATCTTCCCCTACTAAATTTTGGATCCCGGTGAGGCCCTCGCCAAAGGCGATGTCGGCCCCACCGGACCTGCACTACGGCTATGATCCACGGTTGTTCTGTGATCCTTTTGGTCTTCACCAATTCATTCTCTGCATGTCGTATTTACCTTTGTATCTCATCCACAGCAGGTCCAGGATCAAACCAAAATAGGGGTGAGGCGAGGAAGGTTTGGATAACTGATTAGCTTCCTTGCTAGCCTCATTCTATTTTTGACATATCCTTTTGCATGCACCCCCCTTGTCCATGCATGGCCCTTGAGTAACATGCGCTGCAACACTAGTTTTTGTTGTTACTTTTTACCTTTTTATTTCCATGTGTGCTTCCATATTTGACTGGTTCACATAATACTATCTTTTATTGATTCTTGTAGCAGCATGATTTTTCTCTGATTGTGTCTTGTTTAGAGTAAAGTGTACCAACAGTCTTTAAACTTGTTCGGAGCGTCACATAGGTCCCTAAATTATTAATTTGTACATCTAGGTCCACTTGAGGTTCAAATATCACTATTTAGCATATCCATGGCTATGTGGCGTGCCAGCGTGGCCATCTCTCTACTCTCTCCCATGCCACTGCACTCAGATCTTCTCATGCCATATCATCTAGTCACTACATTCTCCCAGGGGCGGATCTATAATATATATATATCAGCAAGTTTATTTTGCGTCTAGGCACAGAACAGACTAGGGGTTGCGATGCGGTGGTGGCCCGAGCTCGTCCCGGACGTCCCGCTCCTCTTGGATGTCGCGCTTGGGGCATTGTCACGCTCGTCTACGTGATGTGCTGCTTCTTCCTCTTCTACGACTGCACCCTATGAAGCTGGTAGCTATGCTAATGCTGCTAGTATGTATGATTATTTCATGCGATTTGTTTGTTTCGCTGTGTACTTGGTAAATTAGCTATGCTAGCTAGGTTGATGTCTTGGTAGTGGTAACTATGGTGCTTTGTGACAGTTCTTAATCACTCCAGTCAATGGCATGAACTGTATGCCAGTATAAGAGTGAGTATTCTACAACTAGAGGCATTGTATTGTACGCTTGGCAGTTTGTAACTGGGGTTGTAACTGACATATCTTGTGGATCGTAACTATACTATATTTGGAATCATAACTGGGGGTGTGCGTAGAGGTGAACAAGTTCGATCGCATGACAAAAAAGTGCATAATTATGACCAGAGAAGTTACTGAGTTACGATCGAAGAAGGTACCGAGTTACGACTATATATATTTATAGTAACTGACCGATCTTATGGATCGCAGCTATATTTCTTTTGGGATCGTAACTTGGGATATGTGCAGAGGTGAACAAGTTACGATCACATAACAAAATATACATAACTACGACTAGAGAAGGTTACCAAGTTGCTACCATACATATTTGTAGTAACTGACATATCTTGTAGATCGCAATTATACTGCATTTGGGATCGTAATTGGGGGTATGCGCAGAGGTGAATATGTTGGTATTGAGTTTACTTGTTTGTAAGAGCAAGGTTCTTGATGTTGGATGAGGAAGAAGCTTTCACCCCCATGTTCATTGTCACCTCATAGGTGGTGATCTTATTGAGCACTTAACTTGGAATCATCTTCTTGATGTCATTGTTATCATAGATGATGAAGACTATCAACTTGTACTTTGGAAGAAGAGCTTGAAATATTCTTCTCACCACTTGATCATCTTTAATTTACGTCAAATCTAACTCATTGATCTCATTAATAAGAATGTTCAAAGGAGAATACATATCATTAGCACTTTAATGGGGTAGTTGCTTGATGCCATTGAGCTTAGTAACATGCATATGATATTTCTCATTATGCACATTCTTTGTGCCTTCATGTATTTCAATGAAACTAGTCCAAATATCATGTGCATTGGTGAAAGAATGAACACGATTAAATGCATCAACACATATAGATGATAAAAGGATACTCTTTACCAATAATTACCTCTCCTTGTTGGTGATGCAAGGTCTCATATCTTCCATGATGACTCTCCAAACATCTAACCCTTGGGCTTGCAAATAACAAGTCATTAGACTTTTTCATCAGGGGAAGTTTGTGCCATCGAAAAGTATAGCACTATAGGAATTCATCACAACCCCGAACGTCACAACTCATTAAGCAGTAAAGCCTAACCAAACACAGTGATACTAAGGCTTAAATGCCACTTGAATTGGCGAAACCTTGTGAATGGTGTGAAGTTCTAACACAAACTATAGAGATAGATGTGAACCCTAGCTTTGATACCAATTGAAAGTATTGGTGACATCCTAAGAGGGGGGGGGGTGAATTAGGACACTTAGAACTATTTCGGCTCCAAAAATAACACAAGATAAACCTATATCAATTTCTATCTAAATGTACTTTAGGTTTTTCAAGTGTGTCTACTCTACTGATCAAATCACTTGCAACTTATCTAAGAAGGTAAATTGCAATAATGTAAATATGGAAACGTAAATAGGGTAGAGAGAGCAAACTCGGCACAAGGATTTTTCTCGTGGTATCGATGGCATGAATGCCACCCCTAGTCCATGTTGGAGCTCCACAAAGAATATGATCTCGACCGGAACCCAGTCACGGCTCTTGAGCCACCAAGCCATAACGACAAGGCCTCCACCCGGATGAACCACACCAAGCCACCAAAGCAAGATCTCACCACTAGCCTCTCTTCTGATTCCTTGCCACCATGATCACTTCGGAGCTTGAACCACCAAGGAAAAGGTCTCTACATCCCTGCACAATCGCCTTGCCGCCGCTCCACACCAAGTCAGAGGGTCAACAAGTTTCCAGCGAGTCACTAAGACTTCAAGGTGCCGACGTACTACTTGGTACAAGATTGGATCACCCCTTAATCCACTCTCTAGGCAGCAATCACCTAGCATCACTCTCTCTAGGCCTATAAGCACTAAACACTCTCTAATATTGTGCTTAACCACCTTGGATAATCACTTTAAGCACTTTGATAGCTTGGATGTCTTCTCAGGTGTACATGAACTTCTCTGGACTCCAACACCTTCAAATAACTGAGTGGGTGGGTATTTATAGCCTCAAACTCGTGCACTAGTCGTTAACCCTAACAGCTCTGAAAAGTTGTTAATACCGGATGATCCGGTGAGAACAATAGTACTAACACCGGATCATCCAGTGAGTACACTCTCATAAACTAGCTATTGGAACCCCACTCAAGCCTCTGTGAATACCGAACACACCGGTGTATACTTCATCTTCATCACCAGACTATCCGATGAGTTATTCTGAGCCATCCGAGTATTTCCTTCTCTGTGTAAATTGCTTTGGTGTATGCATCCGGTGCACATCACTTCATCACCGGACTATCCGGTGAGTTGACTTCAGCCAACTGAGCTAATGCAACTCTCTCTGAAAATAATGCTCCAGCGTTACACATCCTTCATCACCGGACCATCCGATGTCTTGAACTTCGTTCTGTTTCTTTGCACTGTTCATTATTTGGTGTATTATCTGTTGTTCATTCTATTCACACCGGGACATCCGATAGGTTGAACATTCGATCTCCACTGGCTGCATCCTTCTTTGGTAATAATGCTCTGGTGCATTCATCCTTTTTAACACCGGACCATCCGGTGGGTTGAGCCTTCTCTTCTTTTCTCTAAAAATGCTCTGGTGTAACTCTCACTGATCACCGGACTATCCAGTGAAGCTTAACCTTCATTCTTCAGCACATCACCTTCTCTGTAAGAATTGCTCCGGTGAGCACTCTGCTCAAACACTGGATCTTCCGGTGAGGTCTTCATGCCTCTCTCCCATTTGACAAATATACTCCAGTGAGTTCAAACACCCAGAGCACCGGACCATCCAGTGAGGCAAATATTCCTGGGGCTTCTCTAATTCAGTGTAACTTTGTCCCGACTGTGGTGGCTTCTTCATGTATTGCATCCATGAGACCTACTAACATATATTCTTGACAAACATGTTAGTCCAATTGACTATGTTGTCATTAATCACCAAAATTACAATCATGGTCTAATAAGGCCATTTTTGCTACAACGAGCCTGTCTCGAAGCGTGAAGGAGATCCGCGTCCTCTTCTGCTAGTCCTCCCCTGCCAGCGCCGCTGCCTGGTACCAACCTCACCACTCTTTCCCCATCCAACTCTCTCTCTCTATCCCTAAAGCTACTTCTTCTGATGTGGTGGTCTCGGTGATCTGGTCATCCGCATGGAGTTCATGAAGAACAACTACGAGGACATCAAGGCCCACAACCCCTCCCTCCCCCTCCTCATCTGCGAGTGCACCAGCTCTGGGCACACTACGGTACGCATCATTTTTTTTTCTCCAACTCCTCTGGTGGCTCAAGATATGATTTGGACTGGTTTGAGCCGTTTCTACTGGTCAGCTTTATATAATTTCTGTGTCCCGTGTGGAATGTTTTGGTCCACATTGTTGGATCTTGTTTTTGGATATGTTCCATTGTTCATGTTTGAGGGGAAATGGTAGTAAACGTGCCACATATTACATAAGAAAAACTACCCTAGTCAGTTCATGGTGTGTTAGTGTTGCACCTGTTCTAGATTAGCTAGCCTAGACTATAAGAATGGTGTGGCCTGGACTATAAGAAATGGTGATGGCCAATTTGATTCTAGAGTAGACAACCCTCAACTTTATAATCCTGGCAAAAAAAATTATGTTTCTTCATCTAGCTTGCAAATCAATTAACTTGGTAATCGTGTTAGAATTTTGCTAGATCCAGTGGAGCAGAGATGAATGGAGCTGGTGGTCACGTGAGGAAAAGCAATGAGAAGATGCAAAAGATGGGGCACCAAGGTGAGCATAGCAAGGATTTTCTTTATCATGGTGATTTTTTTATGCGCGTGTGGCTCATCTAATGGAGTTTTTTATGGTTGTTTTTTGTCATGGTAGGTGATTTTGATTGCACATTTTTTTAATGATCTTAGGGTTTGGATTGAGATGGGAGAAAGGTGAGAGACCTACATATGTTCATTTTACTAATGTGATTGTGATGCTTGTTTTCGCATGCAATGGAGGTGTGGTGTTTTGATTCTAATGTGAAATTGTAGGACAGGTTGGATCCTTACAAAAAGGAGATCAGAGCTCTAGTGATTGTACGCCAAGAGCAAAGTAGGTAATGTTGAGTTTGCACATGCTTTTAATTTGGTGTCTGATTTTGTCACTGCTTCCTCTTATGTTGGATGTTGAGCTGTTCATGGTTAAGGAGAGATGGGTAGTAGACCAATTGTATTGCTAAGTTTAACGGGTATCAATAAAAGTTACATACCTGTTTCAGCCCCCCTTGTGCTTTAGTTATCTCTAATTTATTGGTATGATCAATACTGGTAGGCTAGTACTTTCTGAACAGTCAATGTGACACTAGTACTAGATGCTTTGGTTAGGGTTATTTTGGTATTTGGATGCTTTAATTAATCATTTTATCCTGGTTCTTTCCAAACCATCGATGTTCCTTATAGTATTGATGTGATGTTGCTACTAGGACTGATAATATATAATATATTTACTTAATTTCTATGACCTTATTGCATTTTGATGAGCATATTGTTGCACATTAATAAGCATTTGTAAGCACATTAGAGGTATTTCTATGTTCTTATTGCGTATCGATGAAAACTGGAAGTAATTTTTCAATAAACATAATACAGTTTTAATTTATTAACTAGGGAAATAGTTGTAAATATGAGTTTGATTTTCCTGCAGTATTGTATCTCAAAAAACATAATATGGTTTCAATAAACATTTGTTTGCCTTTTTTATCTCGAAAATCAATATTGTATCTTTTCACGTGCAATTTTTTACTCATCATAAGCAATTCTTCTATGATTGAGTTTTGAGGTAAGCATTTTTTTATAAATGCAAAGCTTAAACAATATTTGATAATGATTGAGGCAAGTTCTATTTTAATGTTAAGCTTTTTTGTATAGGTTAGAAGCATCCCCTCCCCCTAGAGATTTGATGCATCTAAATTTTACGAGTAAAACGATGATCATGTGAATTGTCGACATTGTTTTATCTGGTTATATTCATGAGTCATTTAGATTAATCTGTATGGTTGTGTCAAACCTTGGAAGTTTTTACTTTTTCTCCCACTTAAATGAAGAAAGCCATGTGCACCAGCACTATGATGATCAATACCAATTCAATTCCATACTAATCTATATTGAGTTAGTGATAGCCTAAATTCTATATGGTTTAGTCTCATAAAGCATTTTTATTAACTTCAATAAGTTACCATTTTCTTGCATGATGAGACCTTCAATATTTTGATATATGTAAGAGAAGCATATTTTCAAAATGTAGAAGCAAAATGTAATATTATATAGAAGTATATTTTCAAAAACCGAGAAGCAACCTGATATTCAAATATGAAGTAAACTGCATCAAGCACTCAAATCAATAAACCACCTTATTGTTCATTATATAAATAAATTAAATTAACATTCTAATGTTTATATCTTAGCATATCTGCTATATGAATTGTTGCATTTTCTGCATTTGGAACATCCCCTATTGGCTACTGCCCTACAGGAAGTAAATTAGACCAACAATCTACCCCAAGACTCAGAACTTTTTTGCTGCTGCTTGCATTCACTGTCAGGCAAATAATAGTGAATCCAAGGCAAATTAGGTATGTGTAAAAAGCAAAATATGCTTCCTTCTAGCAAATTTGCCTCTTACCATAACGTCTTTTTAACAAATGATGTGCAATAGTGATTTTTCATATAAGTTTTGTAGTGATGGTTTACCTTTTTTTGTTTTAGTGGTAGATGGATGTTAATAGCGTGTTATAGCTATGGAGCTGAAATGACATATGTACAACATTTATATACTCATATATTGTGCATTTTTTGTGAAATGATATGCCACAAATATCCTAAATTATGTATGCTTATTTCCTTTTTTACAGGATCATGCTTGTGTTTCATGCAAAGGAACAACTGACAGTAATGTAATTCTAGTATCCAAGTTATTTATTTGCTCGTTCTCAGGCAAATCTAGTTATTCAGTCAAGCTACTTAACTATTTGAAGAAGCAAAATTTCATAACAAGAAGTAAAAACTTGCTAATATGTGTAGCAGAGTGTAAATGAACAACTATTATCTCATATGTGTCGTATAATCAGTAACAGAGGGAGATATGACTTCTAATTGCTTGCTTTATTATGAATATTGTCTCTCCTTATATAGGGATGAGGATACAATACAAATCTAACTCTAAATCCCAACTTACCTAATTTATCTCTTGGTGAATTGGAAACTAACCCAAACTAAATCTCCGAACCACATAAAACTGATACCTACTAAACCTTATCTCTTATTGAAAGGAAACTTATCTCCTAATCTTGATCTACTACTGCTGGTCTTGCCACCGCTCCCTCCTTCCTATTGCGGCGTGCGTATGACCGGTCACACATAACACATATTTCCTCACGAATGCATTGTCAAAAACCTTATTTAAAGAAATAGAATGCACGGAACTGGTATGATGGTTGAATTATTGTAAGCTGACTCCTGATCTAGCATAATAGGCCCCACAAGTACAGCAAGAGGACACTTCAGGCAAATATTGGCAGTGTCAAATATAAAGAAAGAACCATAAGGTACTAAAAATCAATTCTGTTTCTGGAGTAACATGGGTGACTTTGTATTTTGCATTTATGATTATAATGTAATTAGAAGAGAAAGAATGAAGCGTACTATTCTAGGCGTATTTCATAATCTACAAAAAAGAGTGAATCAGCCTTGAATGTAAGCACACAGAGGGCAAAAGTGATTAAACACAGACCACCCAACTGGTTTCAATCCAAGTACTAAAACACACTATGCACATACTTGAGACATATTCATTGCAATTTAGAAACAAGAACTACATCAAGGGAAATGAAACAACAGGCTAAACTACAAAATTGGGTCATGAGTCTACACCATCTCAATTCTTACTTGCTAAAGATCAATCCAAACCGGGATAAAAAAGGGTAGTAGCATGTAGAGTTTCATATGATTTCAAATTAGAACCCGAATTGTTGGACACAAATGGAGCTAAACAAGGAATCTAACACTGTCTAATGCAAGCGAAAGGTATCCACACAAGACAAACACAACCATCTCAATTTTAACCTGTCAAAGACCAATCCAAACCGAAGTAAAAATGGGTAGTAGCATGTAAAGATCCATATGGTATTTCAAAGGAAAAATTAGGTTTTTGCCACGGTGTCAATTATGGTTTTGGCATTTGTCATCGCTTTTGTAATATTTATTGTCATACCACTAGTTCCAAAACTTATTAGGCTCATCTAAGAGCCTATTTGTTTTGGCTTGAGATTTAAAAAACAACTTTTAAAAGCTGAAGCTAAAAATTGAATAGATTATACAATCAGTCTTTCAAAATCTAACCTCATTTTTTACCACAATCCACAAGCTGCCTCCCACCAGCTTTTTACAGATTGTGACTGTAGGAAAAATAGAAGTTTCCACCAACCAATACCATTACTATTTCCAAACCGTTCTTTTTTTCCTCCCTGTCCTTCTATTCTATTTGGTCTCCTCCTGACCGCTGCCCCCTCCCAGGTGTCTCTGCACCTCCTGGCGCCGCCCCATCCCTGCCACCCCTCTCCGTTGCCAACACCCCTCCTCCCACCAGTCGCAGTCGCCACCCCCTCCCTGCTACCCCTACACCCGCCCATGTCGTGTCCCCTTTAGCCGCCACCCCAACATTGAAATTAGCACGGTAACCCTCACATGATGTGCCTTCTTTTCACTAACTGCAGGGTAAGATATGAGAGGGTAGATTACTCATTTGCTATTTTAGATGGTTTTTATTACAAAAATTTGTATTTCTCACCTTGCTACAAGTCCAAAATGTTGTAGTTACAAATACATACACACCGCACAACTCAATTATCGTATAATTAGGATCAAATATGAAAAATAATGAAAGAAAAGGTTAAATAGACATAAATATGCACTTCGAAAAACTAGGGGTATTACGGACATTACGCAACCAAAGCAAATATCCAAGCAACTGCTGAATTTAGGATGCCAAATAACCCTTAGATTTTTACAATCCAGCTTTTTAAAATCTACAATCTAATAGTTGCTTTTCAAACTCCCAAGCTAAAACAAATCAACCCTAAAACTAGACACAATTGGACCTAAAACAGAAATCTAACATGTGTCCAATCTAACCAAAAGGTATCCATCCAATTGAGAAACACGATCATAAGAACACCTATAAGATTTAAGACATCTACTTATCTAGATATTTTTGTTTTATATTATGGTGTAGAGTAAGCTCATCAGTGATGAGGCATAGGGAGAGAAGTTAGTAAGTATCCTATTAACCATTTTACAAGCCCCAACAACACATATATGATGCATCAATAAAAATCATATTTATAATTTGTCAAGCAATTTGTTTACTTTACAGATATAAAATGAGGATTGATACCAGAGAAGTGTTTTTAGATCAAGCATACCTTGAAGGTAGATCAAGAAATGTCATCCCACCAAAAGTAGTTGTGATGAGCTCATGGCTCCTTCCGATATGATCAATACTATTAATATTTCTCAAATCATTACAAGAGCACGTGCGCGATAATTAAACCACCAGGTGAACTCGTTCCTTGCTGTTCATGCTTCCTTGGATGGATTACTACTAAATTCTTGTGATGTTTAATTGCTTAGAAATGTAGGAGAAACACCACAACCTTACCTGGACGTCACCCTCGAAGGTCAAGTCTACTCAGACTCGAGGCTGAGCTCTGGTCGTGGTCGAAGTCGTGATCGTGGTCGAGATGCAGGACAACATGTCAATAAAATAGGCATAACTCTCTAATATAAAGTCCGTTTTAGGCAATCTTGGACATTCTGGAATGCTTACGACAAGCCCTTTCCAATGGATATGAGCTCGACCAAATATTCCTTATAGTTTGGTCAGAGCCAAAGAAATAAGATGCTACACCACCATTTTGGATCTAGTTGGGTCTTGTAATCGTGTTGGGTCGGAGTCCAGATTGTGCACACCTCTTTCCACAGCTGCACAATCCTAGGTCGATCTTCTCATACCCCTCCTATATATACACAGTAGCCATCATAGTTTATTCTTGGGTTTTGCTGAAATTATTCTGTTTTATATAGTTTCGCTGCTTGTTCGGTTTGTAGAACCCCAACTCGAGCACTTCATTGGTAATTAGCAATATTCAAATTGCATCTACCTATTCTTTCTTGTGTTCTCGATTTACTTGCAGGAAAGGCCTTCTTAGCGAGGTCAACCACGCCTTGGCACGATTGATAACCATAGAGTAGTGGTGTAGTGGTTGCGAGAGTTCTCGATCTGTCTTGGTGAGAGCCTTTGGATCATCAATGTCGAAACTCCACCAATCGACTTATCTTATTACCTTCGGAAGATCGGGCAAATGCGCATCAAGTGATATCAGAGCCTCGATTGCCCGTTAGGTAATCTCAGTTATCCCTTTTGTTTTGTCGAGTTCCATTACTTATAGTCTAGAAAATTGCCCCACAAAAAAGATTTAGATCTTAGTTTTCCGCTGTCCAAACCACTTTGTGCCTTTTTGCAATTTTATTTTTAGTTTTCGCATTGTTGAGTTCGAGTCCATTGTCGGTGTCTTTGTTGCTGGTCTTGGTCATCGTGTTCTAATTTCTAGTGTCGAGTCTTCGCTGTTATAGTCGTCGGGTATCCCAGCCTGGCCTTGTTTGCTATAGTCGAGATTGTGTCTCTAGTCGAGTCGATCATCAACTCGTGTTCGACCACTAGTCACTTTAACTATCTACTGGAGTTCAACCACTAGTCGAGTCGACCATCAAGTCGTGTTCGACCACTAATTGCTTTAACCATCTACTCGAGTTCTATCACTAGTCGAGTCGATCATCAAGTCATGTTCGACCACTAGTCGCTTTAACCATCTACTCGAGTTTGGCCATTAGTCGAGTCGACCATTAATTCGTGTTCGACCACTAGTCACTTTAATCATCTACTCGAGTTTGACCACTAGTCGAGTCGACCATCGTTGTGTTCGACCACTAGTCGCTTCAGTCATCTACTCGAGTTCGACCACTAGTCGAGTTGATCATTTACTCAGGTTCTACCACTAGTCGCTTCAACCATCTACTTGGGTTCGATCACTAGTCATTTTCGACCACCTCTTCGTATTCGACCACTAGTTGGATTCAACCATCCTTTCGGATCCGACTATCCATTCAATTTTGCCTCCACAGTCCAGTCCAGTATATCTATTTCTAGCTTCTCTCAGACACCCCCATACACCCTTCATATCGAGCATTGTGCGACAAAGTTTGAGTAGCAATCCATAGCCAAAATAGAGGTAGCCAAAGTTCAGAGAGAGAGAGAGAGTATCTTTTTATTACCTTTATACCCCTACTCTCCGAAAAAAGTTTGTAACCCACATACCTCACTGGTCTTAGAAAAAGTAGTAGAAGAGTTTTTGAGTTTGTGTGACATTCGCAAAAAAAGGGAAACAAAAGAAAAGCAAGCCAGAAGCAAAGAGTGCAAAAAAAAAAGAAGAAGAAGGAAAGAGTGCAAAAAAAGAGTGAGAATTAAAAAAAGAGAGAATCAGTTTGCATTGTGAATTTTGTTCCTTTGTGCTTATGTCTGTTATAGTTTTCGCCTTTTTTGAGCTAGTTCTAGGAACGCGTTCGGACCAACAACTGTGACGAGTATTGTGGACTTTTATTCAGCTTTGCTAATCTGATTTCAATTATTACTATTCCTTGCTACTAAATACTGCATGTCCAAGCTACACCTTCTCTCGATCAGAACAGCTTCTCCCCTTGCAACTACCTCACTTGTACCCAATAAGTATCACGAACCAGTGACCGGTTGTGCCAACTGTGGTGATTGGTAAGAACACTTGTAAGAGTGTGGTAAGACGCTTGAGAGTATGTGACTCTACCTCCTCCACCACCTAGTAGTCGATATGGATAATTTATCTATCATTTTTTTCTATATTTGACTAACCATGGCAGGAGAAGCATCGGATGCATAGGAGTGTATTTTGAGGGAAGAACTCACAATGGTGTTAAATGATCATTGACAAGCTATTACTGACAACTTCGATAAGAAGCCTGCAGAGATAAACACTACATTGCAATGACTTAATGGTAGTATTGACATGCTCAATACACGCTTTGATCAAGTGGTTAATCAGCCACCAAACCATGGGCGCATGGATCCTCATAGCGCAGACCATCATCAAGAGGAGTCTGTCGCAGATGATAAAATTTTGAGGCAAGAACAAGACACCTTTGATGCAAGACAACAAGATCGATTAAACTTCAACCATCAAAATATGGGAGATAACAATTTTTAGCAAAATAACCTACATGTTAATGATGATCCATTTGCTAAAGTTAAGTTTACCATACCACCTTTTGCGGGTGCTTATTGTGCTGAAAAGTATTTAGATTGGGAGATGACGGTTGAACAGAAGTTTAATGCTCATTTAGTTCCTGAAGTGCATAAAGTTAGGCAAACCACTAGTGAATTTAAAGAATTTGTAATTATCTGGTGGAATAGAGTATGCATCGATGGATTAGTGTTTACCACATGGAATGCTTTAAAGGTTGCTATGCATAACATATTTGTGCTACCCTCTTTTAAACATGATTTGTGTAAGAAATTGTAGCGCTTAAACCAAGATGATATATCCATAGAAGAATATTATCAGGAGCTACAAATCAGTATGTTGCGTTGTGATGTTATTGAGGATGAAGAGGCTGCAATGGCACGTTTTTTATGGAGGGTTAAGGTGTGAAATTCAGGATATAGTTGATTATAAAGAATACAATAGTGTTCCTAGATTGTTCTAATTTGCATGTCTGGCAGAAAAAGAATTACAGGGACGACAACAGAGGCCAAGGAGCAATTTTGGAAGTACAACCACTTCAAAATCAACACCGAGACAAGTCAAAATAGCCCCACGTTCAGCTACATGGTCTGGTGCCCCCTTTCTCGAGTAGAGCATGTTCAGCAGTACCTTCGACACTGTCGCACGCTCCCGAGGTAAGCAAATCCGGAAGTGTGCAGTGTCCAGCCAAAAGCTCTTCTTCGGTTGCTTCTACAGGCCGATCGACCGGGATTGTATGCCACTGATGCAAGGGAATGGGCCATGTCATGAAAGATTGCCCTTGCCCAAGTCAGCGAGCGTACATTGCAACAGAAGATGGTGAGTATGTAAGTGCTAGTGATGTTGATGATGAATATGCACTTGCAGCTAACCATGTAGGTGATGAGGACGACATGAGACGGATATCGACAATGAGGAAGAATTGAGTACAGCTGCTACGGAGAATTATAGGACACTCATTGTGCAGCGAGTGCTAAGCACTCAAATGGAGCAAGCGGAACAGCTACAATGCCACAATTTGTTTCAATGTTCCTCATAGTCAAGGATTATCATGTTCGCGTCATTATTGATGGACGAAGCTGCAACAATTTGGTGATCAGATTTGATCAAGAAGCTTTTTTTACCGACAAGAACACATCCTCATCCATACCATATTTAGTGGTTCAACAATAGCGGTAAGGTGAAGGTAATGCAAATAGGTACAATGCATTTTTCTATTGGTTCATACCATGATTATGCTGATTTCGATATAGTACCCACACAAGCATGTTCACTTTTGTTAGGATAACTATGGGAGTTTAATACTAATGCAACACATCATGGTAGAAGTAATAAGTACACTCTTATGCATAAAGGAAAGTAAATAACTTTTCTATCTTTAACCCCTGCTGAAATTGTGAAATATAAACAAAAGATAGCTGAAAATAAGAGAAAGGAGTTTGTGAATGAATCTGAAAATCACCCAAAAAGGAGAAAGCAACAACAACTTCTGAGTCCGATGGAATTAGACTAAAAGGGTGTGTTATGCTTGCTACTAAATCTAACCTTACTGAAATTTGTGATAATGAGTTGTCATGCTATGCTTTGATATGCAAAGATGCTTTAGTTTCACCGAAGGATATATCTAGCTCTTATCTCCTGCTATTGCTAACCTTTTGTAGGAGTTTGTGGATGTATTTTAACCTGAGGTACCCTGAGATTACCACCTATTCAAGGGACTGAACGTCAAATTGATTTGGTTCCAAGAGCAACTTTGCCAAATCGTGCTGCGTATAGGACCAACCCGGAAAAACTAAAGAAATTCAGCGATAAGTCCAAGATCTATTGGATCGTGGGTATGTACGAGAAAACCTTAGTCCTTGTGTTGTTTCCATTCTTTTGGTTAATAAGAAAGATGGTAGTTGGCGTATGTGTGTTGATTGTAGAGGCATCAATAATATTACTATAAGATATCGTCACTCTATCCCCAGGTTAGATGATATGTTTGATGAGTTGAGTGGTTCCATAATTTTCACTAAAATTGACTTGCGAAGTGGATACCACCAAATTAAGATGAAACTTGGAGATGAATGGAAAACTGCTTTTAAAACTAAATTTGGTTTGTATGAGTGGTTAGTAATGCATTTTGGGTTAACTAATGCACCTAGTACTTTCATGCGATTGATAAACGAAGTTTTACGTGCTTTCATTGAAAGATTTGTAGTGGTATACTTTGATGATATCTTGATTTACAGCAAGTCATATGAACTACATTTTGATCACTTATGTGTTGTTTTTAACGCTTTGAGAGATGCACGTTTGTTTGGTAACCTCGAAAAGTGCACCTTTTGCACGGATCGAGTCTCTTTTTTTGGCTATATTGTTACTCCACAGGGAATAGAGGTGGATGAAACAAAAATCGAATCCATAAAGAGATGACCAACTCCTGAGACTGTTACATAAGTGAGAAGCTTTCATGGTCTTGCAGGTTTCTATCAGTCATTTGTTCGGGATTTCAGCACCATTACTGCTCCATTAAACGAGTTGACAAAGAAAGAAGTAGTTTTCAAATGGGAACCTACACAAGAACAAGCATTCAAGTTGTTGAAAGAGAAGCTCACACATGCTCTATTGCTCCAACTCCCTGATTTTGGTAAGACCTTTGAACTAGAATGTGATGCTAGTGAGATTAGAATTGGAGATGTGCTAATTCAAGAAGGTAAACTTGTTGCTTATTTTGGTGAGAAATTAAGTAGGACAAGTTTGAATTATTCCACTTATGATAAAGAATTGTATGCTTTAGTTCGTATGCTTGAAACTTGGCAACATTATCTATGGCCCAAAAAATTTGTTATACATTCTGATCATGAATCACTGAAACATATTAGAAGTCAAGCTAAACTGAATAAACAACATACTAAATGGGTAGAATTTATTGAGTCTTTTCCATATGTTATAAAACATAAGAAAGGAAAGGACGATGTGATTGTTGATGCGCTTTCTAGGTATTATACCATGTTATCTCAACTTGATCATAAGATTTTTGGTTTAGAGACCATTAAAGACTTGTATGCTGCTAATTTACAATTTAAAGAAGTGCTTGAACATTGTAAAGAAGGGAAAATATGGAATAAATATCTGCTGAATGATAGATTGCTCTATCGTGCTAACAAGCTATGCATTCCAGCTAGCTCCGTTCGTCTTTTGTTGTTGCAGGAAGCGTATGGAGGAGGATTGATGGAACATTTTGGAGCAAAGAAGACTGAAAATGTGCTGGTCACTCATTTCATTTGGCCAAAGATGAGATGTGACGTCGAGCTCTACGTGTCACATTGCACCACTTGCAATAAAGCAAAGCTCACTTAAATCCACATGGTCTTTACATGCCTCCTTCTGTTCGTAGTGCACTTTGGGAGTATATTTCTATGGATTTTATTTTAGAATTGGCTAGGACAAAGAGGGGGAGGGATAGCATATTTTTAATTGTGGATCATTTTTTTTAAATGGCACATTTTATACCTTATCACAAGAGCGATAATGCTACAAACATAGCTGATTTGTTTTTCAAGGAAATCGTTCGACTACAAGGAGTGTCTAATACTATCGTCTCGAATCGTGACACAAAATTTTTGAGTCACTTTTGGTGATCACTTTGGAATAAACTAGGGATGAAGCTACTGTTTTCTACTACGTATCATCCCCAAACCGATTGTCAAACAGAGGTTTTCAACCATACCTTATTGACCATGTTACGGGCAGTTATAAAGAAGAATTTGAGGATGTGGGAAGAGTGTTTACCACATATTGAATTTTCTTACAATAGGTCGGTACACTCCACCAACAAGGTAAATCCGTTCCAAGTAGTGTATGGATTTTATCCGCATGCTCTTGTTGATTTACTATCTTTGCCTACTTTTGAAAGACTTAATTTAGATGCTAAGAAACATGCTGAATTTATTTTTAAGTTACATGAAACCACTAAAAAGAATATAGAGAGTATGATTGAAAAGTATAGGATTGCTGGAAGTAAAGGTAGGAAAGAAATAAATTTTGAACCGGGTGATTTAGTTTGGTTATATTTGAGGAAGGATAGGTTTCTAGAACTAAGAAAGTTAAAATTGATATCTAGAGCTGATAGACTATTTAAGATAATTAAGAAAATCAATGACAATGCATACAAATTAGACCTACCTATAGATTTTGAGGTTATTCCCATTTAACATTTTAGATTTCAAGCCATACTTGGGAGAACAAGATGGGCTTGAGTCGAGGACGACTCCAACTCAAGTAGGGGAGGATGATGAGCCCATGGCTCCTTCAGATACGATCAATACTATTAATATTCCTCAAATCATTCAAGGTCCAATTACAAAAGCACATGCGTGACAATTAATCCACAAGGTGAACTCATTTCTTGCTATTCATGCTTCCTTAGATGGATTACCACTAAATTCTTGTGATGTTTTATTGCTTAAGAACGTGGGAGAAGCACTACAACCTTACACAGACATCACCCTTGAAGGACATGTCTACTCAGACTCGATGCTGAGCTCTGGTCATGATCGAAGTCGTGGTTGTGGTCGAGACGCAAGACAACACATCAGCAAAATAGGCATAACTCTCTCATATGAAGTCCGTTTTATGCAGTCTTGGACATTCTGGAAAGCTTATGACGATCCCTTTCCAATGGATATGAGCTTGACAAAAAATTCCTTATAGTTTATTCAGAGTCAAAGAAATAAGGTGTTATGCAACCGTTTTGGACCTAGTTGGGTCTTGTAATCGTGTTGGGGTCGGAGTCCAAGTTGTGCACGCCTCTTTCCATGGCTGCATAATCCTAGGTCGACCTCCTCATGTTCCTCCTATATATACATAGTAGCCGTCATAGTTTACTCTTGAGTTTTGCTTAGATTATTCTGTTTTATACAGTTTTGCCGCTTGTCGGTTTGAAGAACCCCAACTCAAGCACTTCATTGGTAATTAGCAATATTCAGATTGCATTTACCTGTTCTTGCTTGTGTTCTTGATTCGATTGTAGAAAAAGTCTTCTTGGCGAGGTGAATCACGTCTTGGCACGATTGATAACCATGTAGTAGTGGTGTAGTAGTTGCGAGGGTTCTCGATCTGTCTTGGTCAGAGCCTTTAGATCATCAACGTCAAAACTCCATCAATCAACTTATCTTATTACCTTCGAAAGATCAGACAAACACGCATCAAGTTGCATGAAGCATGTAGACAAAAACAAAGAACAGCCTGCCGAAGTTGGAACCTCACAGTTGACAAGGAATTTAGCAAAACATCCAACATTCATACTAGCAACAAATCTCAGTTGCTTCCATCTTCGTTGTGCATGGTTTGAGCCCTTGAAAGTAAACCTTTATGGACAAGTATCTTGATATGAAGAGTTTCTTCCATCTTTAGATAGCTCTTCAACTGCTTTATTTATTAACACTACCATTTTCAAATCATTACTCTCTATCTCGTCTTTTTGGAAAACTTCTTTTAAAAGCTCACAACCTTTACTGCATTTCCATGTGATATAAAAAAGTTTATGAAATGTAATAGAGAAAAAAATCTAAGTCAAAACCTTTTGTCATCATCTCTTCATAGTAGTTCAGTGCAGTTTCTACCCAGCGACACTTGCACAACCCATTTACAAAAGCAGTATATCCAATCTCATAGCACAACCTTTTTCCAAGTCAATTTGACCACAAAACAATCGCTTCGGCAGGTCTTCCAGAACTGCAGAATCCATCTATTAAGCTTGTATATGTAAGTACTGTCGGAGGGTTCTCTTCATCATTCATTTTATTTAAGAAAACGATTGCTTTTTTAATCCTACCAGACTTGCACCAAATATCAATCATAAGGTTGCAACTAAAGGAAACAGACCCTTGTTCAACATTTCTTCCATAATTTCTTGTGCATCATCAAATGTACCTGATCTCCGAAATCCATTTATCAAGATGTTGTGTGCCACCACATCAGGAAGATCATACTTTGAAGAAATGTCACGGAAAAGCCCTAATGCATTGTTTAACTCTCGAGTTTTACACATTCCGTTCATGGCTGCAGAGTACGTGACAATGTCAGGAAGGAAACCCATTTTTAGCATTTCATCGAGAAAACTCCAGGGCTTCTGTTATCCTGCCACTAAAGCAAAGCTGTTGCACCATCTCTGTGCAGTTCTTTATCCACGGGGTATGCCCATTTGTCCACATCTCCCTCAGTAAATCAATAGTAGCACTTGGATCTTTCTCCTAAAAACGCCGTAAAATAATGAATGGTATGTGAACTCTGAGGGTTCGAAACCAAGATTCATCATTTGGTCAAATATTTCGTATCCTTCATCCAGTCTATCTAAATTGCACGATTCAAGTATCAAATCATTGAACATCAAAAGCTTTCCTTTGAAACCAAGGTCAATCATATCTTTTGTGAGAGATAAGGCCACATCCAGCTTCTTAACCTTACAAAGGCCACGCACAACAATGTTAAACGAATCTGAGTTTACCTTAACATCTTCACTGATATCAAACATATGCACACTAGCTGTAGCATCATCACCAACCGTCCGATCACCACCTGCGGGTGAACAGTAATGACCGGCATCCGCTATACTTGCGGTGGCCGTGGTGTCGTACTAGGTGGTCCCATCCACTACGGGCTACATGTTGGGTGCCATGGCGATGCCCAATGTGGCTACAACAGCACCTCACCTGGTTCTGGCAAGTCTAAAAGTTGCCCTAACATGGGGCTATCAAAGGATGTCATCATAGCTATTATAGCGAAAATGACTCTATTAGATCAAGATTGTGATTTTAATAATTAACTAGTTACATACCCGTACGTTGTAACAGGAGCAAAAAAAATTCACGAGATAAAATAATTGACGGGTGAAACACATGCATTGCAATAAAACAACAATTAATTTGACAACACAAAATTGATTGATACATAAGTTCAAGCAATGTGCAAAAATCTTCATGTTTCATTTTTTGGTGAATTATTAGCAAAGAAAACGATTAGATCGGAATTACGAAGGTGGGTATATGGCTTGAAAAGGGTTAAAGAAGGGCATAGGAAATTTCCTGGAATTTTTTGGAGGCTCATGGTATTTTCTAGGAATTTTTAGGAATTAAAAAGGAATTTTCGGAATTAAAAACACTAAAAATAATTAAAATAGATTATTTAAAATTATTTTACTAAAGAAACACTCATTTTATTATTTATCATAATTATTTCTCAATTTTCTAGAATTAAAAACATTTTAGAAAACCTATTTTCACATTAAAACAATTATTTTAGTTTTCTAAAAAAATTGAAAATTAAATCATTTATTTTTATTAAGAAAAACCTATATAATAAATTAACAATATTAAAAAATATTTTATTTATTTTACCGAGGTAAACATTCACTTTTTCTAATTTATTAGAGAATTTTCAAAAAATTAATAATTAAAGAAAACCTATTTTGGAATTTAGGATTTTCGGGAATTATTTTTCTCTACTTGAAAAAGGTTTATTGTGCAAGGTTGACGTCACCAAAGAGATATAAAAAGAAAAAGAAATTGCAACGCTGTCGTGGCATGCTGACGAGGCAGGATGACCGACGGATGAGATCGATTCAAGGCGAAACAGTATGGGGTGTCTAATCTGGGCCGCAAACGTGAGATCCAACGGCGGGGATGGGTCCTACCTTTGGTCCGACAACTTGAAGACGATGGCGGCGATTCCCACAGCGCCGCGCTCATCGGCGTGGGCGGAGACCTCGCCACCGCGCTCAGGATTCAACAGCGAGCTGCAAAGGAGCATCCTCGGGTGACGACGAACCCATTTGTAGGACGTGTGGGCGTCGGGGCTTCACCCAGAGGGCTGGCGCGGATGAGTGCGGTGGCAAGTGTTGGTGCGTGCCGACGACGGTGCTCTGATGGCCGATAGTCAACGAGATCGCCACAGGGAGCCTTCTCACGAGCTTACAATGCCCTGGGGCCTTTTGGTGACGACGGAGCAGCTCCAGAGGTGAAGATCGGGTGCGGCAATGGCGCGAGCATGACTAGGACCTCTCGGGCGGCGATTTGGGCAGCGAGAACGTGGGGGAACTCCAATCGAGGGAGATGGGGTGCTTGGGGAGATTTCCTAGGTGTCTTTTATAGGCCAAAGGAGGAGGGGCATCTGATTGGAGCTTCGGGGGGAGGCCGGTGATTGAGCGGTGGTTTCCAATGACTGAGCGCGCAATCTTCGCAAGAATTGACTGGCAATTCTTGACCTTGTATTTGCATGGAATCGACGAGATTCGAGTTCAGGCGCTGGCGAAGAGAAGAAGGGAGGGATTGATTCAACACGAGAGAGGGGCACGAGTGCCGCGCGATGCAGTCGCGGAAGAGCGGGCCGAGGACACGGTTGTGGCCCAGGACGGCGCGCGCAGGAGGGAAAGGGACGGGCAAACCACGCACGACAGAAGGAAATTAACAAACGTTTTAAGTAGTAGAGATGATAATATAGTCATTGGGACTAACATATTTGTTAAGAATATATGTTAGTAAGTCTCATGGATGTAATACATGAAGAAGTCATTGAAGCCGGGATAAAATTTGATTGAATTAGAAAAGTCTCAGAGAAATTGTTCTCACCAGATGGTTCGGTGCAGAGAAGTTTGTACCGACCGAAGCATTTTCGAGAAGGATGGAAAACTGAGTCGAAATGAGATTGTACTCGCTGGAAGGTCTGGTGATCAGAATCAGTGTACACTGAAGTATTTAACAGAAAGGTTGATCTTCGAAGGAAACTAAAGTTAAGTACACTGGATGATTTGGTGTTAGAGAATTCCCAGAAGATAGTGTTGTACACACCGGAAGGTCCAGCGATGAAGGAATGACAACACTAGAGTATTTTTTAGAAGTGAAGAGATTGGCTTGATCAGGCTCAAATTTACTCACCGGATAGTCTGGTGATGGAAGTGAAGAATACACCGGACAATCTGGTGTTCAGAAGTGGTTCTAAGTGAGTTCTAATGGCTAGTTTATGAGGTCTTACACACCGGATGGTTCGGTGCATATACCACTGTCTACACCGGATCATCCGGTGTTCACAGTAAAGTTGAGCGTTAGATCAATGGCTAGTTGGCGAGTTTGAGGCTATAAATACTCACCTACTCAACCATTTGAAGGTGCTGCAGACTAGAGAATCCCATACACACTTGAGAAGACATCCAAACTATCAAAGTGCTTAAAGTGTTTATCCAAAGCAATTAAGCACACCATTAGAGAGTGATTAGTGCTTATAGGCCTAGAGAGAAGTGTTGCTAGGTGCTGCAACCTCGAGAGTGGATCAAGGAGTGATCCAACCGTGTTTCGAGAGGTACGCTGGTACCTTGGAGTCTTTGTGACTCGTCGGTAACTTATTGACCCTCCGACTTATTGTGGAGCGGCGGCAAGAAGATTGTGCGAGCACACGGAGGCTCTTGTGTTTGTGACTAAAGCTCTGAAGTGAAGATGGTGCACAAATGACCGGAAGAGATGTTAGTGGTGAGACATTGCCTTGATGGCTCATCGTGTTTGAGACCTTGTCTTGGTGATTTGGTAGCTTAAGAGCCGTGACCGGAAGAGAATTGACGACCGAGAGCATATCCTTTGTGAAGCTTTAACGTGAACTAGAGGTAGCTTATGTGCCACCGAAACCACAGGATAAAAATTTTTTGTGTCGAGTTTATCTCTCTACCTTATTTATGTTTTCAAATTTACATACTTACAATTTACCTTACTATAGTAGATTACAATTCTTTTGAGCAATAGAGTAGACATATTAGATAAATCTAGAGCACATTTAGATAGTAATTGAGATAGATTTATCTTATGAAGTTTTTAAAGCTATTAATTTATAAATGACATAATTCACTCCTCTTTTAGGATTGTCCCCGTTGTTCACAGCTATCACACTAGTTCAAGGGCGAGCTTTCTTGCAAGGAGTGAAGTGTTATGCCTAAGAATTACATTATCCACAGCACTGTAGCATGTGATGGGATTGGTTAGTGATAAATTTAGTTTGATTAGTTGTTAAGGATTAGATTAGTTAGAGATAAGATCTATTATTTAGTTTTAGAGGAAACTTTGTTAGTTTAAATTGTTAGGACCAGCTCTTATATAAAGAATAACATAACATCTATTGTAATTAAAGAAGAATTAATCCAAGTCTCTCTCTAAATATTCCAACGTCTATAGTTAATTTATCTCCCCTAACAACTGAAGCCGTCTAGCTACCCTCCTAACATAGAGCTAGGATCATGCTAGGATCCCAAATAATGTTAGGATCATAATAATGCTAGGATCCCTAATAATGCTAGGATCATAATACCACCCAACATAGAGCCGAGCAGCTGATAAGCTGCTTCTACCTTTCCAACAATAGCAAAATCTCCCTCTACAGAAAGCCTCAATTATCTTCTGAGCAAGCGGACATCAGGAGCAACCCCATTCCTCTTCATTTCCTCGAACAATTTTACTGCATTCCTGATCTCGTTCCCCTGACACACACCCTCAATTAATACACTGTACATACTGAATCTATAACTGACCATCTTGTCAAACATCAGCATGGCCATGTCAACCCTACCTTGCTTGGCAAACCCATAGACTAGCACGCTCAATGTCTTCTCGCCTGGCTTCGTTCCCAGAGTCTCCATCCTCCCCACCAGCTCAACTGCGCCCTCCACCTTTCCCCACGTGCTGAACGCCACCCCGTGCTCCCCGCTCGTTCATTCTCTGGAACTCGGCGTTCGCCTCATCAGGACGGCACGCGTTGCAATAGCACTGCAGGAGCGATGTGAGCGTGTACCTGCCGACGCTGTCCTCGCCGTACCTCGCCACCATCTCGCGCAACCTCGCCTCTGCGTCGTCTGCACGGCCGGCCTTGGCGAGCGCGTCGAGGAGGCAGTTGTATGAGTAAGAGTTCGGGGTGTGGCTGAGGGCAGTTCTTGCCTGGTCAAAGACGCGGGCGGCGGTGTCGGGTAGGCCCACGGTGCGTCGGCGGCGAGGCGCTCGAGGTGCGCAGGCTGGTGGCGGGGGAGGAGGGAGACCATGGCATTGAGTGAATAGCAGGAGTGGCGGGAGCCTGGCTGCTCGGCGGCTAGCGGAAGAAGTCGAGCGCGTGGCGCCAGGAGGGGAGGGGAAGGATGATGGGCTCCGCGGCGGGGGCGGTGAGGTGGGCTGCGAGGAGGCGGAGGCGGGCCGCGTCGCGGGAGGCGCACGGGCGGGAGAATTCGTCGAGCAGGTGGTGGGCAAGGAAGGACGGGGAGGAGGGGGCGGCTCGGGCGCGGGTGGGGAGGTGGTGGTGATAGTGAAGGGCTGGAGGAGGAAAGAGACGCGGGCGTGCGGCCGAGGGTTAAGCGGAGAGACACGGAAGTGGCCGACGAGCTTGGCCGTATTGGGCTGTGGAGTGGAGGCGGGAGGTGGCCGGAGTCGGCGATGGGTCACGTTCTTGCCAGCCGCGCGGTACGATGAAAGTGGGGCAAATTTGGCAAAACTCCAAACAAATCAAGATGAGTAGTGTTTGTTCTGCTTCATCACTTTCATTCCGTTGCTTGCATTTCACTTACAAACAAAATCGCATTGAATCTTGAAGCTTCACATGGTTGTATTATCTCACTTCATCGATATGCGTGTTTTGAGAATTTTTAAAAATTGTAGACATTCTTCTTGGGTTTTCAGGATTCTAGAAAAGAGGTTGTTTAAACTTAATATTTTCTCATGTAATCTAGAAAAACATCTGGCGAACCAACACTTCGGTGGAATCGTGAACAAAATCGAGTTTCGCCATGAAATTTTGTATGGTTGTATATCACCTCCTCTAAATATGTGATCCTTTTGAGATTTTTTCACAATGAAAAAGACAATTTCATGTCTCATAAAACGAAGAAAACTCATGTAATCCTTATGATACATTTATGTTTTATGTAATGTCATTCTTTCTTATAATACATTTGCTGGGACAGAGCTTTCCATGGCATGGGTGCGGAAGGACTTTGTTGGGACCTTTATCGCGTCATGAGAAACAGTAATCACAGAGTGAACTGACAATTAATGGTATATGAACTATTTATCTCTATCACACCCGAAAGGGTGGGGGTATTTATGGTTGTATCTTAACCATCTCAATCATCATTGCATTAATATCATATTCTTTGAAATGTTCTTAGAATATTCTAAGAGTATTACAACCACTACATTATTATAATTGTTACATCGATCAGGATGTGACACGTGTCTTTCACCTCATGCATCGGCTAACCCTTCAGCCTAACGGCTGGCCACCTTTGGGCCTCCCTTCGACTAATGGTTGACCTCCTCCACGCTCTTCTTCGGATCCTTCACTTCATGGTCAATGACCTTTTGCGACGCTCTTTGCCTAGGTCTCCTGAAGGGGGTGCTTTTGGCCTTCGAGCCTTCGTCCTTCGTCCAGTATCTCTTCGAGCCCCCTTCGATTCCTTTGGCGTGCCCTCCAAGACTTTTGACTTTCGTACTTGGTGCTGGTCTTCCTCTTCGGCTTCAGCTCTGCAAGACAACTTACAAAACCACTTCTTTATTATGTTAGCATTGTCCACTCTCATATAGGGTTTTCCAAGGCTGACCGAAGTCAAACAAGGGTTAGGGAAGCGGCGAGATACCATTCCCCTAACAGTGGCCCCTCGCGATTGAGGTCCGACTTTGAAGAGCCGAAGCCGAGATTCTTTAGCAAGGGAGGATGGTTTCGCTTCGCTCGGTGCCCCCCGCCCCCAGCCTGTCGAAGTTATATCAAAAAATTTTGAGCAAATTTTATTTTGGACCATATATTATTGCACTTGGTACACTTTGAAGCACATTGAACAGTAGGTGTCACTTTAAACCATATATTTTACGCTAATCTTTCATTTTGCACTGTGTCTAAATATTAGGCCTTTAATCGTGCTCACGTGGTGAGCAGTTCCATCCATCTCAGCTCCATGGATTCAACTAGAGGATGGACTGTTGTTGTTAGTCTAAGCTTTCTTTCTTTCGGTTGATTCTTCATTGCCTATTTCCCATTTGACCTCAAGTTGTTAGTCACCTCTCCATATCGGGCCTCCTCCAAAGTCATCTGCTTATATTCCTCGTTGACGCCGCTACCTCAAGTTGTCTATTGCACTGCTGCACCACCCATGTCAACCTCACCATCGGCGTGACGTCTATCTTTGCAATTGGAGCAAACATATCATTAGAGGGTCAGATTACCTGTTGGATGTTGAATTTTTTGATGGTCGGCGGAGCCATAAACTCTATACCATCCTACGCGATATGGAGAGATAGCTATAGCAACTTTGGCCAAAGGGAAAGCATGTAACGAAGAATGAACAAAGAGGAAAAAAGCTTAGTTTGGAACTGCTTGTCATGTGAGCATAGTCAAATGTCAATTTCTTAAGCACGATACAAATTGAAATATTAGTATCAAATATATGGTTTGAAATTGATGTCGTTGTTAGAGGTGGTTCAAAGTGCACCGAGTTTACTAATACATAGTCCAAAGTGAAATTTACTCAATTTTTTTGAAACGTAGTTAGGTCTGATTAAATGATTTGTAATGGATAAATAAAATGTGGATTAATTTTCTACCTTATTTGATTCTTAATTGAGTGATTAAGTGCCTCTTAATTGAGTAATTAAGTGCCTCTTATTAATTCTAATTCATTAATGATTTTCACGTTAACCTGTAACGCTTCAACTTTTCGGACACGTGTCATACTACTAATCGTCCTTCATGCACGAGTGCGCCTCAAATTTTTCGCTCAGATGGGCGGGGAGCAGTATATACACGATATCGTAATGTTAGTTTTAAACTCTCACCAATATTTATTATATGCAATAACTAAAGCTAACGATAGTTAGGAACAGACAGAGTACAAATTAAAATTTCAGAAGTCAGTAAATGCAGAAATATGAAACTCGCAGTATGAAGAGCACTCTAGAATGTTCAGTTAATCGCAAACAAACCCCTATTAGTTTGTGCGCTCATAACAAGATAATTTACGGATATTAAAATTGATACAGATAGTCCAACAGAAATAGTGGATTTGAAAAAGAAAAAAAGAGTTAAGAAGGAAGTAAGCGGCAACATGCCTCTCTATGTTCAGCTACCAACTCCAAGCTTTCGGTCTATGACAAACCCTTGAGAAGGACACACTGTCTGTTGAAATCATCATTAGAAAGAGTACCACAATTGTGACAGCTAATTGTAGCACACGTACCCCTGAATTCTCCTTTACCACAAAGATTCTCAGAGCCATTGAATCTGATAATTGCCTTTACTAATGATGGCATGCTTTCAAGCACAGGAGTAGCACCATCAAAATCAGTCAGTTCTATCCTAACGAGACTTGGGGCAGAGATATGAGCCCGGTGTTGTGTGTAAAATATACAGTTGACGATGGTAAGCTCCTCAAGGGACTGGGACGATATATTCAAAGCGTAAATGGGGCAACTCCTCATCCATAGATTCTATAGTGCTAGGTAGCTTCATAAATCAAGAACATTATCTCCAAAAACCACATGCATAAGCTCTAACCTTGTCAAGTTCCGGGAGAGGATCTGAGCTTGGCACAACAGAGCATATCGAATCAACAGGTCGACCTGTGGATCATTGCTTTGGCGGTCAAACGCACAGATTTTGACCGCACACACGTCCAACGCACTGGGGTCACACAGGAGCAGCAGATATTGCACAAACATGCTCAGGTTCTTGACACCCTCCTGGTCGAGCCACTCACAGGCGATGACGCACAGTGACTGGTACGGACTTTCAGAGGTCGCGCAAACGCCGGGTGTAGCATCTAGATTCTTAGATAAGTGGTAAATGTTTTGATAATTAATGACAACCATCTCATTGTGACTAATACGTATGTTTTGAAGGAATTCAAATTTTTTAATTCACAATGATTGAATGGTTTTCTTGATTCCTCATAGAATTCTATTAGTCGATCAAAGGACTTTTACGTCAAGATTAATGATCTTCAAGTTTTAAGTGTTATAAGGTGATGAAGGACATTTGGAGTATTTATAGGTCTTCTTTTGTCTTTTGACCGTACTATAAAGGGGGGCTAAGTGTTGTAGCTTGATCTAGTTGAGTCTAGACATAGTTGGATGCATATTTACGAAAATCTAGTACTAGATAGCTTAAAGAAATCTATGGGTGAGAAATTGAGAAGTTGGAACTCGAAGTCGAATAAATTGGACGAGTTCCACGAAGTTTGTTCTCACCGGATTGTCCGGTGTGGGAAGTTTTTTTACTCACTGGACTATTTATCTTTTTGAGAAAATTTCAACTGAACTCATTGGATTGTCCGGTGATAGAAGGAATTGTACACTAGAGCATTTAACAGAAGAGTCATTTTTTCAGAGAAATGTGAAATTATATACGTCGGATTGTCCGGTGATCTGAAGGGTTCATACACCAGATGATTAACAGAAGCTTGGTATCTTTGGAGAAAATCATAGTTGAACTGACCGGATTGTCTGGTGACTTAAAGGAGTCATCACCGGACTATTTAATAGAAGGTTCGTATTTCCAAGGAAATAGAATGTAACTCACCAGACTATCCGGTGATGTTATATGGAAGAACACCGAAGCATTTTGCAATGGCTAATGACAACTGTCAAACCAGCAGGTGGAAAAAGTTAACTCACCGGATTGTCTAGTGTTAACAGAGACGTGTGCACCAGACCATCTTGTGTTCACAGAAAAAGTAAGTGGTTGAGCAACGGATAGATTTGGACATCTAGCCTATATATATCTCCTCACTTGGTTTCATTCATCTCTCTTATAACCCAGAAGTATTCATACACATTGTATGTCATCTATAGGCAAGGGAGAGCACTTGAAGTGATTTGCAAGTTCTTAATTGAATATTAAGGACTCCATTAGTACTCTAAGAGTAGTGAGTGTGCATCTAGCTGTTGTTTTAGACTTGATAATCAAGTGAATCAGTTAGCATGTTACTCTTGTGATTGACAACACCTAGCCGGTCATGGAGATTGGAGGTGCTCTCGGTGAGCTCTTGGAGGTCTTGTGGAAGCACCATGAAGCTCGTGTACTTAGTTTGATGCCTACCAATCCGAAGATGGAGAAGTGGCAATCACTAGTGAGCACTTGAGTCTCGGTGACTCAAGGGGAAGCGACATCCTTGTGTAAATGCTCCAACGAGTATTAGTGGAGAGTGCTAACTCTTCGATACCTCGGAAAAAACTCAGTGTCATGTTTCCCTACTTTTGTTATATTCCGCATTTTGCTTCTAGCATTTCTTTCATGCAAGTTTAATTTCAACACTTTACTTATGTTCTATATGCTTGCATGTGTGTTCTTACCTTTCTAGCTTGCTACATTGTCTAGTTGCTTTCTAGGCTAAGGTTGCTTCTTGTTCTAGAAATTGGTAGTTGGTTTAGTTTTTAATTAGTACCCTATTCACCCCTAATTCTAGGTTCATTAGATTCTTTCAATTGGTATCAGAGCCTCGTGCTCTTGTTAGGCTTTAAATCCTAGAGCTATGGCTCCAGGGAATGGAAGTAGCATGCCAAGGTTCGATGGAAAGAACTTCACCTATTAGAAAGCTCGCATGACGAGCTATCTTGAGGCTATTTCCCTCGAAGTTTGGCTAGCCGTTTCCATTGGGTTTGATCATCCTTTTACTGACCAACAAATTAGATGAAATGCTAAGGCTAAGAATGCTATTTTTGAGGGAATTAGTGAAGAGGTTTTCTCTAGAATTCGTAGTAAGGAATATGCTAATGAGATATGGACTGCTCTTTGTGAAATTCATGAGGGTCTAGAAAAATTTGTGAGGAAAGATATCATGTGCTCATAAATGCTCTCAATCAATTTTAGATGCTTCCAAATGAATTATGCAATGATATGTATTCTCGAATGAACATGCTTGTAGAAGAAATTAACTCTCTTGAACTAACTCAATTGTCTTAAAGAGACGTCGTTCGAAAGATCTTGATGGTGCTTCCAAAGCTACAATACAACATTATCATCTCTCTTCTTCATGAAAGAGATATCAATGATATGACTATCACCGATACCATTGGAAAAATATGTGCTAATGAGATGTTCTTATTTGGAGATCATGATTCTTCATCCAAGAAAAATCTTACTCTCAAGGCAAAGATAGTTGACAAGAAGAAGAAGAAGAAGAAGATAAAGCTCCCATCATCAGGCGAAAGTGATGAAGAAGATAGTGATGATGATGACTTTGACATTGAGCTTGCTCTTCTCATGAGAAGAACTACAAGAATGATATCAAAATTCCAAAAGAAGGGTTACAACTATGATCCCAAGAGGAACAAATTTTGCCCATAAAAATTTGACAAGTTTGATGGAGAAGACAAGAAGATGTGCTACAATTGTGGTGAACTTGGCCACATGTCATATGATTGCCCTCAACCCAACAAGAAGAATATGAAAGGGCAAGAAAATTGAAGCAAATGAAAATGAGGACAAGCACAGAAAGAAGAGTCAAGATAAGTATTCAAGAAAGAAACTCTTCAACAAGAAGGGTGAAGGACGCAAGGCCTACATTGTCGGTGAATGGTATTCGGCAAAAGCTCAAGTGATGACTCAAGTGATGATGAAGGCAACAACCTCGCGGGTCTTGCTATCATCAATTATGATGATGCACCCCTACTTTCACCACCTATTGGAAACACTAGTCTTGAAAATACTAATGGCAAGTCTCTTGAGGCTAGTAGTAAAGCTAAAGCTTGAGCATGTTGACTTGAAATGCAAATATCAAGAACTTGAACTTGCATATGATGCCATTGATTCTTCTCTAAATGAATTGTCTACTACTAAAGTAGGTAAGATCAAAGAATCTATATCTTGTGATGATCTTTTTGAAATACCTTGTTCATCTTCATGTTATAATGTATCATCTTTAAAGACTAACTATGTAAAGGAAAAAGAGCTTAGGGATGAGATTGCAAACTTAAATTAATGTGTGGCCCGGTTGACTAAAGGGGGTACAAGCATAAAGAAATCCTCATGAAGAATGCTATGTACTACAACAAGAGAGACATTGGTTGCTTCCCAAACCCGGTGGAAAAGGTCATCAAGTCACCGGAGATAAACAAGTGCTTCATTAAATTGGCTACTATTATCAACATTGTGAAGTCATCGGTCACCACACAAGAGAGTGTCCTATTCCTTCCAAATCCCTTCCCATTTTGCCATCTAAATATAAGTATACATTTAATGTTCATTATTTTCTATTGCATAAGCTTAAGAATAGGAAAGTCATGACTAAGTTTATTGGAACTCAAGCAAAGGGCAAGCTTTCAAGCCAAATTTGGGTGCCCAAGAATCTTGTGTCTCACACGAAAGGTACCAAACTTGGTTGGGTACCTAAACAAAATGCTTGATCCCATGTGTGTAGGTGAACTACAAAGCTGCCAGAAAGCATTGGGTGCTTGATAGTGGTTGTACACAACATATGACCAGAAATGTAAAGATGTTAACCTCTCTAGAGGATGAAGTGAGCGAACATGATAAAGTCACCTTCGGAGATAATTCAAAAGCAAATATGGTAGGTTTGGGTAAGGTGGCAATATCCCATGATCTCTTTATCTCCAATGTACTTTCGTTTCAATTTACTTTCTGTAGCTCAGCTATATGATTTAGGCTTCACATGCTTATTTAATGATGTTGATGTTGTCATTACTAGCAAGAAGCATAATGATTTAATCTTTAAAGGCTTTAGACATGGACATATATATCTTGTAGATTTTTCATCTAATGAAGCTAGCTTGACAACGTGGCTCTTCACTAAGACATCTTTGGGTTGGCTTTGGCATCGATGACTTGCTCATATTGGAATTAGCCAACTCAACAAGGCATTCAAGAACGGAATGGTGGCCGGTTTGAAGGACGTAATCTTCGAGAAGGACAAATTGTGTAGTGATTGCCAAGCGGGAAAGCAAGTTGCAAGCTCACATCCTTACAAAGCTATGATATCTACATCAAGACCCTTGGAGCTACTACATATAGATCTCTTCGGACCAACCACCTACAAAAGTCTTGGTGGTAATCTCTATTATTTTGTCATTGTTGATGATTATACAAGATACACTTGAATTTTATTTCTAGATGACAAGAGCAAGACTATTGGGATCTTCAAAAAATTCACAAAGAGGGCTCAAAATGAGTTTGATGCAATGGAAGATCCGAAGCGACAATGGGACGAAGTTCAAGAATACTCAAGTTGAGGAGTTTTGTGAAGAAAGAGGCATCAAGCATAAGTTTTCATCAACCTACACTTTTCAACAAAATAGTGTGGTGGAGAGGAAGAACAAGATATTGATTACATTTGCAAGAGCTATGTTGGATGAGTATGGTATGCCGAAGAAGTTTTGGTCGGAAGCAATCAACACGGCATGCCATGCGTCATAGAGTCTATTTCCACCGACTATTGAAGAAGATTCCATACAAGCTTCTTATTGAGAGGAAGCCCAATATCTCCTACATCTGGGTGTTTGGATGTAAGTGCTTCATCTTTAAAAAGAGAGAACACCTAGGGAAGTTTGAGTGTCATTGTGATATTGGATTTCTTGTTAGTTATGCATCTAACTCCAAAGCATATAGAGTATTCAACAATGCCACTGGTTTTTTTGAAGAAACGTGTGATGTGGAGTTTGATGAATCTAATGGCTCCTAAGGAGAAGGTATTGCTTATGATGATGTAGGGGATGAACCTCTGAGAGAAGTGATGAAGAAGATGGCCATTGGGGATGTCAAGCCTAAGGAGGATGACGAAGACATGTCTACTACTTCCAATCCACAAACTTCCTTAGCATCCTAAGTGGATCAAGATGAAGAAAAGGATGAACAACATCTTCCAATACATGATACACACATCTCTCAAGAGGATTCTCAAGTTCAAGCTCAAGACGTTGGACCACCACAAGAGCCACAAGTGAAGCAAATTCATATCTTAAAGGATCACCCAATTGACTTGATCATTGGGAGGCCATCAAAGGGAGTAAGAAATCGCTCTCAATATGCTTCATTTTGTGAGCATTACTTGTTTGTTTCCTGTGTGAAACCCACTCATGTAGAAGAAGCCCTCAAGGATCCGGATTAGGTGATGGCAATGCTAGATGAACTTAACAACTTCATCCGCAACAAAGTTTGGATACTTGAAGAGAGGCATCAAGACAAGAACGTCATTGCTACAAAATGGGTCTTCCGCAAAAAAACAAGATGAAAACATGCGGTGGTTCGAAACAAGGCAAGATTAGTCGCTCAAGGTTTCGCACAAGTAGAAGGCTTGGATTTCGGCAAAACATTCGCTCTCGTGACAGGACTAGAAGCTATACGTATCCTTCTTACATTTGCTTCACATCATAACATTAAGATTTATCAAATGGATGTGAAGAGTGCATTATTAAATGGCTTCATTAATGAACTTGTATATGTTGAACAACCTCCCAGTCCTAAGGACCATAGATACCCTAATCATGTCTATAGGTTGTACAAGGCACTCTGCGGACTCAAGAAAGCCCCAAGAGCTTGGTATGAGCGCTATTGCAACTTCCTAATCAATCAAGGATTCAAGATCGAAAGGGTGGACACCACATTGTTCACAAACACCATCGATAATGAGCTTTTCCTTTGTCAAATTTATGTTGATGATATAATCTTTGGTTCAACTAACAAGGAATTTTGCAAGGAATTCGGGGACTTGATCTTAAAGAGTTCAAGATGTCAATGATTGGCGAACTCAACTACTTCCTTGGGTTTCAAATCAAGTAATTGAAGGAAGGGGCCTTCATCCATCAAGAGAAGTACACAAAAGATATTCTCAAGAAATTCAAGATGGATGATTGCAAGCCAATCAAGACTCCGATGCCTACAAATGGATATCTCAACTTGGATGAATCGGGTATATCGATTGACTAAAAGCTTTACCGTTATATAATTGGGTCTCTTCTTTACCTTACCGTATCTAGGCTCGATATCATGTTTAGTGTATGCATATGCGCTCGCTTTCAAGCTAATCCTAAAGAATCTCATCTTAGCGCCGTAAAAAGAATCTTGAGATATCTTAAGCATACACCTAGCATAGGCTTGTGGTATTCTAAAGGTGCTAGTTTCCTACTCTTAGGTTACTCGGATTTGGACTTTGTCGGATGCCTTGTGGATTGTAAGAGTACTTCGGGTGAGTGCCACTTGCTAGGATGGTCCCTTGTTTCTTGGTCTTCTAAGAAGCAAAATTCTGTAGCTTTGTCTACTGCGGAAGCTGAATATATAGCCGTCGGAGCATGTTGTGCTCAAATCCTTTATATGAAGCAAACCTTGTTATACTTTGGTGTTAATCTAGAGAACGTACCACTCATTTGTAACAACGAGAGTGCCGTAAAAATTGTAAATAATCCGGTTCAACACTCTCGCACAAAGCACATTGATATTCGCCATCACTTCCTTAAAAATCATGTGGCTAAAAAATGATATATCTCTTAGTGGTGTAAGGTCGGAAAATCAATTGGCGGATATCTTCATAAAACTTCTAGATGAAGCCACTTTTAGTAGGTTGAGAAGTGAGCTAAACGTTATCGATGCTTCAAATGTCATGTGATGCTTTTGTCATATAGATGCATTCATGATAGGCGCTTGTCTAACCTTCTCAAGATAGTGGTGAACATGGGTTTTCCTTGAGATGGTGGTTCTCTAGTTTCTCTCAAGGCATGTTGTTGGATTCACCATGAAGAAGCTTGAGAAGGGAAGTAATATGACAAGATAGTTTAATTTATGATATGCACTCACATGTCATATAATTCGCACTTATGTTTAAATTCATGCACTTGTTATGCATTGCATGTGCATTGGCGGTAGAGATCACAAAGGAGAATATCACTATTTGAGAATGTTATTTGCTTTCCATGCGAACATACACCTCTGTAAGTGTGATTAGAAAGATATAAGTGCTTACTACCTATTGAGTCATGTCCTAGCGAATTTAAAGTCTTAATCTTTGAATTCATAGGCAATATGGCTCAAACATTTCCTTGGAGTTTTCCTCCCCTTTCTTTGAGTTTTATTTCCTATTTCAAAATTATTATAAGATAGTCTTTTTGGCAAATATTTGAAAATGAGTGTTTGAGAGGGTGAGATTTCACTCAAACTGGTCCAAACATGTGTTTTCTTTGTGTGGTTGTTTGAAGTTTGGACTCAGCGCAAGATTTTAGTTTAGCAAAAATCTTTCCTTCTCACTGGATGATCCAGTGCTCTCCTGGTTATTCTCAACGAATCATCCGATGCTTGGTTGTCGGCGTTTGCAACAATCTCTGAAAATCTGTCTGGTGCTCTTCAAGTTGGCTTCACCAGATCTTCCGGTGTTCTTTTTAAAGGCAGAATTCTCAGTGGAAAGAAATAGTTCGGCGAGTTCAAAGTTCACTTCACCGGACCATCCAGTGTGCTTATTGGAATTTTTAAGACAGAATGATCCGGTGAACATATGGTCAGACGTCGGACTATTCGGTGTTTAGTTTTCATCTGAGATCAAAATTTCAAAGGTTCTGTTAAATGAAGTGATGCTTTGCCCGGTGCTCAAACCCGTCATCACTGAACAATCCGGTGTTCACATTTTTAACGGGACCCACCTGTCATATTTCTCTCGTCCGCTTGATCTCCTTTCTTTCTAAACCGCGCCCGAGCCTTGTTCCTACTCCGACGTCGAGTCACCATCAGCGCCGCCCGACCTCTGTGCCCCTGCTTTGTTGCCAGACTCATTGTCAAACTGCTCCCCGCTTCACCGCTCACCGTCCGCAGTAGCTTCGCCTCCAGACCAGTGTTGCGGCCATCCCGAAAATCTTTAGGTGCCGCTGCCGCAGTCCGTCTAGCCACCGCCACTAGCTCGCCGCCGGCCACCTAGGAGCTCCCCTCAAGCCCTCAATTCATCTCTCTCTCATGGTGAGCTCATCTTCGATGAGTTTTTTCAATTCTCCAAGCCCTAGCTCGTTTTTCCGCAAATTCATTCAAAATTCATGCAAAATTCGAGCAAAATTGAGTCAAATTGCTTCAATTAAGGTCATATCTTATGCAATTGGACCTCAATTAGTGTCGCAATCTTGAATTCCTAGCATGTTCATCAAAATTCTCCTCAAATTAGGGAGTATGATTCAATTTTGGGCTAATTTCATTCAAATTTCAAACTCCCAAAACTCCCGCTCATCCATATTGCATCTGTTGATCTTCTAGGTGGGTCGTGAGCGGCGCGACAAGGGCAAGGCTGTCGAGCAGCCTAAGAAGAAGAAAACAAAAGAGTAGAAGGAGTGGGATTGAGCGATTGCAGCTGTCGATGCTCCAGTTCCTCAGCGAGGGCTACAGATCAGAGACACAGATACGACTCTGCCACATCGGTCCACCCGCACTCGTCAGACTGCTGGGTTGGGATCGATTCCATCCGGCCAGGAGAGCCGAAAGAGGGCTCGTCAGGAGCCTTAGGGAGAGACCGAGTCAGAGCCATCAGAGCAGCCATAGCCTCAGGGGAAGATCAGGTTACTAGACTTGACTTCTTACAAGTCCCCTAGGATTAAGATTTGTGCCGATTGACGAGTGGTTTACCCCACAGAGGAATGAGCGGGTCAACCCCAGATTTTAGACTATTCTCCAGGAGAGTTTTCACACTTCTTATCTCAGGAGGAGAGTTAGTCTGAGCATGTACAAGAAGATTAACTGGTATTATCTTGAGTTGGCAGCTGGTGGAGTTGATATTAGAGCTCATTTTGAGTCTATTCCCAGACTAGCTGAGATGGTGTCTGGAGTGGGCCTGTATGTTGAGGATTGGGTGAGAGTATTCTATGCCACAGTCTGGATTGCACTTGAGAGGAACTTCATTCAATTTATGTTCCAGGGTGAGAGTTTCAGACTCTACCGAAACAACATCTTAGAGGCCGTCTTCAGGAGAGCTCCCGTTGGTTACACGAGATTGTTCATCCTCATGCTCAGCCACTCCGCTGTCCTCTCGTTGGTGGAGTCTTCCTGACATACGACGAGATCCGATCGATTTTCAGGTCGTCTTTTGCTCCAGGATTACCGAGAGTGCTAGATATGCTGACTCCTGAGGTACAAGCTTTACATATGACATTGCGATGCAGCCTTCTTCTGAGGATTGGATATGGAGAGACGATCACCAGTTTGCAGCAGTGGCTGATACTCTCCATCCTCACTCACCAGAGATTTGATGTGGTTGACTTGATTCTTTGTAAGATTGAGGATGTGATTACTAACGGGATGACCATGGCTAGACAGCAGCCTTATGTACATTTCATATCCCACATGATTTCACACTCGGTCAGATTCCCTCAGTACGTTCATGCCTACGAGTAGTCGCCTACACACTATAATGTGTATGCTCCCACAACACCTTCAGACAGGTGATGAGGCCAGCGTGAGATGTTGCATGCTCAGGAGCGGATGCCTACTGATGTTAGAGAGAGAGCAGCAGCAGAGGATCAGGCCCTTGCAGCGGCCGAGGTAGAGCTCCCGCACGCATTCTTCTTGAGTGACAGCGACTCAGATTCTTCATATCTTGAGTTCTTCCCACCAGTCGCTATGTCACATGATGCTGAGGCTGGAGGGTCTTCTCAGGCTGTTCCCACTTCCATAGTACCTTCAATACATGAGACAATGACCTCCGTGCCCCCTGTTGCACCTCCATTAGAGTTCATTCTTATCCTTCAGCAGATGGAGCAGTAGTAGGTAGCCCAGGCCGAGCAGCAGGCCAAGCTACAGGCAGACATGCTTCGGCAGCAAGAGCAATAGCTCATGATGATGCAGTCACTCCAGCAGCAGCAGTAGACTACCTTAGCAACCCTTCAGGCCGATCGAGAGAATAATGACCGCATGTTCACTTTTATATTTGGATGTCTTGGGTCTCTCTTTCATGCATCAGGTCTTCAGCTACCAGTTGCTCCTCGGGCACAAGGCCCAGCACCTAGTCCTCTCCTGGGTAATGTCAGTGGTCTCTTGGAAACACTAGTGTTTGCATTCCCTTTGTCACCCCTCTTCAGCATTGGTGTATTTCCCCAGCCTGCCAGGAATACAACAAGACCAGTTCTACCCTCTTTGTCTACTCCTATGACTGGCGCTCTTCGTTTTGAGGACCTCGACAGTCGACTATGCCTTCTCAACAGCCAGCCGTTCAGACGCCTCCAGTCGTTCAGTCTGCTTTCGAGGAGCTCGATGGAGCACTTTAGGAGATGGCTACTCAGGGAACCACTACTGCTATCAGCTCAGACCCAGCTACAGTCTCAGAGGCACTGTCAGACACAGCTCAGCGTCCTCAGCCAGTTGTTGGCCCCGTAACTATTGAACTATCGGATTCAGATACAGACTCAGGCTCACAGTTCGAGGTACGACTGTCACCAGCAGCGCCGACTTCCTCCCTTCCTCCGGATGTTTAGGAGTGTGCTCTTTTTGGTGCTTAGATGCCAAAGGGGGAGAGAGTCTAGGTGATAGGGGGAGTCTTTTGGAGAGAGGTAGATGAGTGACTAGTGAGCTTTTTAGTTCATAGACTTAGGGGGAGCTTGGGTAGTATAGGGTCGGAGTGTTGGATTTTAATGGATTTTGATGTAATGACAAGCTATTTGTTTCTTAATCGATGTGTTTTTGCTTGTCATCCCATTGTGATTCCTTTCGTGCTCTGTTTTTAATTCTTTTTCTACTAGCATGATAGGTTGTTCTAGTTATAGGCTTTCTCTTGCTTATTTGTTATATGTCGTTCTATGCCTAGCTTGATAGGTGTTCTTCATTCTCATTTCCTTACTTATTTGTGTTGTCATCAATCACCAAAAAAAGGGAGATTGTAGCATCTAGGTCCCTAGGTAAGTGGTAAGTGTTTCGGTGATTAATGACAATCATATCATTATGACTAATGCATATGTTTTGAAGGACTTCAAATTCTTTAATTCACAATAATTGAATGGTTTTCTTGGTCCCTCATGGAATTCTATTGGTTGATCAAAGGACTTTTGCATCAAGATTAAGGATCTTCTAGTTCTAAGTGTCACAAGGTGATGAAGGACACTTGGAGTATTTATAGGTCTTCTTTTGTCTTTTGACCGTACTACAAAGGGGGGCTAAATGCTGTAGCTTGATCTAGTTGAGTCTAGACATAGTTGGATGTATACTTGTGAAAATCTAGCACTAGGTAGCTCAAAGAAATCCATGGGTGAGAAGTTGAGAATTTAGAACTCAAAGTCTATTGAATTGAACGAGTTCCAAGAAATTTGTTCTCACCGGATTGTCCGGTGTGAGAAGGTTTTTTACTCACCGGACTATTTATCTTTTCTGAGAAGACTTCAACTGAACTCACCGGATTATCTGGTGATAGAAGGAATTGTACACCGGAGCATTTAATAGAAGAGTCATTTTTTCAGAGAAATGTGAAGTTATATGCGCCAAATTGTCCGGTGATCTAAAGGGTTCATACACCGGACCATTTAACAGAAGCTTGATATTTTTGGAGAAAATCAGAGTTGAACTAACTGGATTGTTCGATGACTTAAAGGAGTTATCACCAGACTATTTAACAGAAGCTTCGTATTTCCGAGAAAATAGAATATAACTCACCAGACTATCCGATGATGCTATATGCAAGAACACTGGAGTATTTTGCAACCGCTACTGACAACTGTCAAATCAGTAGGTGGAAAAAGTTAACTCACTGGATTGTCTGGTGCTAACAGAGATGTGTGCATCGGATCATCTGGTATTCACAGAAAAAGTGAGTGGTTGAGCAACGGCTAGATTTGGACATCTAGCATATATATACCTCCTCACTTGGTTTCATTCGTCTCTCTTACAACCCAGAAGCATTCATACACATTGTGTGTCATCTAGATATAAGGGAGAGCATTTGAAGTGATTTACATGTTCTTAGTGGAAGATTAAGGACTCCATTAGTGCTCCAAGAGTAGTGAGTGTGCTAGATAGCTGTTGTTTTAGGATTGATTGGGATCAAGTGAATTAGTTAGCTTGTTACTCTTGGTAGTTGGTAACACCTAGCCTGTCATGGAGATTGAAGGTGTTCTCGATGAGCTCTTGGAGGTCTTGTGGGAGCCCCAGGAAGCTCGTGTACTTGTTTGATGCCTGCTAATCTAGAGATGGAGAAGTGGCAATCACTAATGAGCACTTGAGTCTCAGTGACACAAGGGGGAGCGACATCTTTGTGTGGATGCTCCAATGAGGATTAGTGGAGAGTGCCAACTCTTCGATACCTCGAGAAAAACTCGGTGTCATCTTTCCCTACTCTTGTTACATTCAACATTTTGCTTCTAACATTTCTTTCATGCAAGTTTAATTTCCGCACTTTACTTATGTTCTATACAATTGCATATGTGTTCTTATCTTTCTAGCTTGCTAGATCGTCTAGTTACTTTCTAGACTAAGTTTGCTTCTTGTTCTAGAAATTGATAGTTAGTTTAGTTTTTAATTAGTACCCTTTTCAGCCCCCTCTAGGGCCATTAGATCCTTTCAATTGGTATCAGAGCCTCGTGCTCTTGTTAGGCTTTAAATCCTAGAGCTATGGTCCTGGGGAATGGAAGTAGCGTGCCAAGGTTCGATGGTAAGAAATTTGCCTATTGGAAAGTTCACATTGGCGAGCTATCTTGAGGCTATTTCCCCTGAAGTTTGGCTAGCCGCGGTATGCGCAGGTCCTGGAAAGGGGGAAAAGCAACAGATTAAATCAAGAAGGTGGATCCCTCGCTCCATCGCTCCTTCCTATCTCAACCGCAGATCGGGCGCCAAAGCAACAGTGGTGGCACCTGTCGGTGACATGGAAACTAGGGGTCCCCGAGTCCCGAGGCCAGGACAGCAGAATGCCATGTGGCGCCTTCCCTCGGGGACTATCTCCCCGAGGTCCGCGAGTACCCGAGTTCCCCGAGGACCCGAGAAGGCAGTTCCGGGAGAGGGCGCTCGGGGCCATGAACAGTGGCCCCCGAGTACCCGAGTTCCCCGAGGACCCGAGAAGACATAGTTTCGGGAGAGGGCGCTCGGGGCCATGAACAGTGGTCTCCGAGTACCCGAGTTTCCCGAGGACCGAGAAGAGACATATCCAAGAGAGGGCGCTCGGGGTTATGAACAGTAGTCCCCGAGCACCCAGAGTTCCCCGAGGACCGAGAAGAGACATATCCAAGAGAGGGCGCTCGGGGTTATGAACAGTAGTCCCCGAGCACCCAGAGTTCCCCGAGGACCTGAGAAGCCCCTTGCCGGTGGACCCCACAAGGGCTCAGTGGTGAGGTGTCAACTGGTGAGAGGTCCGATGCTGCATTTAAGAGGGAGCGTGGCCTGTCACTTCCAACCACTCCCCCCACGCCTGCTGTCAGTCCCTGCCACCGCCCGTCAGGGAGGCGTGGGGGTATTTAATGCGATGGGTCCCATCGCACGTCATCCTGTGCGGCTTGGAGATATCGTCGCTGGGCTCGAGGCTTATCGTTTGCCCCCTTGCTGTGTCAGGCTCGCTCTGACCGAGCGGGCATGCAAAGTGGTCCGGTGGCTGCCCGGTGGGCCCCCCTCCTGCAAACGGTTGAAGCCGTACATAATGGGCGATAAGACCGGCCGGGGACGCACTTTTCAACCCCTGTAACGCCGAGCTGCAGCCCATGATGGTTGCTTTCCATTTATGGCTCATAGGGACTCGTGCCCTCCTTTTGGGCACGCCAAGCCTCCCCGACGGTATAAGAAGGGGGTGGACACCCAGAGAAGGGGAGGTTGAGGTTGAAGTTCAGGAAGTTGAACGGACTCAGACAAACCGGAACAAGCTTAGGGAGACTGGCACTTGAAAACCGAAGCTCCAGACTTAGACAAAAAACTTGTAATACAAGAGATCCACAGAGAGGCATTCCTAAAATATTTATAGCATACACACAGGAGTAGGGTATTACGCTCCGTGCGGCTCGAACCTGTCTAAAAATCCCTCGGGCATTTATTCTCACTAGCATCCGATCATCCGTCTCGCCTGCATCTCCCATATACACACATTTAATTCACGTACGAGGTAGATTCAGAATCATTCCTCGGCCGAATCTCAAAGGGGGTCCCTCCGAATATCCGCTTGAGGAGTTCATTCTCCGACAGCACCGGTACGGGAGCGAGGAGGAGGCAGTGGTAGAGGATGCTTGGTGCAGACGAACTGGAGGCGGAGGCAGCGGTGGCTGGGTGGTGGAGGAGGTGGGGAGGAGCTAGGGGAAGTGTGTTAGTTCTAGGGTTCAACTTATCGACGGTTATCGAGCGAAATTCGCGGTTACTGACCTTACCGAGCCGCATCGGTAGTATAAACCGTTCGATAATCGAAATTTAATTAAAAATAAAAATAAAAAATCCTATAAAAACTAGAGAAAATTGTTCCGTGAAAAAAATTCAAAAATTATATCATTTGCATCATATTCTATAGGCAGGAAGTTTGAAAAAAAAAGAGAAAAAAGTTGAAGCGCAGAGGTGGGGAGGAGCTAGGGGAAGTGTGTTAGTTCTAGGGTTCAACTTATCGACGGTTATCGAGCGAAATTCGCGGTTACTGACCTTACCGAGCCGCACCGGTAGTATAAACCGTTCGATAATCGAAATTTAATTAAAAATAAAAAATAAAAAATCCTATAAAAACTAGAGAAAATTGTTCCGTGAAAAAAATTCAAAAATTATATCATTTGCATCATATTCTATAGGCAGGAAGTTTGAAAAAAAAAAGAGAAAAAAGTTGAAGCGCAGCTCATTTATTAACTTATGTTAAGTAAAACTTAATATATAAACACATATTTTTCTTGTGTATGATGAATCTTAAGAGGATCTTTGAAATTAGTTTCACTTTATTTAGAGTTTTATTAATTTCTCCATAATTTTTACAAAGTTCACAAGCATAAAGTGAACATGTTAAGAAACATCATTGTAATTAACTTTTTCATATCTGTCATTATTTTTCCTACATAAAGCATAGTATAAGTAAACTAATAAAAGTAGTTTCACTAATTTTGGAGGTGTAATGGGTTAGTTATAAATTAATCTACTTGCAATACATTTACATAATTCTGCATATAACAATAACTATTTCATGAGTTCATGTATTTTTAAAAGACATAGGATCGTGTACGAAGAGTTAAAAAATTGGTTTTATGATTTTTGATTAGCAAAGAGTAAACTATGCATTTAACTTGGTTTAGCAAATATATTTTCTCACATAAAATAGTTAACTTTTTATGAGTATAAATACTTTTATCATGTAGATCATGTTACAAGGAAACCAATATAAAATTTGTTTCATTTGATTTGTAGCTCAGATGAATTAGTTATTGATTTTACAAAATCGAGCCTTTTTTTTGTTCTTTTTAAACTTCACTTAAATTCGAGAAAACCGCTCCATAAATCGTTAAAACCGAACGACTACCGACAAAATCGAATGATTATCGATAATGCGAAAAATTTGGAAAATATGCTCGATAAATCGCTAAATTCGGTTAGTTACCTGTGCAAACTGACTGGTTACCATCTAAGATGAGTGTTGTGGTTCGGGATTTTGACGCATCTAGTGTAGTTTTAGGTTTTTTTTGGAAGACGTAATTTTTCTATGATTTTGGGAGGAGACTAGTTTTCTTTCTGATTTTATTAAATAGGTAGCGAGAGGAGAATAACACATAAATTAACTCATGCTTTATACAGTAGAGATATAGGATCTATTTGGTTCATTATCATATTTTGTCAAACTTTACCACACTTTATTAGGTAGTTGTTTATTTCGTTGTCACAACTGTGATGTGTAATATTTATCAAACATTAGGTCCATATGTCATAGACTAATTCTTTTGCTAAACTTTGTCTAAGATATGATCATCAATTTTTTATTATACCTTAGACAATATTTGACAAAGAAACATAACATTCTTTAAGAGTAAACTAAACATGCTCATATTCTTATATTCTACTTCATGAATGCTGTCATTAGACACAACTTCTCCATTTTCTCTGATGACGTGGAAGCAGAAGTTATACCATACAATATTATAGATCGTAGACCTTCATGATCATTTTTTTAGACCACCATGAACGAATTTTCGTGGAAAATAAAATTTCTAGACACCATTCAATTTCCTCATCGATAATGTCCTTAATGAATCTATTATATATATTAAAGGCCCCAGAATCAAAGAAGAGGTCAGTTATTATAGCTATTGTTTATATGAGTCCTATGTATGTGTATATATAAGTATATGTATATATATGTATACATATAATATAATATAATATAATTTCTATTTTTGAGAAATTCTAGAAATATTGAAATGAATATTAGTTATATTGATAAATCAGTTGAAATAATCTAAAATATAAAAAAAATATAAAACTCAAAAAATATGAAACAAATTTAGTTAGATGTCTACCTATTAAAATTATATGTATGTACGAAAGTACAGTAACTGTTGCCTTGTCGCCGCGAGTGGCCATGTTGTTACGCCTCGGATCGAGTCCATCCCAGAGAACTCCCTCCCTGCAGTGAGTCCACACCCGCCCGACGCATCTCACCGCCCCGCTGACACAAAGCGCGCGCACCGGCGGCCCCGTCGGAGCCGCCGCGGCGCCCGATGGCCTACCGCCGGAAGGCCCACCCCCAGCCGCCTCCGCCGGCCTCCTTCGAGCACCACCACCCGCCGTCCGTGGGCCCCGCCTCCCCTGACTCCCTCGCTGCGCAGGCCATGCGCGCCTCCGCCGCGCACCGCGACGCCTCCTCCCTCGCCTCCGCCTACTCTTCCTCCGCCGCTGCCGCTGCGCGCCGGAGCCACGAGCCTTCCGTCTCCACCCCGTCCCCTGTAAGCCCTCCCGCTTGTCCGGCTCTGCAGTTTCGCCCACTAGATGCGTCGGGAGTTCGTGGCCGGATCTGGTCCGATCAGCGATCTCCGGGGTTTCTTCAAATTCTTGATGGGGTTTCGGTTCTAGACCCATTGGCGACGGATCATTTCGCGTCTAGGTGTAGTAACCATTTAATTCGAGTAGGATTGACCGATTCCTGGTGAACTCGTGATGATTGACTTCCAGTTTGTCGTCGGATTGCTGCTATTCTTGTTGCGAAAATTTGTTTATTCTCTGTTCACAGCTGATGTTTGCTGGTTTTGGTCTGGATGTAGGATTCTTCGGGTTATGAATACACATCCATGAAAAGCTTGAACGAGGCCAAGTACGGATTCTGGGGCGCGCTTGCGCGGAAAGCAAAGTCATTTCTCGATGAGGATGGTTCCCCGGGGCAATATGAATCGCCAACGAGGCAGGAGCCACGAAGAGATGGTGTGTCGGTTAGTTTCCAGGTGGGATCTGCAATCCTCCTGCCATTATCTTCTACTTTAATTGATAAAGTCATTTAATATCTTTACTGATCGTTTCGTGAATAGATAGCAGTACGGTACTACAGTCTGAAGTTTGATTTCTGGTTGGTGGGAGCTTTACATTGGCAGGATTTGTGATTTGTGATTTGTGTTTGTGTTCTATCATTATAGTTAGGAAATGTTTATTTGTAGTATAAAATAAATGTTAACATGGTAAATCTCTAGTTCTGATTAACTGTCATCATCATTATGTTTAGTTCACTTTGTGATGTTCATGTGGAACACTGAGATTTCACATGATGCTGCAGCATCCACGTTCACAACAGTCGCCTGGAGATACTTGGAAATCTGAGACACCTCCATCTCAGAAGAGATCTGAGGCTATATCTTCCTCCCTTAACTATATTGGAGGAACAATAAAAAGCGCACTTGAAGTAAGTTGCTGTATAAATTCTTCTTTTTATATATAAAAAAAACCTGAAAGTAAATCTGTCAGTATCAACACTGTGCATCACAGTCAATGTTATTCTGCACTGAGAGTTGGTAAAAGATTACATATCCAGGATAATAACTTCCTTGCTTTTCTTTGGCTTTTGGTTATAATTTATAATATCTGTAGCATTTACCATGTTAGTGTATTTCTTACAACAGCTAGTGTCACTGAAAGCTATTATTTGTGATTGCTTAAATAGCTTTATGGTTGATGTATCCTTTAATTATGTCAGGTTTCTTTGTTGACTCATGCTATATACAATATCTTTTTTTCAGGAAGGTCGGACCATTGTAGAGAATAAAACGGCCGACATTATTCATGAGACACGCAAATTGAACATAAGAAGAAAAGGAGTTTGTTCAAATACACAAGGAGAAGCTGCTCACAAACTTACTCAAAGATATCTTCCTCAAAATCCACTTGACCATGAAACTCAGTTGAAGGCATCTCGCGACGTAAGGTGGCAAATATGTGTCACTAGATATGTTGCTTCAATGTTCAATTTTGCATTTTGGAACCCACAATACAAACGTCAAATTTATTTTTATTCACTGTGTTTAGGGGCACCTTTATTTTCATTTGCTTGACAACAGTGTATTTTCACCATGTTTTCAGGTATGACTGAACTAATGTCTCCATCTTTTACCCATACAGGTTGCTAATGCCATGGCTGCAAAAGCAAAGCTTCTATTACGTGAGCTGAAGACTGTGAAGGCAGATTTAGCTTTTGCAAAGGAGCGTTGTGCTCAGCTTGAAGAAGAGAATAAAATGTTGCGTGAAAGTTATGACAAGGGAGATAATCCAGAAGATGATGATCTGGTTAGTATTTTTCTTTGGATAAAAATAAATCAAGAAATTCATCAGAGTATTTAGTATAGATTGCTGACATATGTCTAAATTTTCTTTGGCCATTCTATCCACATACCAGAATACTATAGCCCATATATTTGTGAATATTGTTGTCCAACTTTTTGAACTCAATGGCTATTAATAATCATTACGGCCTTATGTCAACGCTAAGTGCAAGTTCCTTGAGTTGATGAGTTCCTTGCATCACACCCTTGACTGATACCACACTCCTTTAAAAATTTCTTTAAAAGTAGTTTGTTGAGGCGGTTATTAAATGTTCTTTGTTAGAGGTGTACCACCAACTCATTCTTTTCAAGTAGTAATAGTTGGTTTTTTATGCTAATAAATATTGCTCACAAATAATGCATATTCATAAAGGCCAGCATGAAAAGTGGTTAGAATCGTGCAAAACACCCATAACTTTGTGTGACTGTGTACCTAGGATTTTCGTTCCAGTTAGTTGCAAGGAAATTCAAGAACCGACAACAGGTTCCTAGCTTTTTTCTTGGTTCTTCTTAACAAATTGAGCATCGAGAATTTCAGCACTGATAGTTCTTATCACATTTCACACAAACTTGTGGGTTTTATTCCTTGTATGATTTTCATACTGATAGTTCTTATCACATTTCGCACAAATTTACTGTTTATGGGTATATATATATTATTGCAAAACAAACCCATAAACAATAAATTTCATGAAAATGCACTACCTTTTGGTATAACTATCACGAACCACACTTTCGTAATAATCTACTAAAATACCACAAAAAATGGATTTTCATCAACATCTGGATTCTTTGTATATATATTATTTATTTTAACGTTTTGTATCCAGCAAAATGTCAACATAGATCAACATAATAGACCCTGGATTCTCCATTTAATTCAGAGAAAAAGAGAGATTCTTGTTCATGGAACATCAATAGAGAAAAAAGCCAACTATCAGATTTGAACCGATGGCCTCGCATTACAAATGCGACATCCAGACTCACCCAACGCACAATCATGTTCATGTGTCGTATCTGGCAGCAGCAGAATGGGAACACGATAGGTTCGCGAGATCAATGAGTGGGCCTGATTTATTAAGCCTCCAATGGTGGTGGTTCACAAATGGCTTTGTGAAACATTACGCAAAGGAAAGTGGTACTTTGTAATTTCCTAGAAATTTTGTGATAGTTTTGATAAAAGTAGTGTTTTGTGAAGTTTACTCAATTATGTGGCTAACTGAATTGACAATGTCCTAGACCTGTCAATGTGATTGACCATATATTGTCCATTCCTTTGCAGATCCGCCTTCAACTAGAAACACTATTAGCTGAGAAGGCGCGGCTAGCACATGAGAACTCTGTGTATGCTCGAGAAAACAGATTCCTGCGAGAAATTGTGGAGTACCACCAGCTTACTATGCAGGATGTCATTTATGTCGATGAAGGCATCGAAGAGGTCACAGAGGTCTACCCTACACAAGTGTTACCACGCACTGGATCTGGTCTGGGTCGTCCAGCAACTCCAGCTGCGCCAAAACCTGCTAGTTCATCTCTAGGTGCATCCATGGTCGTTCCAGAATCTTGCCCCATTGTACCAGCTTCTCCAAAATCCCTTCCACAGGCTTCATCTCTTAGCAATAGAGCAAGCCTGCTGCCACCAACCATCGCAGAAGAGTAAGGTGGTTGGCAATGATAAATTCTGTGCGCCATTGTTCATCTAATCAAGGTTCCGCGGTTTTTTATACCTGAGTGTTGTTGCGATTGAGCTGTGGCCTCTCAAATGTGAGAGAACTGTGTTCCATGCTTCGGATGTTTGTTGTGTAACTTATGAGTTATTCTCTTGCGTAACCTATTTCATCCTGAAAACTGTGCATTATTTGTTCTTTGTCTGTCCCAGCTTGTGTGATAAGGCATTTATAGATGAAATGTGGGTTACAATGGAGCGTCATGTGGCTTACATGTATGAAAGTGCATCTATTTTGGATAATTGATGTCAAGCGATCAAAAGACTAATAAAGTTTAATAAGTTTATGAATAGGTATTAGTCTTATGAAGAAATTAAAAGATACTAGAATTCTTAAAAAGAAAAGGAGAAGCGACACGTGGGTACTCAATAGATTTAAATTTATTTATTTTTAAAATTAAGTATATGTATGTCGTATTATAAAAAGAGGACGTATAGATTGATTTAAAGATGTCTCAGTGCATGAAATATCTATTTAGACTAATTATGAGAGACATAATTTACCCCACGTACACCGGAGTATGCTACAAAGTTCTGTGTATTTGAATATTTCGGGTGCAATCCGGAAGTTCCGGGTTGTCGGAACCTCGAGATAGGGCTCCGAGTAGCAGTATGGGTTTTCTAGTTAACCCGGAAGTTCCGAATAGGTCCGGAAACTCCGGATTCTAGTGAGTTACACCGGACTCTCCGGATGGAGTTTCAGATTGGGTTTCTCGATTGCTAAGGCCTTGTGCTAACCTGGAAGTTCCGGGTTAGGCCAGAATACCCTGTAACGACTAGTTTTTGAGGGTTGGGTATAAATAACGCCTCACTCCCTCTACTTATTTAGTGTCGACCAAATTTGAGACAAGCATTGAAAGCCAAAAGCTCTCTCCACTTACCTAAACTTTCAATTCTTAGAAGGATTTGAGAGTAGAGTGAGAGATTGTAAGTATGAGAGCTAGTGAGCTTCATCTCCAACCTTTGAGCACTTGGTTCATCATCAAGCCGATCTATTCTACATTCGTTACTCTTGGAGGTTCGCCCACCTAGATGACTAGGCATCTCTTGTGAGCACCCAAGCTTGTGGTATGTCGCGAGAAAGTTTATGAAGTCCTCTCCTTACCTCATCAAGGGAAGAAGACATTGAGTAAGCTCTGAGCTCTATCTTGTGGTCGCTCGGTGAGGGTAAGCGTTGAATGAGACCCGTCTCTTTGTGAGCTCCTCAATGGAGATGTAGGATCACTGGATCCGAACTTTGGGAAATAAATCTCTTGTTTCCTTTGCTTACTTGTGTTATTTGTGTGTTCGCTCTTGTGCGTTACTACTTTTGGGCGATTTACCTCGATCTACTTGTCAGAAAGTTTGTGGTTGTAGCTGCTTTGTGAAAAGGATTGAATACATCATTGGTGATCTATGGTAACAATTTGATTTAAGTAGAATTGCATAAGTGTAGTGATTGCAGTTTTGAGTTTTGTGACTGGAATATCTGGGTTGATCCCAGAACTTCCGAGTGAGGCTGGAAGTTCCGGATTGAACCTGGAGGTTCCAGATTCTGTTTAATCCTCTATGAAGTTTAATTTTCAAGAATACCTATTCACCCCCCTCTATGCAACATCTCGATCTTTCAATTGGTATCAGAGCCTAATCTCCTACAAAGCTTCACCGCTTGGAGAAATTGAAGATGTCGACGTCTGGTGAGAAAAGTCTGAGAAGCCCGAGGAGTCCTAAGGAGGATCCTTTGAAGTCGGATGACGGTAAGAACAAGGGAGTTGAAATCGATTTTAATTACGATAAGTTGAATGCATCACATTCTTATATTTTTGTGTCGTCTGGGCTTACGCCATATTTTGATGGCACACACTATGCCGCTTGGAGGTACAAGATAAAAATGCATCTAATCTCTCTTCATTCAAGTGTTTGGAGAACTGTTTTAATAGGTTTTGAACTACCCGATGAGGACATAGAGCTCACTTCCGAACAAGAGCAAAATCTCCATTGCAATGCACAAGCCGTAAGTGTGTTGCTTGGTGCTTTGAGCCCGAGGAATTCAATAACGTTGATGGGCTTGAAGAGGCCAAGGAGATATGGGACATAATCAAAGTGGCACATGAAGGCACCACAAGCGTGAGAGAACAAAAAATAGAGCGCTGAAGGAAAGTTGGGATGGTTTGTGGTAGAAGACGATGGAACACCTCAAGAGATGTATAACTGTATGATGGTGCTTGTCAACAAGATTTGAGGGCTTGGAAGTGATGAGCTGGATGATCATAAAGTGGTGAGAAGATTGTTGAGAGATTTCGCACTAAAGAATCTCATCTTGGTGACACTCATCCACGAGAGAAGGGACTACAAGAAACTCACACCAAGTGATATTCTAGGAAGGATCCTGGCTCATGAGCTCATGGAAGGGGAAGCCATGAAAGTAAAGGACCTTGTCAAGTAAAGCTCAAGCTCCAAGATCAAAGAAGTGGCATTGAAGGCAATCAAGATCAAGTAAGATAAAGAATCAAACTCAAGTGAAGAAGAGAGTCCGATGATAAAGAAATTGCTCTCTTTGAGAAGAAGTTCAAGAAATTCTTGAATAAGGGTGGCTATAGCAAGTACAATAAAGATAAATCCAAAAGAAGATAATCCAAGAGAGCTTGCTATGAGTGTAGCGAAGTTGACCATTTCATAGCCGAGTGTACTAACAAGAAGAAGAATAATGACAAGAAAGAGAAGAAGAGCAAGCCTTATAAGAATGACAAGCGCAAGACCCACAAGAAGGTCTATTAGGGTCAAGCTCACATCGGTGAGGAGTGGGACTCCAACGACTCCGACTCCAATGTTGAAGGGGTCGCCACCATCGTCATCCTCTAGTCCACAGACAAGGTCACTTTTAGTGACATGAGCGACGACGACTACAACACACCCACTTGCCTTATGGTAAAGGGGCAGATACAATCACAACTCAAGCTCCTAGATAGCGATAGCGATAGTGATAGTTGGTGTGAAAATTTGCTAAATGGTCTAAATAAAAATATAATAACTAAAATGAAATAACTAATGGAGACAATAGATATCCACGAGAAGAATCTCGAGATGCAAGAGGACTTCCTCATCCTTGAAAAGAAGAGAAACCTTAAACTCAAAAATCTCCTTGCTAAAGAGAAGGAGAAGGTTGAGGAGTTGACCAAGCAATTAAGTTTGGCCAATGAATCTATTGTTAGTTTAAAGGGTGCCAATGACACATTTCAAGAGAATTTTAAATATTTAGATGAAACTCATAAAACTCTTAAAGTGCAATTTGATGCCCTATGAAATAGCACCTCCACCTCCTCTAATGATGCAAAGGCCTCCCTAGTGTCTCCACTAGTGAGGGTGTGCAAGGTGTTACAACATTGATATAAACGCTTATGCTACTAATGCTCAATCCTTGCAAGCATTACAAAAGGAAAATAAGTGGCTAAATGCCTTGGTCAAGTATGGATGCTTGAAGACGTACAAATCCAAGGATACCCTATACAAGACCATTGAGGTCAATGACACCAAGCAAAAGAAGGGCCTTTTTGATATGCATAAGAGCAAGTTAAGTGAATGTGCGGTGATAAATGGCAAGGAGTGCCTCAAGTTCAGAAATGGAGGCAAGCAAGTTGATCCTACCACACAAGCCAAGCAAACCAAAGGACATGCACCCCAAGCTATATTTTATGCCTCTTATGTGATTAAGAGAAATCAGCATGGTAAAGTGGTTGCTCTATATGTCGGTTCCCACACAAAGGACCATGTTTTGAAAAGGAATATGTGGGTGTCAAAGGTGCTAGTTACTAACATAAAAGTACCCAAGAAAGTTTAGGTAAGTTACTAACATGAAAGGACCCAAGAAAATTTAGGTACCTAAAATAAAAGCTTAATTTGTTTTGTAGATATAGTCCTCTGGTGGAACAAGCTAGGTGTTTGATAGTGGATGAACCAATCATATGATCGGAAAGAAGAGCATGTTCTCATCATTTGAAGAAAATGGAGGATCACATGAAAACATTGTGTTTGGTGATGATGGGAAAGGCGATGTAATGGGTCTAGGTAAAATTGCTGTCTCAAATGATCATTCAATTTTTAATGTACTTCTTGTTAAGTCTTTGAGCTATAATTTATTGTCCGTATCACAACTTTGTGAAATGGGCTACAATTGTCTCTTTATTAATGAGGGTGTAACCATCTTTAGAAGGGAGAATAACTCAATAGCTTTCACGGGCCGTTTGAAGGAAAAACTTTATCTAGTTGATTTTTAACAGATAAAGTGAAGCTTGAGACTTGTTTGATTGGTAAGTCTAGTATGAGTTGGCTATGGCACTACCGACTAGCTCATGTTGGAATGAGAAATTTGTCTAAACTTCTAATAGGAAAGCACATTCTAGGACTAATGAATGATTCTTTTGAGAAAAATATGATTTGTAGTGCATGTCAAGTGGGAAAGCAAATTGGAGCTCCACACCCCGCCAATTATGTGATGACAACTGTAAGACCATTGGAACTTATCCAGATGGATCTATTTGGACCAATTGCCTACATAAGCATCGGTGGTAATAAATATGGTTTAGTTATTGTTGATGATTATTCTCGTTTCACTTGGGTATTCTTTTTTGCATGATAAAAGTGAAGTTCAAGCTACAATCAAGAAATTTGCAAGAAGAGCTTAAAATGAGTTTGATGTGAAGATCAAGTAAGAAGTGACAATGGAACCGAGTTCAAGAACACTCAAGTTGAAGACTTTCTTCATGAAGCAGGCATCAAGCATGAGTTCTCAGCACCTACTCCCCTTAACAAAATGGGGTAGTTGAGAGGAAGAATATGACTCTCATTGAGTTGCCAAGAACCATGCTTGATAAGTACAAGATTTTGGATCAATTTGGGGCGGAGGCCGTCAACACTACATGTCATGCCATCAATCGGGTATATCTTCACAAAATCTTAAAGAAGACCGCTTACGAGCTTCTAACCGGTAACAAGCCAAATGTGTCATACTTTAGAGTTTTTGATAGTAACTGCTTCATTTTAAATAAGAAGGCCAAAAGTTTTAAGTTTGCACCTAAGGTTGATGAAGGGTTTTTGCTTGAATATGGATTAAATACCTATGTATGTGTTTCCAACAAAATCACTGGTTATGTTGAAATCGCACGTGATGTGATATTTGATGAATCTAACGGCTCCCAAGTAGAGCAAATTGATCCTAATGTTTTAGGTGATGAAGAAATTCCAAACGAAGTGATCAAGAAGATAGTCATTGGTGAGATAAAGCCTCAAGATCAACCAAATTCAACAATTCAAGTGGAGCTACCTACATCAACTCAAGACCAAGACCAAAGTCAAGATCAAGCTCATGATGACTCTAACAATTTTTTTTTTGATGATGATGAAGTCGAATACGTTCAAACCCAATCCCAAGTGCCACATCTAGGAGTACATCAAAGCATCCAAAGAGATCACCCTGTTGACAACATTCTTGGTGATATACAAAAAGGGGTAACCATTCATTCAAGAGTTACAAATTTTTGTGAATATTAGTCTTTTGTTTCCTCTATTAAACCTTCGAAGGTAGAAGATGCACTTAGAGATCCATTTTGAGTGATGGCTATGCAAGAAAGCTCAACAATTTCACAAGGAATGAAGTCAGGTCCTTGGTGGTAGGACCCAATCAAAATATTATTAGCACCAAATGGGTCTTCCACAACAGTTAAGATGAGAATGGGATTGTGACAAGGAACAAGGCACGATTGGTTGCCTAAGGCTTCACTCAAATAGAAGGTTTGGATTTTGGTGAAACTTATACTCTCTGAGTCAATTCATATATTACTTGCATATTCTACTCACTATGATTTCAAGCTATATCAAATGGATGTGAAGAGTGCATTTCTCAATGGCCCAATCTTTGAATTTGTGTATGTGGAGCAACTGCTTGGATTTGAAGATTCCAAGTTCCCTAACAAATGTCTTACAAACTCCATAAGGCACTCTATGGGCTTAAGCAAGCACCTAGAGTATGATATGAATGCCTTAGAGACTTTCTCATCAAAGAGGATTTAAGATAGGCAAAATCGATACTACTCTCTACACTAAGAAAATTGATCATGATTTATTTGTGTGCAAATATATGTCAATGACACAATATTTGACTCTACTAATGAAAAGTTTTGTGAAGATTTTAGTAGGATTATGACCAATAGGTTTGAGATGTCAATGATGGGGGAGTTGAAGTTCTTCTTAGGATTTCAATTCAAGCAACTCAAGGAAAGGATATTCATATGTCAAACTAAGTATATCAAGGATATGCTCAAGAATTTTGACATGGAGAATGATAAGCCTATAAAAGCTCCCATGCAAGCAAATGGATATCTCAACCTCGACGAAGAAGACAAGGTCATGGATCAAAAGGTATATCACTCCATGATTAGATCCTTATTTTACCTTTGTGCATCTAGGCTTGATATAATTCTTAGTTTGTGCATGTGGGCAAGATTTCAAGCTGCTCCAAAAGAGTGACATTTGATGGCCGTTAAGAGAATTCTTAGATATTTAGTTCATACCCCTAACCTTGGCTTATGGTATCTTGAAGGTTCCACCTTTGATTTAATTGGCTAATCGGATTCTGATTATGCCAGTTGCAAAATGAATAGGAAGAGTACCTCGGGAACTTACCAATTCTTGGGTAGATCCTTGGTCTCTTGGTCCTCAAAGAAACAAAACTCTGTAGCCTAATCCACCGCCGAGGCCGAGTATGTTGCAGCAGGTGCTTGTTGTGCTTAACTACTTTGGATAAGACAAACCTTGAGAGACTATGGCTACAACATGACCAAAGTTCCACTTTTGTGCAACAACAAAAGTGCCATCAAGCTAGCCAGCAACCACATTCAACACTCAAGAACCAAACACATTGACATACACCATCATTTCGTGAGAAACCACTCAACCAAAGGGGATATTGTATTCGCCATGTGAGAACCGAAAAGCAACTAGTCGACATCCTTACCAAACCACTAGACGAGCAAAGGTTTTGTGAGTTGAAATGTTATCTAAATATCCTAGACTCTCGTAACATGGCTTGATATGTTGCATAAAATTGATTGCTCTAGTCCAGTATCTTTGGTAAGTAGAAGTTTACGAAAATCTTTTTAGAGGTGTTTTCAAAAAGGATTTGATTCTTTGATCTTATGATCATGTTTTGCTACTTGTGATCATTGTTATGTATTGTTGTTTGTTGGTTGATCACAAGTGGTAAAACTTCTTATATATCCAACTATCTAATCTCTCAATGATCCAAATCAAATCTCAAGATCGAACTCCTTCAATAGCTTTTCTGTCATCCTCCAGAACTCGGAGGTTCTGGCCTCAGTCTGAAAGTTTTGGATTTTGGAAGTTCCTAGCTGTCTATCTAACCTTGTCAAGTTGATAAAACCCAGATGTTCTGGGTTCACCGAAAGTTCTGAGCTTCATCTGGGTAACCCCACTCTCTCTCAAAAATTGTTGCCACCCGGAAGTTTCGGGTTCTAGGATCTTAGAACCCTCCCCGAGACATACCCCTTGGTTCAAACCTCCTTTTGTTCTCAAACAACCTCTCATCCTTCTTTCTCCCTAGCGGTGCCCTCCCCGGAGATCTCTCGATTTCACCATCAAGATCTCAAGTTCTTCGGCCAAGTCATGTCTCCTTAGGTTGGAAACTCCGGGCTAACCTCCAATTCGACTCTGGGTTTGTCGGTTGATCTTCAAGGTATCTTTCAAAACCGACCTTTCCGATCTATCAATGTAGAGCTTTAGAGTTGATTTTCTTATTGGATTAGTTCCTTATCTATCATAGAGTCTTGTTTTACAAGGGTTTGCAATTTCTTTGGTTAAATCTTTCAAATCCCTAATTCTTGCTCATGCTCAGACAAGTCAGAAGTTACGGATGGAACCCAGAAGTTCCAGATTGTCCAGCAACTTAAATCTAGTCATGTTCTTTGAACCCAATTCTTGCTCATTCAATCCCCATATCTTTCTCAAACATATCCTCCATATCATTCTCAAGGAAGTTAGAGATGGTGTGGGAAAGGTTTGATGGTTCTACTTTCCTAAGGAGGACAAAAGCTTGATATGATCCTCAAACCGAAGCACCAAGTGCCCAACCGTCATAGTCAATCGATTCAGAGGAAGGTGATAGTGTACAAGTGTGGGTTAGAACCCTCATGGTCATTCGGAAAGTATCGGCTTCATGGTCAAGCGGTCTCCGCATTAAAAAATGTCCCAAACAGTAAATGTGACTCATGGTGGTGGTTTGCCACCTAGGAGGGGAAGGGGAGCAGACAGAAGCAAAGGAAAGACAATAACTTTTGGATCTAGAAGGCAAGATGACATTGAGGAAAAAGAAGATCACTCTAGGCAGCAAGGTCGTACCTGCATAGTAGCTTTGAAGCTACGCCCTGTTTTCAACATAGCAAGTCAGAATGAACTTGGGAGAAAGACATTTGATTATAAAGGAAAGTCGAGGATTTGCAAGAAAGAGAGAGAAAAGGGTCCATATGAATATGAAAAGCAAGCCATGGATTATAGATTTTATTCGTGGTTTCAACAAGATTTCTATGTTTTAGTCATTTTCCCAAAGGAGGAGGCAATCACTCCAATGAAATGGATTGATTGGGAATATATGGCCAAAAGGAACAATCAAGAATTCAACGCCATCATAGTAGCATGTGGGCAAAATAATTTGAAGAAGATCATAGGCTTCAAATATGATTGGAGTGTTGGGCAATTGCACAATTCTATGCCACTCTCTATTTCGATCATGATGAGCATCAAACCATGAGTTGGGTGATCAAAGGAATGAAGTATGAAGTCAAGTACATGGCTTTTGCACACATTCTTGGAGTTGATATTCGTGATACTAGCAAGGTCAAAATTTATGATGAGATTTAACTTTCCGCTAGCAAGATGGAGTTCATGTATGATCATGAGAGCGGTGAAGTTGTGTATGGCCAAATCAAAGTCATGAGACCTTTCTATGAGCTCTTAAATAGAATGTTTTGAAGGAAATTAGCTCCTAAAGGTGGAGATGCTACTTCGATTCAATCTCTCACAAGGAACTTGCTTGCAAAGATGGATAGTGATGCTGAAGGTTTTAGTGTGTTTGACTTCATTTAGTAAAAAATCCATCTTACTTTCATCAATCCTCTCAAAAGTTATGCCTATACCCCATATATTATGTTCATAATTGAGAGGGCAACAAAGAAAGTGTTTGTTAAAGAGGTCAAGCATGAGCCTTTGAGGATAAGACTATAGGGTGGTCAAGCTAGTGGGCATGCAAGCGTGCCTTCTCCTTCTAGGGCAACACCAAGGCGTGGTTCTCCCTCTCGTGGGTCATCCTCTTTCATTAAGAATCCTTCGAAAGCTATATTCAAGGTCTGTACCCAATGCAATCAAGATCAAGAAGCATAAGGATCGTACAAACATGAGGATGAGGAAACTTGAGCTTAGGCAAAAAGAAATACATGCCAAATTAGAAATTGAGCCTCCTTGCTCACCGATGGCTGCCAAGGAGGAAGTTAGTGAGCCTGAGATATTTGAGAATCCTTGGGCTTGGTATGATGCAGCCCAAGCCACTGCTGCTAGTGCTGGACCATGAAGTGGAATTTTCTCGACACTTCATGCTATTATGAAGGAAGCCATGAAAGTGGGTGGTGGCAATGGATACAGTATTCCACACATAAAGAAAAGGATTTTAGAAAGACAAAGATGGCTTCCTTTGCTGATCAGTTGTGATGCCTAGTTGGTATAGGAGGCTATGATGTTGATTAGCAAATAATTCCTCTTCATTCTATTCGATGTACAATCCTACAATATCCATGTTACATTGTGCATGTGGATTCTATCGATGTTAAATCTATATGCATGTCAACAAAGATATGAACTCCTTTTCCCGGTGTACATGAATATAAACTGCTTCTTCGGTGTACATGAATATAAACTCCATTTTTGGGTGTACACAAAAAACATGAGTTGTTTTTCTTGTCCGAATCGATGAGAACTCTGCATTTTTCTGTGTATTGAACAGGATGAGAACTCCATTAATGAATTTGGTATCCCTGTGATGGTTATTTGATTTATTTTCTACTGAACTCTATTTTTCTTTGGTTACAACTAATTACTGAAGTAGTTGTGAGTTTGGGTTCATTAATCACAGCACACAATTTCAGAACTAAGGGTCATGCTACTTTCGACATGCAAGGGTTTCAAGCTTGCTCATTTGATATGTTGTGACATTTGAGGTGTTAGGCTTTCTCATTTTTTCTTTCCATGTGATTTACTCAAATGTATGATCTCAAATGTTATTTTTTCTTCTAATCATTCGGAGTACTAGAACTACTTGCATTAAGTGCATATTAATTTATCTTTTTTTCCCAATAAGATTCAATGAAACTTTTTTAATAGGGGATTCAGTAATGTTTTGTGCCAGCCTTTGTGTTTGTTGCTCTGCTGCTCATTCAGATGGTTAGGATTCTATGTTTCCTGATGTTGCGGAAAATATAAGGGGAGGAGGCAGAGAGGCAGGAGAAGATAAGCCATGTGTTGCCAGATCAATGAGGGGAAAAATGGTAGAATAGGATTCAATAAGCAAAAATGTCAAGTTTTCCTATACTTTTCTAATTAGCCCCCAACGACATGTATTCCTGACTAGAGGGAGTACTTATTTCCACATTGTGCTCTCTTTACCAGTCTGCCATATGATTGAAAATCAATGAATTGATCCAGATCCACTCTTAGTTATCTTCCTTTCTCCCTTGTCGCCTCTCTCATGTCTAGTAGTGATGCTACTCCCCTAACTCCAATGTCGCACCACCTCCCTAGATCTGGCGCCATGGCTCCTAATCTTTTTCCAAGGCATCCCCTCTAGATCTGCACCTCCCACCATCGGCACTACCGGCTCCAGCATCCCCAATGTATACCCTCTCCCCATTGCCTCCACAGCCAGATCCAACCTTTCCTGGTGCATACGATATCATGGTTACTCATTATACTGTATTGCTGGCATCTATTCAACCAATACTAGCTATTGTTGCCCTTGTCTTTTCTGCCCTCTTCAACATCACTATGACACTCCTATTTAAAGCCTAAATCTAGGTTTGTCATTTCCTCACAAGATAGCAAAGCCAAGATGAAACCCCCATGCTGACTAGAAACCACTATCAAGTGGAATCTCGGTTGTATGCATAAGGTACAGGGCCAAACCAAATAAAGGTGAGGCATGACTACTATCAAAATGTAGAATTTGGTCATTAGTTGTAGAATTTGACCCATTAGTAGTTCGACCATGTGATTGTTGTTGCTTTCTCCAGGAAGATGAAGAACAATGCCACTTTCTTTAATGGATGGATGAGGAATGGGATGAAAGGTTGTAGAGGACAATCAACAACCTATAGGACATTGTTGACAAGTTCAGGAAGGTTGAAGACAGCAGTTGGAGACCTCAACATAGCCATAGTTCTGAGGAATGAAGCAATTGAGGAAATGAAAGCAAAGCTTAGGAGAAAGATGAGGAAAGGAAGAGGACACAAGTCGTGGAAGAATGTGTGCTTCATGTACGAAAAAAGGATGAGAGCTAAATCTGAGGACAACAAGAAGGCAATGATGTTGGTGTTCTTTCTTGTTGGGGGTGATTGTGGCCTTGTTGTTCAGTGTGCTTTTGGAGAAGAAGTGAATATGATGACAAGAAGAAGCAAATGGTGGTAAGTAGCAATGATTTTGAATAGGGCTTTTGAATTTTCTTTTAGATAGGCATTTTCAATTTGTGTAGCAACTGATGGCCTTTGTTAATGTAAAGCTATAGTGGGAATCACTGGCAGTAAAGCAACAAAGAAAAATAGCTATAGTTATGTAAATATTAAGTAGGATGGAATGTTAGTATATTTGCCATCTTTGCGCTCATGTTTGTATGTTCATCTCTAAGATTTGTTGTCTATGTGTTCATGTCTTTGTTTTGCTATATGTGTGTTCGTATGGTGGTGGTGTTGTTGTAATGTGGAATGGTAGTTCCAATCAACAGCTTCAAGTCCAAGTGATCACAATACTGTAAAGAGAATTGAACCATTTTGCTCAGTTGTTCATTTCATTTCATGGAATGATATTCTAGTCGAGATAGAGCTTGCATTACTGTGATGAAGCAACATCACAGTATCACACCATAAGTAAGTGTTCACAATATGGATCTAAATAATGTTGTCAAGTTAAGATTGCCAAACTTAGATAAATTACATCAAAATACACACAAATGATACATTAAATCCTAGAGGAGCCCATGTTCTACCACATTTGTTCTACCTAGGTGTCCCTCTTAGCTGCCCACATTTCATTGTCCATAATGACGCCATTAGGTGCATCCTCATCAACATGATTGGTATTCCAAGTTGACTCAAGAGGGACATGTTCATCCTACCCATGCATAAGTATCCAATTATGAAGTATACAAGCCAGAACCAGCTTCACTTGAGTTTTGTATGGATGGAAATGCTAGTTATAGCGGATTTTAAACCTATTCTTCGGTTGAAATATGGGTACAGTTTTGGCTATTTTGGATTTTTGTTGGAACAGAAGTAGCTGGAGGTTGTATCATCTCATCTCTCAGTTCACCAACAACAAATAACACCTCCCCAAAATACCTACTAATGGTTTCAATTGACTTTTAATGATCAAGTTGATACATCTGAACCTTTGGTTGTGACCTACAACATGGAGGAATTAACATTGCCACCTACTCCTCGATGCCGCTATGGATGATATCCCTCAACAAGTCCTTACTACAGAACAAATCACAAACCCAGAAGAGGAGGGGGGGGGGGCTTTGTCACACCTGGTTTTAAGGCCAAACCGAATGTAAACTATATGTATACCAGGATCGGTTACACATACATATAGCGACTCATTAGTGGAAAACAGACGCAATGTTCGTTATTATAACATTATTTATTACAAAATGACCACACGAGTCTTAAAAAAATAATTACATAGCCGCAGAAAGGAAACACAGCACAGTGCCTACTCCTCAGGCAGTTGACCGGAAGCTCCATAAACCTAGAACTCTGCATTGTCTTTAGGATATTCCTCGAAAGCTTCACCTTCTGAAAAGTAAGCATGAGTATTTCCAATACTCAGCAGGTGGGGGAAAGTATGACATGGAGGCTTAAACCAAGATTTTTCTATCATCTAGGGTTTAATTTGCATAAAAACCAATTTTGTACTAATGTTACAGAAAGCAGTTTTTCAAAATAAAAGAAGTGTAATCGATCTCCTTTAACCCCCGAGAGTTCAACAATATCTTTACCATGGTAAACATCCATCCAACTAATCATGTGAGGGTCCATGCCACTCGTAACCGTGAGCACGACTGAATATTCAGTTTGACAATCTTCAGATGTTGTACACTTTACCCACGAGTAGTGATCAACTCTTTTGTCAGTACCTGTCGATACCTTCAACACTTCTAAGGTGTGTGCCAAGAGATCACTATGAGTCTTTTCCAAAGAGTCTCCTAGTATGTATTTGCACACTAAGGTTTCGCTATCCTACTTAAGTGGAGTAACCCTCCACCCCAGAAGCCCCCTCTTTGCCAAGTAGAATCGAGAAGTACCCTTTTCTTCTCTACACATTCATCTGGCTCATACACCACTGGGAGAACATCTAGTTACTTAGCCAAACCGTACCATATAGGTATCATAGTTGTACTGTTGTCATGGGTAGTCACTCTACAAACCAATCCGTAATATGGTCTGGGCAAGAACGCCAATTAACCAACAAGGGTAATCACCAGAATATCCATTAAGAGCTAACCATACCTTTAATGCATCAACAAGTACACACTGATATCCCCTTCTTGCCCAAACCCTAGATTCCTTGTTGCTAAAACCCTTAACAACATCAATTATCACTTATCTCAACTTTAATTCCTTAGCTCTTGATTCATCACCTATATACTACATGTTCATCTAAAAGCATGGCTAAGCAGTATACTCATGTTATCGAATAAAACATCTACAGAGGAAAACTACACAGGTTGTTAGTGTTTGCTAAACTACCCCATTTCACCACATAAATAGCATGCATGTTTTGTAAAAATGACTTTAATTGAAAACTGGGCTCACAACAAGGGTCAAGACACTTGCCTTTGTCAAGATGATGCACGATTCCTTCAAAGTCTTCTTTCTGGAGATTTCTGAACTGCTCTTGAACTGATTCGTCTATACAAGCACACAAACAACATAAGAACAGTACACCAAATAGTACTAAAACTTGGTAAAAAAACCCCCTATAAAAAGACTCTACATATCGCTACGATAATTTGAGCGCAAAAATAGTCTAAAACAGAGCTACGAGCAAAAAGTTATAAGCATTTGAAGTTCTAGGGGTGTTTCTGCAAATTTTCTTATTACCAGAGAAATAACCGATTAATTTTTATACTGAAAAACTTATTTATTATGCATGCTAACATCATTATTCATAATTGCAATATTTTATTATTGAAAAACACGCGGATCGGGTCTACGCGCGGTTGTGAACCGAAGGGGGGCCCTTGGTCCACGGGTCCACAATGGACTAGAGGCACCGGTAGGGCTCGGCACGACGGCAGAAGGTCGAAGAGCGGCTGGAATGGCGCTTCAGTGGTCGGGGAGCTCTAACAAGCAGTGGAAAAGGGAGAGGAGAGGAGGCATCGGCGAGCTCACCCCGAGCGAGAACGAGGCAGGAGCGGGGTCGAGGGGCCGGGCGATGAAGATGTCAATAGCGGCAGTCGGTGCGGCAACGGGGAAGGGGTTCTGGTGGCTGAACATTGACAAAAAACCCACAGGATCAACTCCTGGGAAACCTGCAGAGCCAAAGGAGCGTTCAGCTCGGCCGGAGACAGCACGGAGATGCGGAATTGGCAACGGTGGAGCTTCCTCACTGGAGATGATGAAGACGACGACGCCGATGAAAATTCTAGCAGGGATAGTGAGATGGTGAAGGAGTTGTAGAACCTCGCCATGGAGGTAGAGGGCGGCTTAAATAAGGGAGAGGGTGAGCAGAGCGACCGGAATTCGGAGGTGAAGGGGCGGCGGCTATGGCCTTAAAGGCCAACGGTTTTTGTATCGATTTGGCATTAGAGAGGGAATAAAGAGGGGGAAATGGGCGAGGGTGCCTTGATGGCACTTAATGCCTCGGATTCGAGCGTTTTGGGGAGGAGAACGGGTGCAGGGAGGCGCAAATTTGAATGACGGCCGACGGAGGGGATCGAGCCAGGCAGGGGTTGAAGAAGGGGAGTCGGTCTCGAGAGCGGCGGCTCGGTGTAGCTTGAGCCGGTCCCACACGGCAGAGAGAAGGGGCGGGAGGGGAAGCAACTCGGGTGAGGGAAGTGGCCGGCTTAGTCGGACGGGCTAGCCTAGCGGGAGGGTGGGAGATAGCCGGGCCAATGCCCACCGGGGAGAGGGGAAGGAAAGAGACTTGGCCCGGGCTGAAAGGAGAGGAGAAGAGAGGTTTTGGGCTGGATTTGAGAGGAAAAATGGCCCAATTAGGATTTTAGAATTTGGAAAAGCTTTTCTATTTGCTTTTAAACCATTTTCGCAAAGGGTTTTAAATGTGCACCTTCTAGCGAATTTTTGCAAACTTTTTTTCACCCATAAAAACCTATTGCAAACTACAATAGCCTGAATGCATCAAGCATGGTTATAACCTATGGCAAATTAAATTTAGAAATTAATTTCTTTCTAATTGAACAAAAATCTACTATCCCTGTTTAATTCGAGCAAAATTTTATACTATTGAGAAAATTTGAAAGTTAGGGTGTTACGTCCTTTCATCCTAAGAAGGTCGATGCACTAGGTGTCGTTGGAATAGTAGATAAAATGTAGGTTAGCCTGTCTTTGTTGAGCACTTTCAAGCATAGGCCACAGATTGGCGAGCAAGTGAACTACGTCTAAAGTTGACAAAAGTCCACACAGTGACTACAACAACGAGAGCAACACCCATTACAATTAGATGTCACCGTCTAATAGCAAGATCCATTTCTAGAGGGGAAAAATGAATGCATATGCATTATTGACACAAGTGTTGCTTTCACTGTGCTATTGCTGGATTTCATAAACCAAATTGAACGGACATGATACCATAAGATGTGCCAACCAGTTACGATAGGCATCATAGACCATATAGTACAACTCAGAAAAATGAAGCAGATACAACATGGAAATTAATATGTACTGCATTTCTGAACATGTATCGAGCAACAGAACAGCTCAAGCAAGCAACCTAATGCATCAAGAAAGAACATATCTGCATTGCACAAGCCTGGGTAGTGGTTAGCCCAGAAACCCAATCACAACCAATAGCAATCAAAAAGGCAAGAGCGCACCACAAAATAAAAAATGGATCCACCGGAGGAAATCAAAACTGCAAAACATAGCACAACGATTAGGGGAGGAAGAGAAGACTGGAGTAGTGCACTGATTTCGTCTGCAAGCAATACTAGATGGAGAAGAGGAAGGAACCAGCACACCGGATCTCGCACACCAGGATGGATGTGAGAGCGAGAAGTGAGAATGGGTGGGAGGTGAGAGTAGGCGGAGGTGACGCAAATGAGAACTTTTTTAATATTATTATTTTTGGATGTTGTGGAAATAATAAAAAATGTGGAAATTCCAAAATTAATACATGTTCGTCCAACTGTTTGGCGAAAACATTATTTTCGCCAAATCGTATGGCGAAAACTGGTGACGTGGCACCGGTGGAAGGTATGGGGTGTCCGACGGTAGTTTTGAGATAATTTTCATCAAACGGTTTGGCAAAAATTAGTTGTCACCAAACCGTACAGCGAAACTTAGTTTTCGCCATCCGGGCCCCCTATCCCCTCACCCTGTGCTAACACGGCTGCGCTCGTCGTATTTCAGTCGCGAGCAGAGAGGGAGCGCGCCAGCAGAAGAGAGGAGAAGAGAGGAGAAGAGAGAAGAGAAAATAGGAAGGAAGGAGGAAGAAGGAAGGAGGGAGAACGAGGAGGAAGGAGAAGGAGGAGAGACGAGGAAGGAGAAGGGGAGGAGGAAGGGTAAGGTTAGGGTAAATTTTTTTCCTTGATATTTGTGTTTTAGATGTATGTTTATCACTCTATATGTATTTTGATTAAATTAGGGATTATAAAAATAAATTTTCCTTTGTAAATGTTTATTTTAGGTATAAATCTTTGTATTAGATTATTTTTAGTATTATACTAAGAAAATAAAATATATATGCATGAAAATATTAGATCTCCATACTCTAGTTATTTTGGACTTAGGACTAGTGGTTTGCAATAGAAAATAATAAAACAATGAGAGGATCCAAAAAGCAATGCAGCACTGAAGTATTTATGTTAAAATTTTAATATCAAATGGTATTAATTAATAAGTTCTTGAGAATTAAATATATTCAATCTATTGGTGTTAGTAATATGTTTATTTAATAATGATATCCCCGGTGTAGATTTAGGACAGTAATATTGATTAGATTTTAGGCAACGAAAACTATAGTACTTTTTATTGTAGGACCAGAAACGGTGGGTCGGTATGTCCATTGCGTTAGTCAATTTTAAGTTAGTCGTATTGTATGAATGTAATTTAATTTCATTTCTAATTGATATATTTTTTAGGTGAAAGTTATGTCAAACTCTATAAATCTTAGAGTATTCTATGGAAATGGTCAAATCAGTAATGGTTCATTAGGTGTTGATTTGAGCAATTTTCCATTTACCATCCTTGAGCACCCAAACCCTGAGTGTACAAGGATGAAGGAGATGAAAATGTGGTTCACCCAATACTTTGAGCTTGACTCTCAGATTTATTCTGTTACGATGCAATGCATATGGACTCGTACGTTAAATCTAGTTTATTGGGAGTTAAAGCCTGTGTATCGGACGGACAAGTGGTTGAAATGGTTGGAGTGGTGCAGGCGGTGTTGGGCTGAGTTCAATATCCTGGTGCAACCATGTCTAAGAGAAGCAGATGATAGTAGCAGTGCAGCAACACCAGTAGAAGAAGAGGATACACATGGGCATGCAGTGTCGACAGGGGAAGTTGAACAAAGGTAGACGACTGAGGTAGAGGTTGTTGTGCATAGGCGAGCGGCAGAGGTTGAGGATGGTCAGGCTGATATAGGGGAGGAAATTCAAGAAATCATTGTTGAGCTCGAGAACATGGACCGTAACACAATTCATGAGGAAGAAGCTTTATTGGAATCTGTAAATGTAGATGAAGATGATGGTGATGATGATGATGGTGCAGGCGATGATTGCTCTAATACTATCATCTCAGAAGAATGGAACTTGCCTAACAAAGCGAGGATACAAGTTATGGAGAATCATGACTCCCCTTGGGAATATGGTTCTAGTATGGTTCACCTAAATCAAGTGTTCTCCAATCGGTTTGAAATGAAGGATGTAGTGGCACGGTGGGCAGTGACATCACACAGAGAGGTATTTGTTGCTGTCTCAAGCTCAGAAAAGTACAGTGTCCAGTGCAGAACTCTTGGATGCAACTTTTATGTTCATGTATACAAGATGAAGCATTCAACCCACTGGGTAGCCTTAAGAGTGGTTCAGCACAATTATATGCTGGAAAATATTAGTCGAAGCACCGCAACCTCACTGTTGCACTAGTTGCAAATGAATTGTTCATTGAGATTATTTAGAAGCGCGACATGGAATGCTCGTTCATCCAACGATCGATATTACGACAGTTGAAATATGAGATTACTTATCAAAAGGCTTGGCTTGTAAAGCATAATGCCTTGGAGAAGTGGTGGGGTATATATGAGGCTTCTTATTGCAACCTAGCCTGCGTGCTTAAAATTTTGAAGGTCAGGAACCCTGGCACATAACCAGATACTTCCTTTGGCATTTGCGTTTGTGGAGGGTGAGAGCAGGTTGAGCTGCAATTTTGTGGAGGGTGCTTTCAAGGATACTGAACTTGATGAAAACTAGCATAGGATTTTCTAGCGTGCTTTTTTTTCTTTAGATCAGTGTATTCAGTCCTTCCAGTATTGCCGTCCTTTGCTTTGCGTGGATGGTACATTCTTGAGTGGGAAGTACAAAAGCCAGATTCTCATTGCAATTGGTGTTGATACAAATAACCAGATACTTCCTTGGGCATTTGCGTTTGTGGAGGGTGAGAGTAGGTTGAGCTAGCTCTGGTTTTTTAGGCATCTTAAGGTTGGGGATGTCCGTGATTGACCTAATGTTTTCATCATACATGATCGTCATGCTAAGATCTTATCTGCTATAAAGACACTGCAGAAGATTCAACCAGAATAGGTGGTGCATGCATCACATGGGAGCAAATTTCCACAAGCAATTCAAAAGCAAAGCACTGATGGACATGTTCAAGAGGCTGTGTGGCTAGAACCAAAGTCACGAGTTTGATGCTTTATGGAAGGAGTTGGATAAGGAAACAAGGATGCACGTGCAGGAGAGAAATAAGCTGGCTACTGGTGATGAAACTATACCAGAGGCGCTGTCGCCTCTTGGAGAAGGCATTGATCGGCAAGAAACATCAAATGTTTCTCGCACTGGATTGAGGCAGAGGCAAAGGAGAAGTGGTCCTTACTCTATGACACCGGAGGTGCGAGGTTCGTGTACTGGGATACGTCTTTATCGAATATGTGTAGTATGAGCTAGTATATTTTAATGTTGATAGCTATTTGTTTTGATGTTATTTGGTAGGTATGGCGTCATGACTACCAATATAGCAGAGGTTTATAATTGAGTCATCAGAGGGCTGCGTGGACTCCCTATTGTTACAATCGTTGAGGGAATGTTGTACGACATTATTGGTTACTACCAGAAGAGGCATGCTACTGTTGTGATACAATGTACAATAATGTGTACACTGTATGCCCAATAGATGATGGAGTACCTGCAAAAGAAGAACACGAAGGCACTACAACATATGGTTTGTAGCATGGACGTCAATGAGCATCACTTCGAGATAACCCTGAGATCAAACAGAGTGGGGAGCGATACTAGAATTGTCACTCATGAGGTGAACATAGGGCAAGTTTTCAATGGATGGTGCGAATACTCCTACAACAAACTGAAGCTTTTACATGCCTTATGTTCACATTTGCTGGGTGCATTATCACAAGTGGGTGTGGGAAGCTCAGTATATGTGACACAATTTTACTTGAAGGAAAATGTGGTGCTTACTTGGACTGGAGAGTTCCGTGGATTCAGTGCACATGGTGACTTTACAATTTACGATAGAGATATGCCGATATGTCTACCCTTATGGTGTTGTTTAGACATCCCCATGGAAAAGGTGATCGGCAATAGACTAGGCGTATTCGTAACGATATGGATGAAGCTGAAGTTGGTGGCCCTGTGAGGAAGTGCAGTGAGTGTTATGAGTATGGTCACGAGGCAAAGGATTGCCCACACTCTAACCGTGGCAATGCTGGAGCGGGACCAACCACCGATAGTCGACGTGGGAGAGTTGCACATGGAGGACAAGCAGTGCACGGGACTGGGGCAGACCTTGACGAATATGCTATTTAGGAACAATATGTTTCTTTAGTTATTTGTGCAACTGTTATGTTCTTGATGTAAATACTAAGTGGTATTATTTTTGTAATTTTTTGTTCTTGATGTAAAAACTAAGTGTTTTTATTTGTGTACTATTTATATTCTCTGTGTCATATGAAGTTGTTTGTGTATGGTTTATGTTGTTGACGTATGAATTATGTGGTCATCAATTTATAATAACTATGTGTTATATGTTGGTCTGTTTTCGCAGAGATGGAGGCATCGTACGAGCTTCTCAGCCATTGTGTGGACGGGCATCACCATGGTTTCTTACATGCCACGGGTGACCCTTCGAGTATTCCTATGTTATGGATTCATGCGCAAAAGACTGCTTGGCGACTGCACCTAGACTGGTTCGGCAGGTTGTACAGATGGTTCAATTTGCATGCAGCAACATTTAATTTGTCGTAACTAATTAGCTCATGTATTTGCAGGTTGGGTCGTGTAGGACTTCTTCCGCTTGCATGGATGCTTCAGGCCATAAATGAGGACGTGGGTTCGCATCAAGCAGCTAAGGTATAGGAGGATGAGGGCCAGCTAGAGCAGTCACGTCGGTTCCCGTTTGACCATTCCCTTATTTTGGGTTTGGTGGACTAATGGAGGTTGAAGACACACATGTTCCACATGCTGTTTGGGGAGATGACAATCACGCTGCAAGACGTCTCCATGCTGACTGGGTTACCGACTTCTGGGAACCGATCAGTCCCTTGGTCACTCAGCTGGTTGGCAGTAGGACTTGTTTGAGAGGTTTCAGGGAGTTCTACCTGAGCCACTAAACGTGTGGCCCATTGAGGAGCATTAGAAGCACGGGCCCAAGAAGCAGTGGTTGGAGTAGTTTATAGTTAGTAATTTTTTACGTTGCTTCTCTAATTTCATATTGCACATGCTTTTTCCATTTATTATCGGTAATAACAATCAATTGAATTATGCAGGTGGATAGGATGGCCGAGGATCCCACAGAGTACTAGGTTGCTCGACACCTGGAGGCTTACCGATTGTGGTTGTTTGGTTGGATGATGTTCACCTTCAGCCATAGCAACATTGTGGATGCACATTGGATAGCCTATGCCTAGGCTATTGCTGACGCAGTAATCGGTGATGTGCCTTAGGTGTCTTGGGGTTCGGCGGTTCTTTGCGCCACCTACCGCGCCCTGTGCGACGCCTGCGTGAGGACACGCAACACATCCAACTTGTTGGGTATGCCTCTTCTGCTTCAGCTGTGGTCCTTCGAGCACTTTCAGGTTGACGACTGCTCATGGTGCCTATGCATTACACCTTAGAGATGTACGCTGGTGACGACATCGACAACCCTATGATGGGATTACTTTGGATAGGCCGACAGGAATGCCCATCATAGTACTGTTCAAATTTACTATTGTAACATTAATAACCTAACTTAGATGAACTATAAATTTGCAGCCGCAATGGGAAGGAGTTCAGGTTCGTTCAGCGTATGAGGCTTTCACTGAGCAGTTCGACCACCTGAGGGCAGATATGGTCGTTTGGGAGCCGTACACCGCTTACTTCGTGCTACGATGATCCGCTGGCTGTAGGATCTCTGAATTTTGCTTCAAGGACTCGGTGTTTTGGATGATAAGGAAAAAACTGGTGTTCGACGTATTCATCGAAGACTATGTCATCCACCGTGTGATGCGCCAGTTTGGATGGCACCAGGAGGTCCCGGTCCCGCTGGGAGACCGTGTTCCTACTTTTGTACACACGTGAGTTCTAATGTCACATACCTCATTTCATTATGTGTATTGCTTTTCTCTAATTGACACTCCATTGTAGGTTGTCGACGAAGGGGCCACCAAGGAGCATGGCTGACATGACCATCAGGATGCAGCCCTGGGTGTGGTAGTGGGGTGATGCTCTTGCGGATGGGATCGAGCTTTGTGCACCTTGTGATGACTATAGTTACCAGCAGTACCTGCAGTGGTATAGTACACAGACTCGCACACGTCTCCTTCGTGTCATGGACCCCCCACGTCGTTCCGCTGCTAGCATTGTTGCCCTGTACCCAGGACACGCAGTAGTGGCGCTAAACATTGCGGTACGTGAAATGTTCAAATTCTTACAGCTTTCAACATTCACATTACTACTATTGCTAATGATTAGTCATGCACCACAGTCCGATGTCGCGAGAGAGATTCACGAGGAGACGATGAGTTCAGTTATGAGACTGCGCGAGCAAGGCACATGTGGTATGGCGATCGATGATATCATTGAAGTGTTTTGTCACTTTTGAACCAAGGCCCGACGTATCGTGGAGTGCACATCGTGCCGGCAGCCCGATGTTGTTGTACGTTAGCCTTCAGCCATGCATTCTACACAAAGGCCCCCACGACCTTCCTCAGCCTTCGGCCACCGCACTATGCTAGTCCTCAGCCTCCACTCCATGATCAGTTAGTTTTATTACTATAAGATTTTTATTTAGTCTGAGACTTTTTTATTTTGTTGAAAAATAAATATTTTGTATGTAATTATTTCTTTGTAATATTATTGTACATTTACGTAATCTTAGCAATATGTTGTTTTAGTTCCATGTAAGGTTAATTAACTTGTTATTTTGTTCTATACATTCATTTTCTACCGCAATTATGTCAAACGCTAGAAGTCTTATAGTTTTCTATGCAAATAGTCAAATGCATATCAGTCCATATGGTGTCAATTTGACTAATTGTGCAGGCAGTAAGCTCTGGATGAGCTGCCCCCAGTTCCCAGGAGGATCTGGATGGGCCACCCCCTAGTTCACAGGAGGATCTGGATGGGCCCGCCCCCACTTCACAGGAGGCTTTGGATGGGCCGCCCCCCAGTTCACAGGAGGCCCTAGATGGACCGAGCATGGCTACGATACTCCTCAGCTTCCGCATCTTGTGCATGCAGGAGGCTCTGGTTTTGCCATGCCTGTGTGTCTTCCTACTCAGGGTATGTCACGACTCTTTATTCTGTAATGTTTGAGTTATTACGCATTCTCTACCAATACTCAGTTGTTTGTGCATGATATAAATGCAGGTTTGATCCGCATCGATACAACCACATAGTTTCCGGGGGTACGTCGCACTCTAGCGGGAACCCATTCTTCGACTATGTAGGGGCTTTGGAAGTGTTGGGGTCATCACAGTTGTACGGTGCACCACCGTCCACTCAGACTACACAGTAGGAGGCAAAAGGCAGCTATGGTTCCCAGTTACCCAGACGTGAGTGCCACATGCCTGATTGGCACACACCTTCCGCCTACGAGCATCCTTGGGGGGAGGAGGAGGCGGACGTTCCAACCAGTGTCAGCACGTAGGTGCAAGCGTGCCAGAGGCAGGGCGTAGGGAAGGGGTCGGGGTAGGGGTAAGGAGTAGTTTGTGTTGCTTTTATGATTAATAAATGCCATTTTTTTAGCTTTCCATTTCATTAGTTCAGACTGCTGGTTTACGAAGTAGTTTAGTTACTCTGATGATACTGTTGGGGATCATCCCCTGCCGTCTCCATACCCGAGGGCAACTGTGAAGTTAGTTGGAGTTGGAGTCGCTACAAGGCAACCGCTGTGTCGGCGGAATCATCCACAACCGGTCCGATGGATGCGAAGATTGGTCTGCCCCGACTGCCGGGCAAAGCTACAGTTTGCGCTCCAGGCCTTCGACAGGAGGTGGCGAAGACAGGGCCAGGCCTTCGCCTGGTGGTGGCGAAGACAGGATCAGGGCTTCGCTTGGAGATGGTGAAGGCAGCTCGTCGGAAGGCTGGACGGAGAGGGCTTCGACACCCTTCGGTTGAGAAATAGCTGGACAGTGGGCCCAACTGTCATGGGTACTGTTGTGATTATGGGACCATGCTTAATTGTACCATATTGCCCCTGGATATTCCGGGAATGTAGCAGGTTAGGGGGTAATAAGTGTAAATCGGGTCCGTGATTGCGGGGGTATGGGCTATAAATAGAGCCACAGTGTAAACGTGAACAGGACTCCAAGACTGTTCATTTTCCAGTACACGTCACATAAAGAGCCTTCGCCAGTTCTACCCTGAAGGCCAATCTTGTCTGGGACTTCGATCCCAACAGTTGGCGCCGTCCGTGGGATCGAACCCACGAAGGCATGCCACCAAAAAAGAAAGCGAAGCCACTTGGAGGAGCGGAGGCACTGCTAGAACTAACAACCACAGTCGGACCTTCGGCCGATCGAACCGCCCCGGTGGTACTAGAATCAGGAAATGCCTCAACTGGGGGGGCTTCGGCCGCACAACACCAGAATTGCGAAGTTGACACAGCGCAACAACAAACTGCCGATGGCCGACATGACGACACACTGCGAGTGGATGCGGAGCAAATGCCGATCATGGAGCCGATAGATCGCATTCGCTTCAATGTTCCGGAAAAACAAGGCGACAGAGGGCGAAGCGAAGAATGGGAGGACCTAGACGACTTCGCCGAGTTGGAATATGATGAAGAAACAAACGAAGAACGAAATGCTAGGTTAGAGGCTGAGGAGTTGGAAAGACAGATTGTGCACAAAAAGCGCATGTTGGACGGCCTAGCAGCAACCCGGAAAACTGCGGAGTACCGCCGTCGGGCGGAGGAAGCAAAAAAGACGTTGGAGAGGCTCCAAGAGGAAATCGATATACTTCAAACAGAAGGCATGTCTCACCGACCAACGCCACCAAGAGATTACATGCGGGCTTCGCAAGAAGTTCGGTGAAGATCTTCCACAGGAGACCCTGAATCACCCCTGGCAATGGACCACAAAATCAGCCATGGCCGATAGGATTCAAGATGCCCAGGGTGGTCATGTTCGATGGAGAGTCGGATCCGAAGGAATTTGTCCTGAGCTTTGAGGCAGCCGTGGAGTCAGCTGGAGGTGACGGTGTAACTTTGGCGAAGGCCTTTGTTTTGGCAATCAAGGGAATAGCAAGGTCGTGGTACTCCGTCCTGCCCCTGGGGTCCATACATTCTTGGGAGTAGCTGCGGGCTGCCCTATACAGCAACTTGCAAGGAAACCGAGCAGACAACATTACCGCAACTGACCTATTCGCCCTGAAGCAACAACCGATAGAAACTTTGCAAAGCTACATGCGCCGATTCGTTCACATACGATGTCAGGCGAAGGGATTGAGCGAAGATACCATCATCGATGCTGCAATTCAGGGAATCAGAGGGGGCCTTTTGGCAGCGAAGCTCACTAGGAAAAGACCCACAAGCGTTCAAGAGCTATTGAACAAGATGGAAGAATACTCAAGGTCTGAATTAGATCATCTACGAAGGAAAAACGAGTTTACTGCCTCAAGAGCAAAACATGCACCAAATAAGGAGACAGTTCCGAGCAATCCGAGAGACAGACCCCAGCGACCAAGAAAACCCGAAGGTCCGGATTATCCACGGCAAAAAGAAATCAACCAGATCAACCCTGGCCCGCCCGAAGCATTCCAAAGTTCGTGCGAAGCTTACAGTTTATCCAATAGGGGGGGCCGGACGGGCAGGGGAAGAGGCCGCAGAGGTAGAGGAGGTCGACTTTCGCATGACATGACAACCTTTTACTGTGAACTGCACGGTGAAGGAGCAAGCCACCGGACTAAACATTGTCCACAAGTCGTGGCCATGAAGCAAAGTTTAGCGAAGCCGACAGCAGATAACGAACGAGCGGTTCACCACACAACAGGCTTCGCAAGAGGCGAAGGTTGGCAGAACCACAATCAAAGCATGATGTTTCCAAACCAATGGAATCAAGTTCCAGAACCACAATTCGCACCCGCACCACCAATCCAATTTGATCAAAACAGACAACTGAACATTCGGGGTGATCTGCCCCCGCCTCCGCCAAGGCCAGCAATCGAGCCACCACCAGAAAGTAGCAAATCAATCAATACCTTGACCAATGGGTACAATGTGGTGCTGGCTATCTTAGGGGGGTCCAACCAGCAAACAGAATCCAAAAGACAGCGAAAAGAATACGTACGAAGGGTTAACCACGTCAGAGTAGGACCAACATACGTCAATTCAAGATGGTCTAACATTCCCATTACATTCTCGCAAGAGGACATGAGGGTATTAGATTATCCGCACACAGATGCTGTCGGAGGGTGAACTCCTGTCGCAGGGATCCCGAGAGACCCCTTTTTAGAGATTCGGCCGGGGGGATGATCCTGGAAAAGCTTGTTTGGGAAATAAGCGGGAACGGAAACAAATGCGACAGTTGGCGGGAGATGATTGCCCTAATGCGAGGAAAAGATAGGTGCACCGGGGTTTAGACAGGTTCGGGCCGCACGGAGGCGTAACACCCTACTCCTGTGTGAGCGCTATATTTATCCTTGAAGGGAATTCTTCAAGGATGTATCTGGTTCTAAGGGGAGAGCCGTTTACAAAGAGCTTGAGGCTCTCGTGTTCTAGCTTGGCTTGAGCTGGTTCGAGCGTATGCGTCCTCTTCTTCACACACTTTCGGTTCCTTCGGTCTTGTTCGTCGGGGGGTCCTCTCTTTTTTAGTGTTCTCCATCCTTTCCTTTTATAGGCGCGCAGACCTCAACATATCCTGAATGGGAAAGAGGGGATGCGAATGCCAAGGTGCCACGGAGAAAGGCGTAATCATTTCATCTCGACGAAGTGACAGGGGCGGTGGAGAAATGCGGCGCGCATCCGACCACCCGCCACTGTGGAAGCCCTCGGGCGCCATAAAGGGGGCCCGCCGGGAAGCCTCAGATGTGTCCGGGGCGCCCATCCTGTCTTGTTCTTCCGCCATGGCAGGGTGGCAGACGGAGCACTTCGATCTTGGCAACATTATCCCGAGGCACCCGGATGAAACGGGACGGGACCCGTGCATTTAATGGACCCACGCCCCCCTGTCAGTGCATGGCAGGGTCTGACACTGGGGCGTGGGCAGCTGAGAATGTCAGGATGTCAGGATGTCAGGCCGCGCGTGCCTATTAAATGCGGCATTGGGCCTTTGACTGGATGACACCCTGACGACGGGACCCTTCGGGTCGTCGAATGATCTTGCGCGAACCTTCGGGGAACCGAGTCCTCAGGGGCTGCCACGTGCAGCCCCGAGCACTCTCTCCCGAGCACTTCGGTGGGACCTTCGGGGCACCGAGTCCTCGGGGGCTGCCACGTGCAGCCCCGAGCACTCTCTCCCGAGCACTTCGGTGGGACCTTCGGGGCACCGAGTCCTCGGGGGCTGCCACGTGCAGCCCCGAGTACTCTCTCCCGAGCACTTTGGTGGGACCTTCGGGGCACCGAGTCCTTGGGGGCTGCCACATGCAGCCCCGAGCACTCTCTCCCGAGCACTTCGGTGGGACCTTCGTGGCACCGAGTCCTCGGGGGCTGCCACGTGCAGCCCCGAGTACTCTCTCCCGAGCACTTCCTTCTTGGTATTTGGGCTCTGCGGATCATCGGGGAACTAGGGTGCTCGGGAACCAGAGGCGGCGGCCCCGAGCACCTTCTCCCGGGACTTAGCTTCTTCTTACCTTGCAGGGTGGTGACATGTGGTGGATGGCCGGCCTGGTCTCGGGACTTAGGGACCCCTGGTTCTGAATACACCGACAGATGCCCTAGTCATTACTGCGAACATTTCGGGGAGTGAAGTACATAGGATATTGATCGATGGAGGAAGTTCTGCAGACATTATCTTCGCCGATGCCTTCGATAAGATGGGGCTGCGAAGGGATGACCTGAAACAAGCTGGGTCGCCGTTGCTGGGCTTCGGCGGAAGTGCAATCAATGCCTTGGGGAAATTAACAATCCCAGTGTCATTCGGCGAACAGACAAATTTCCGCATAGAGGAAATCACCTTCGACGTGGTAGATATTAATTACCCATACAATGCGATATTTGGGAGGGGGTTCCTCAATAAATTCGGAGCAGTCCCGCACCACGCTTATTTGTGCATGAAGATGCCTGGCCCAGAAGGAGTCATAAAGATCCTGGGAGATCAGCGAGTTGCTAGGCGAATCGAAGTAGGCATAGCCCCAGGGAGAAGAAATGTCCACAACGTCGAAGACCCTTCGACGGGGACCGAAGCAGGGCAAAGAAGGAACATCGTAGAGAAATGCATGAAGGCTGCACTAGAAGGACCTACCAGAGTAGTACTACTGAATCATGAAGAAGATAAGAAGATTACGATAGGGGCAGAAGCCCCGGAAGAATATCAGCAACAACTTGTCATATTCCTTCGCACAAACAGCGACTTATTCGCATGGTCCCCTAGGGACCTGCAAGGAGTAAGTCGAAGCATCATTCAACACAAGTTAAATGTGGACCCCAGAGCGAAGCCAAGGAAACAAAAGCTTAGAAAGGCTTCGGGGGAAAGAGAGGAAGCAGCAAAAGTCGAAGTAGAAAAATTGCTTGATGCCGGAGTAATACGCGAAGTTATACACTCGGAATGGCTAGCCAACCCAGTATTAGTAAGAAAAAGCAATGGAAAATGGAAAATGTGCATCGATTTCACAGACTTAAACAGAGCCTGCTGAAAAGCTGACTTTCCGTTACCTAGAATTGACCAGCTTATAGACTCCGCAGCCGGGTGCGAGATGTTAAGTTTCCTCGATGCCTATGCTGGTTACCATCAAATATGGATGGCAAAGGAAGACGAAGAAAAAACAAGTTTCAGAACCTCCTTCGGAACATACTGCTTCGTGAGAATGCCCTTTGGACTCCGCAATGCTGGAGCAACCTTTACAAGATTGGTGCAAGCTACGTTAAAGTCGCAGCTGGGACAAAATGTATTGGCCTATGTTGATGACATAGTAGTAAAAAGTACCAGGAAAAGCCAATACATCGAAGACCTACGGGAAACATTCGATAATCTGCGAAGTGCAGGTTTAAAATTAAACCCGGAGAAATGCGTCTTCGAGGTGCAATCAGGAAGACTTCTAGGGTTTCTAGTGTCGAAGAGAGGAATCGAAGCGGACCCTCAGAAGATACAGGCGCTCTTGGATATGAAACCGCCACATAACAGAAAGCAAGCCCAATGCTTGACAGGAAGACTAGCAGCATTGAACAGGTTCATCGCAAGGTCCGCCGAGCGAAGTCTACCACTCTTCAAGGTGCCGAGCAGCAGGCTTCCTTCGATGAATTAAAAGTATACTTGACGAAGCTTACAGCATTAACCAGCCCGGATCCGGGCGCAGATTTACTGTTATACATAGCAGCTTCGCCATCAGCAGTCAGTGCTGTTCTCGTGCAGGAAAAAATCGAAGATACCAGACTGCTGCAAGCACCAGTCTATTACGTATCCGAAGTACTAGCAGGACCAAAAAAGTCATACACCGAGCTGGAAAAAGTGGCGTACGCACTTGTAATGGCATCCCGCAAGCTTCGCCACTATTTTACTTCTCACAAGATCACAGTGCCAACTTCCTTACCCCTTCGAGACATGTTGAAAACAAAGAGGCCATCGGAAGAATAGCGAAGTGGGCGACAGAGATAGCTCCTTTCATGATTGTCTTCGCAGCATGAACATCATTAAAATCACAAGCATTGGCGGATTTTGTGGCAGAATGGACACCTTCAACTGAACATTCGGATGACGAAACAGTAGAACCAACCTGGAACGCATACTGTGATGGAGCTTGGGGAGCGGCAGGAGCAGGAGTCTCGGCGGTAATATTTTCACCGTCGGGGGCGAAGCTACGATACGCTGCAAGGTTGGAGTTCCGATCCACAAACAATACGGCGGAATACAAAGCTGTACTCCTGGCACTTCGCAAGGCGAAGGCTTTGGAGTTCGAAGAATACTTGTCAAAACAGACTCGAAGGTTGTAGCAAGCCAGATTGAAAAAACATTCCAGGCAAAGGAACCAGAACTTGTCAAGTACAGGTCAGCAGTGCGAAAGATGGACAAGTACTTCGTCGGATTCACGGTGAAGAGTGTATCAAGAAATGATAACAACGAAGCAGATGAGCTAGCGAAAGCAGCTTTGCAAAACATGCCCATGCCTCCAGATGTCTTCTATCAGAAATTAAGTAAACTGGCCTGCGATGATAATTCCAACCAGATACAAATAGTTGCATCGGTTGAAAGCGAAGACTGGCGTTTCCCGATAATGGCATATCTGTGGGGTCAAAGGAGTATCGAAGATCACGTCGAAGAAAAGCGCATGGCTCAAAGAGTAAGAAATTACAAAATTATAGACGAATATCTGTACAAAGCAGGAGTTTGCGCACCATTTTTATGATGCATATCTCAGAAAGAAGGCCAACAACTGTTAAGAGAAATTCACAGCGGGCTGTGCGGTTCACATATCGGAACAAGGGCTTTGGTAGGAAAAGCATACATGCAGGGCTTCTATTGGCCAACGGCTGTAAGTGATGCAGACCAACTGGTACGAAGTTGCCAACAGTGCCAATTTTGGGCGAAGGGATCAAACAGATCGACAACGAAGATACAACTCATTCCGCCGATCTGGCCATTACGGCGATGGGGAATCGATATTGTCGGACAACTACCGCCATCCCCAGGAAATTTGCGCTACGCCGTGGTGGCGGTAGAGTACTTCTCAAAGTGGGTAGAAGCAATGCCACTCGTAAGCATAACGTCAAAAAATATACAAAAATTCCTATGGCAGAACATCGTGTGCCGCTTCGGGGTTCCGAGCGAAGTAACTGTGGACAACGGTACTCAGTTCGATAGCGCTGGATTTAGAGAATTCTGTAATAGCCTGAGCATAAAGTTAATGTTTGCATCAGTCTACCACCCGCAATCCAACGGCGCAGTTGAGAGAGCAAATGGTATCATCTTCGCAGGAGTCGCGAAGCGTCTTCAAGGATTGCCGAAAGGAAAGTGGGTTGAAGAACTACCCAAGGTGTTATGGTCATTAAGAACAACGGTCGCAAGACCAACAGGCTACACGCCGTTCCGCCTACTATTTGGCGAAGAGGCCATGACCCCCGAAGAATTGAAAGCTAAATCATTCAGGGTCGGGAATGATACAGAGCAATGTGATGAACTTTCGTCAAAAGATGCCCTCGAAGAAGTAAGATTGCAAGCCGCCAAAAACCTGGCTACTTACCAAGAAGAGACAAGAAAATGGAGAGACAAGAACGTATCTGAAAATGCCTTCGCACGAGGAGATTTGGTATTGCGAAGATCTGGTATAGCAACATCGTTTGGCAAGCTTCATAGCAAATGGGATGGCCCCTTCATAGTTAAAAGATCCTTGAGACCCGGTTCGTACCATCTGGCGAATATGGAAGGTGAAGAGCTTCCACACACCTGGAATGCAGACAACCTTCGCAAGTTCTATGCTTGAGAATCGGCAACATAAGTCCGAGACTCCAATGTAATTTTTATTTTTTATTTTTTGTTTTTTCTAATTTCCGTAAAAGTCCTTGTAATTATCATGTAAGGGTACTGCACTCTTTTCCTCACAGGGGGACCCCTTCGCTAGGGGGTGAGGTTTTTAACGAGGCAGAAACCCATATGAACAAAGATAGTAGCCCCCAAAAATATTGCTTGTCTCGAGTAGCACTACCTTTCGTCGAAGTGCGTCACCTTAGAAGATTGGCGCACCAATCGATGACCATAACAAGGTGCAAAGTGTAGGCAGGAAAGCATACACTTACGACCTTCGCGGGATTATAAAAATCGCTACCAAGCTTCGATAAAAGTCGGGGGCTAAGAGTGCCTGCCCCCGCAACGAAGGAAAAAACAAACCTTCGCTTAAACGAAGTATCGCCAAGCCAAATGAAAGGCAACGAGCTTCGATAAAAGTCGGGGGCTAAGAGTGCCTGCCCCCGCAACGAAGGAAAAAACAACCCTTCGCTCAAACAAAGTATCGCCAAGCCAAATGAAAGGCAGCGAGCTTCGATAAAAGTCAGGGGCTAAGAGTGCCTGCCCCCGCAACGAAGGAAAAAACAAACCTTCGCTCAAACGAAGTATCGCCAAGCCAAATGAAAGGCAGCGAGCTTCGCCAAAAGTCGGGGGCTAAGAGAGCCTGCCCCCGCACCAAAGGAAAAAACAAACCTTCGCTCAAACGAAGTATCGTCAAGGCGATCGATGGAAAGCGAACTTCGACGAAACTCGGGGGCTGAGAGTGCTTGCCCCCGCACCGAAGGAATAAACAAACCTTCAACGAAATTTTCCCTAATCCAACCAAAATACATAGCACTTTGTCAAGTACAGGGGGCTAGAACTGCATACATAAATATCAACGGTGAAAACAAGTAGAAGCCGGAAAACTTCGAAAACTAAGAATCAGACACCGATCCACCCACAATAGGCCGAAGTTACCTGCGAGTAAAAGTCGGGGGGGGGGGGGGGGGGGGGACGGCGCTTCGCACGAGTAACACTAATTAAGATAAGATTACCAACCCAATAGAATCGCAGGAAACTGCGGCGAAAATCGGGGGATGGTTTTCGTCTAGAAAGTCAACCTGGAGAATTCAACTTATGACCCGGGAGAATTGAACAGGAAAAAACATACTCCGCGCGACGTGCGAAGAGAGTGTAAAAATACAGCAAGTCACAACACAAACCAGGTTTATTCCGCATCTAAATCAACCTCTGGATAAACAAAATCCTTATACAAGCAACTAAAATACAATTGATACTCGATGCCTTCGCTGGCATGGAAACACGATGATGGGGCCGAAGTGGCCCCAACTTGATTACAACACGTCGGCATGGAAGATCTGTCGTCACTACCACTTCGCCTAGCTACTTGCGAAGAGGGACCACGCCGATAACACAATTGGGGTCTCCGGGAAAACGGCTCTTCGTCTTGCGGTTCAATTTTTGGTTCAATGAGCACCGATGCACCGTCAATGTCCCCTCTCGCCGCGCGGCGAAGATTTCATTCAGTTCGCCGATTAACTATTGTCGAAGGATAAACAGATTTCCAAAACGCCTTCATCCTAGCATTCATATCGTCGTATGATCTACACTTCGCGTGCCAATAACGTTCCAAGTCGATATCAGCATGGCGACGGTGAAATGATTTGTAGCAGGACCAGGAGACATAAAAATTATCCCTCATCATAGTCAAAGGAACAACTTCTTCGGCTACCTGCGCAGTGTCCGAACCAAGGACCTGCGCAGGGAGCGCAAAAAGGTCAATATCACTTCGACATTAATACATAATGCATTACACAGCCACTGTATCGCATCTTTAATGACAAAACCAAAATATAACAATGACCCTCCGCGCCAATTCATCCCACCTTCCCAGTATCTTCGGCCGCCATATTAGTCGGTTTTGACGAAGTGTCCTCCCTCGCCTTGGCCTATAAATTTCAACAATAAACACATTATTGCCACATAATAACCACTTTCATCACCTTTGACAAGAAAAAACGCAAGTTTGGTATCTGTACCCTTTGACGATTCACTTCGGCCTCTCGAAGAGCTAGCTCGCGTCCATGCTTACACCAATAATTAGTGGTGAATGAACGGGCGGTGCTCTTCGATGACTTGGTAACTGCCGAAGTTGACAGTTCCGAAGGATACTGGAAGGAGGGACGTTGAAGGGCAGTATGATGGTCGCAACCCGTCATCTCCACAGACTGCACGAGACTCCAGGCGGCGACCATGGCGCAGAAATCGTCGTATAGCTGAGCAGCTGGAAGCATGCTGCTGCTGGTCTCGTGGATCCAACCAATAAGTCCACCCAGTCCGACGAGGTCAACTGATGGAGGAGTTGCCGAGGCACCTATACCTTCAAATGTATGGCTGATTGCTTCGCAGGCGGCTACCGCCTTCGGCTCAAGCTCCCCAATGACATTAAGGGCATCTTCGTTATAAGCCTTCGCTTCGCTCAGTTCAATCTGCAGCCGCTCCGCTCTTTCTCTCTCCGATGCGCACTCTGATTGCAACTCGCAAACTTGCGCTTTGGAGGATTGCAAATTCTGGCGAAGACAATTCACTTCGCCGTCACCAATGTCCTTCGCCGCACGCAGGGCTTCAAGCCTCTCCGATCGCAATTCTGCATCCTTCGCCCGCCGTGACAACTCGCGCTTCTGGCTCTCAGCTTTCTCCGCCCATTTTTGTAGCAGTTCAATCTGGCCCTCAGCGCTTCGGGCGCGGGCTTCAGACTTTTCTGCTTGTTTGCGCTGAGCTCGGGAGAGAAGTAAAACCTGAAATTTCAACTGACAACTTAGTAAATACAAAATTTCCTTTCTTCTCATTCTAAGAAAATATACAATATACCTTCGCGATTGCTACATCAGAAGCATCAATCAATTCGCTCGAAGACTTCTGACCAAGCGGGATCTCGACCTTAGGGAGAACGAAGGAACCAAAAATCCTCTTTGCATCGCTTACCTCCCCGGCACTCAGCTCAAAAGAGGCGGGCCGCAAAGCCCCAGGAGCAAGGGCCTTCGCGTCAAGCAGCCCGCCAAGACCCATAAGGCCCTTCCCTCTCCGTTGCAGCGCACTTGGCGTCGAATCTTCGCTTTCGGAAGATGAGGTCAACGACGAGGAAGGCGACGAATGCCCTGCCATCTCTACGTCATCGCCACCCTCATCAGCAGGCTCCTCTGGGGCACCGGGCTCCGATGCCGTGCCCGCCCCCGTCAACTCCTCGTCGTCGCTCAGGATTAATGTCAGAAGATCGACACGTGTGCAAAACATAGATTTCGGCGCTTGGGCCTCTTGCACTCCTTTGGAACTCTCTCGATGGGTCAGGCCGTGCGAGACAGCGGAGCCCTCCGGTGACGTTTCCGCGTGAGGCTCCGACGCAGCTTCGCGTGGTTTTTTGGGCAGTGCGACAGCTTTCTTTGTACGCCTAGTTTTTGGCGATCGTTCTGAAGCCTTTCTTTTCACCGGAGGTCAAGCGATAGGCTCTTCGCTTACTTCCACTGGTGGGGAACCTCCCACGTTGCTTTGCAGAACAGCCGAAATCTTCGGCCGCTCATCGTAAGACAATCCACGGTACTCAAAGATCCTGTTTAACCTAAGGTTGAGACCCTGGTCCGCGCAGAGCTGCGCTTCGCCAGGGGTAACCTTCCCAACCAACATCACAGCCTTCGCCTCAACTTCGGCCACTGACAAATCTACAAACAAAGTTATCATTAAAACAACTATTAAGCAACAAGATTTAAATCAAGACATAGTGCACGTCCAAGAGGGTACCTGCAAAGCCCTCTACAGCAGGATGAGGACGGCAGAGCCCCTCAGGCCCTTTCTCTCCGAAGGCCGGTATACTCCAGCCACGGCTGAGGGGCCAAATCCCGGCCGCTAGAAACTCTTCGACCAGGTCACGAGTTGACAGATGTTTCGCGCACCGTGCAAAGGCTTCAAGCGCCGTTTCTTGCGATGCTTTCAACCGGACATCCGGGGCGCGATTTCCCTTTACTCCTTCGCACTTCAATACAAGATACTATTCGCTTTCAACCTTGTGGTAAAACCACCATTGGGTCCATTCTCTCGGCCACTTGTTCTTGTATACGACTGCGGGAGTGGACAGGCCGACATGATATGCGAAATTAAGGCAACCATAGTGCGCTTCGCTCTGTACTCCGCGAACAAAAATGGGTTTTGGTTGATGGTGCAAGCGGTGCGCAGCGGAGAATGCCCTCACGGAAGCCTTAACTCTCTCAGATCGGGCAGCCAAAGCAAACAGACTCATTCTTACTATGGCATTGGGCGTTAACTGATGCAAGTACACTTCGAAGAGCTTCAACACCTTAATTACCATTTCGTCGCAGGGAAGTCGAAGGCCAGCCCTAAAGTAATGCACAAAAACAATGGCTTCATCATCAGCGGGTTCTGGGATCTCCTGCTTCCCGGTAAGCCGGACTTTAGATACGTCATCAATCAGCCCCTCCCTGACAAGGCCGGCTAAAACTTCGCTATCCACCTTGGACTGTCCAATCCAATATGTCTTCGGATGCGATGATCTGTATTTTGGCGCCATCGAGTTCAAGGGACCTCCAAGCGGCGCAAAGGGAACAGGGGGCTAAGTCTAGGCTGTCTGAAGGACTCAAACTTACTTCGTACGAGAGCAACTACTCTAAACAAAGGCAAGGTGAAATTTTTTTTGACTGCTTCTGTATTTATAGGAGAAATCGAACGCAGTTAACACCACCAGCATCAAAAACTGAACCGACACCGGAAAACGCGCTCAGATAACTACCATGAACATGAAATGCAAACAGTTACCCCTAACGTTTCAACACCCAAAAAAAAATTTATTATAACAACAATAATATCAATAATAAAACCAAGCTTTGGATCCAACTAACTTCGATAGGCCGAAGGGGGACGGCGCTTAGATATCTCAAAATTCTACAGGCTCGGCCTATCGAAGATAAACCTTGCCAGTAGGGGGCTACTGTTGGGGATCATCCCCTGCCGTCCCCATACCCGAGGGCAACTGCGAAGTTAGTTGGAGTTGGAGTCGCTACGAGGCAACCGCTGTGTCGGCGGAATCATCCACAACCGGTCCGATGGATGCGAAGATTGGTCTGCCCCGACTGCCGGGTGAAGCTACAGTTCGTGCTCCAGGCCTTCGACAGGAGGTGGCGAAGACAGGGCCAGGCCTTCGCCTGGTGGTGGCGAATACAGGATCAGGGCTTCGCTTGGAGATGGTGAAGGCAGCTCGTCGGAAGGCTGGACGGAGAGGGCTTCGACACCCTTCGGTTGAGAAATAGCTAGACAGTGGGCCCAACTGTCATGGGTACTGTTGTGATTATGGGACCATGCTTAATTGTACCATATTGCCCCCGGATATTCTGGAAATGTAGCAGGTTAGGGGGTAATAAGTGTAAACAGGATCCGAGATTGCGGGGGTATGGGCTATAAATAGAGCCACAGTGTAAACGTGAACAGGACTCCAAGACTGTTCATTTTCCAGTACACGTCACATAAAGAGCCTTCGCCAGTTCTACCCCCGAAGGCCCATCTTGTCTGGGACTTCGATCCCAACAGATACTATCTTATGATGCTAGTACCTTATTCTGCTATCGTATTCTACTATGTTAGTATGGTGGGAATAGCCGACGGAAACGGAGGAGAATCACTAAGTGGTTCCAATGCATGCTATGCTCACTATACGCTTCATTGCATACACACCAAGTACTTCATCTCCCTTCATATCCTCTTAAAATCGTTCACTTCAAACTTTCGAAATAAAAAACCGTCACATCAAAAAGCCCTACAACTATAACACTTTCAACTACAATAAAACGTTACATGATGGGGATACAATTTATTCAATTACGAAAAATACGGTACAAGAAAATATAACAAAATTCTAAAGTAACACGTCACGATAGAGCGTTGGTGGTCGTGGTGGTAGGGGAGCAAGCTTTTGGTGAGTCCTGGGTACATATTAGGATTCACACATTTAGGGAATGATAACATAGTAAAGATCAATTATGAAATCAAATCCTGGGCCGACCGCTAGAACACATCCTTATTACTCCCAATTGTTCCTCCAACCTGCCATGCGAGGTGGGATATAATGCCTTCTGATGTTGCTACATCTCTTTTGGCGCAATTGTTCCTATAGTTCTCGATAACAACATGCAGATGATGGATGTATTCTTGAATGTATGGATCTATTAGCAAGTCAATCTAGTACTGGAACCCACAATCATTCGTTTAGAAAAAAGATAGATGAGATAAGTAAATGGTTTTGAGAAAAAAAGAAATAAAGTGAGTATTATTTCTTCGTACTCTTAAATGTGGAAAATGGAAGAAGCGACGACCTGCGCCACCGAAATGCTCATAAATCTGGACTACAACATCATCTCCATGTCTACATGGACTACAACATCATCTCCTTGTATGTAATGTACTATACTTTCTTCAATAAAATGGCTGGGATTTATCATTCTACCAACACATTTTCTCTAAGCACAATGATTCCATTGGATTCCCTATCTTACATGTAGAGGCAAAAATAACTATTTGCTGAACTTTTGTAGAATGAAATGACCACACCAAGCAACAGCTGCCATAGGGAATCTCTGCCAAGCATCAATGCCACAACTTTTCTAACTTTTTCAAGGCATCCAATGCTCTAGCCCCCAGCCAAGCCCATGCACTCAGTCTATGCACCAGCCCCCATCCACTATAAATAACCCCACCATCATCCATGGATAGACCACTCCTTGCACAGCTCCCTCAACTGAAATGTCTTCCTCAGCTCTTGCAAGCCCACCCAAGAAACCTTGGGGGATTTTCATCCCTAGGGGGTCGAACCACCCATGTGCTTCTGTGGCTACCCTTGTAGGCTTCACAAGTCCCTAGACATATCCTACACCTATGGCCTTTGCTTTCTCATGTGTGCCAACTACTAGTATGATAAACCTCGATATGGACCATATGAGTACTCATCAGTATAGCGACACAGATCACTCATATGGGTCTTTCCATACAATTTCATACACTCTCTTACTAATCTCTCCTCTTGTTTCTTTTGTCTAGTCTCCTTCACTTATCTGCGACTTCAGGCAATGGCTCGACATGGAGCAAAATGAGGACCAGAAGCGGTGGGTGGACATGGAGATACGGCGAAGGAGGGAAGCTTACCAACACCGCGAGTATGAGCGACATCAGGAGGAACTATGGATGAAGCAGTAGGAGGAGGAGCGCATTAGGAACGCCGTAAAGGAGCACGTTGCGGCTCAAGCACATGAAGCAGAGAGGGAAAGGATGTGGGAGAGAGCCCTTCGTGCTAAGGCCGGGGGACCTGATGCCGTAATTAAGGGAAAATATCCTAGGTGTACTCAGTAGAGAGAATCTATTATACCCCAGCCTATTTCCATTCCCTAAGACATGTTTGGTTTAGTAGCGGTACGCTATTAAGTTTCTTTAGGCGTACTGTACTTTTCAATATTTGTTATCGACAGCTCTTTATGGTTAGGGTCTATCCGCGCTACGACGAAAAACCCCATGTCACATGTAATATTCATCAGCGTATGTAACCTCTGTACCGGGTTCTATGCTACTTATGCTTTACAACTACTATTATAGCCTCCCATGTTAATTCTATGCTACATCCTATTGTCAGACAAATGATTCTATGATTTATTTTACATCTTTCCATTTCGTATAAAAAATAAGTTCAATTGCAAAATAAAAATGTGATATAATACTTTTTTGACAGGAGAAATAATTTTGGCCATTCGGACGCGGTAGATATGGTTCACACTGAGCTCCCGAGCTAGAAGATATGGCCCACTGACCTCACGCAGTTTTTTCGTTAAACGGTTTGGCGAAATTTAATTTTCACACTACGGTTTGGTGACAATTAATTTTCATCGAAAGGTTTGATGAAAATTGCCTCGATGCTGCAGCTGGGCACCCCTAACCTACTGCCGGTGCCACGTCATCTATTTTTACCATACGGTTTGGTGAAAATAGTATTTTCACTGTACAGTATGGCGAAAACATATTTTCGCCAAACTGTTGTGCGAATAGATATTTTTTTTGCAATTTTCTCTTTTTTGATATTATTTTTTAATATCCGTAAAAAATGTAATATTAAAAAATTCACGCAAATGAGATGCGTGAAAGGTAACCGTAGCGCGCGTGGGGGGCAGTGTGGGGACAAGGTAGCCTGTGGGCTGCATTGCTCGGGCCAAGACCGCTTCGTACGGTTGCATCATAGGGCCTAGCTTAGCTAGCATTTTCAATTCAATCGTGATAGCTGAGCGTGGCTTAGGGCCCGAATTTGCACTGGTGGTGCCTAGCTTAAAGGCCTGCATAGACATCCAAAGAATTTTTTATTTTTATATTTTTTATATCAAATATTTATATAAATAGACTCTTAATAGAAAAATTTACAGAAATAGACATCTACCGCTCTCTGAAAGAGCTGCAACCCTTACAGAGGGTGGTAAGGATGTCATGGAGGCACCGCCATCCCTTACCGTCCACTCAGAGGGTGGGTAGGGCCCGCCGCCTCAGTCGTCCCCTTACCACCTATGAGAGGGTGGGTAGCCTCTTGCCATCCTCCCAGGGGGCGTTGAGGAAATTTGTTTTTTATTTAACTTATGTATACATAAATTTAAAAAATAGTGCACATTCATTCGGTGAAAAATATTAGTTGTTGATATTTCGAAAATTTTAGATCAAAACGGTCAAAAAGTGGTCGATATTCACGGAGTAGTTACTTTTTGGAAATTGTGGATCGATGTAAATTTGTCGATATTTGTTTATTTGTTTGATATAAAATTGTGTGAATAATTTTGTAGTGACGTATGTTGGGAAGATACAAAATCTAATTTTTTAAACAATTGTAGATGTGAAGCACTATTAGCATATTACCATGCATGGAGGTTGCATACGGTGATAAACATTACATGGGACATACAGTGACAAACATTATATGGGACCATAATCATAAAGACACGATGACAACAAATGGTGGTATGTATGGTACGCCTAAATACCAACCTAATAGCGTGTCGCTCCTAATCCTAACATGCCTTAGAGAGTATAAATATGCCGGGTTACATTGGATGCTATCTACTGAGTGCACCTAGGATATCTGCTCTTTCTCAGGGCATCAGGGCCAGCCGCCTTAGCGCGACAGGCCCTCTCCCGCTTCCTTGCCATCTCTGCTTCGTGTGCTTGAGCCGCGGTATGGTCCTACCTACCTTCCTCATGCGCTCCTCCTCCTGCTGCTTCAACCGTAGTTCCTCATGCTGTTGCTCATACTCCCGGCATGCGTACGCTTCCCTCCTCCACTGCATGCTCATGTCGACCCACCGCTTCTAGTCTTTATTTTGCTCCATATTGAGCCTTTCAATGAAGTCACAGATAGGTAGAGGAGACTGGATAAATAAAACAAGATGTGAGATTAGTAAAATAGTTTGTGAAATCGGGAACAAGATGTAGAAAGTGCCACATGACTGATCTATGTCTCTATACCGGTGGGTAATCATACGGTCCATATTGAGGCTTGTCGTATTGTTGTTGGCACACATGAACAAACGTAGGTCATAGGTGTGATGAGATGTCCTGGGACTCGTGAAGCCTACAAAGGTCACCATAGAAGCACATCAGTGGTTTGACCCCCTGAGGGATGAAAATCCTCCAATGTTTCTTGGGTGGGCTTGGTGGAGCTGAGGAAGACATTGCAGTTGAGAGAGCTGTGGAAGGAGTGGTCTATCTATGGATGAAGGTGGGGTTATTTATGGTGGCTGGGGCCTGGTATATGACTGATTGCATGGGCTTGGCTAGGGGCCAGAGCATTGGATTCTCTATTAAAAATGGAAAATTTGTGGTATTGATGCTAGGCAGAGATTCCCTTTGACAAGATAGATGTGTTGTCATTTAATTTATGATTAAAGCTCTCCTGTGTGGTCATTTCATGTCTACAGCCTGCGTCAGGACAAAGGTGTTACCATTTCATGGTTAAACCTGAGTCGTGTGGTCACTGCATTTCTGCATCTTACATCAGTACATAGGTGTTGTCATTTCATGGTTAAAGCTGAGTCATGTGGTCACTTCGTGTCTACAGCTAACGTAGGACAGAGTTGTTATCATTTCATGGTTAAAGATGAGTCATGTGGTCACTTCATGTCTAAAGCTAGACTCTGGACAGAGGTGTCGTGTGGTCACTTTGTGTATAAGTAGCTTTGTAAGAAATACTTTTCTAGCTCTATCGTGAACAGTTCATACAAAGCTGAGGACGAGGAATGAGACAACCTGTTGAAGAAATGCAACTAGCATGCGGTCACGTGGGATTAAGAAATGCAGTTATGACATGGTAAGTAGACCATAGAAAGTAAACACGTTCGAATATTTAAGACTAGTTCATGAAACAGACATGTAAGTTATAATAGCAATGGTAAAATCCTACTGTTGTCTCCCCCGCTGCCGTCAGTCGTTCCCACCATCATGGTCCTGAAGCCGCTGCCACTAGTTTGCCGTAATGTGGCCCCTAGAGTAGGTCAGGGCATCCAGTGGACCAACCTGCCTGGTAGGCCTAGTAAGGATCAAAGGTGTCGATGCCTCCTCCTGGATGTGCTATGTCCAAAGTGGAGCACTGGGCAACTGGGACCAAGCAATGACGTTGTAGTCCGGTGTGGCCCCGAAGAAGTCCCTCATGAGGTCGACCGAAGGGTCTGGCCCAGGCTCATCTTGCTGACTCGGGTATGATGACTACGATGGTTCCACCGTCGTCCATGTGTAATCACTCAAGGGGCCTGCGAACAGATGAATTTATTAGATATGGTAAATGCGCAAATGAAAGTATTAGTATAAATGCAATGTTGTACCTGTATGGTATGCAGGTGCAGTAGTAGATGGCCAAGCGTGAGTGCCGTAGTAGGGTGTGAACGATGGAGGTCCGCACGGTGGATGTGCGAATGGTCGAGGTGTAGATGAAGACGTCTCGGATTCATCACCGTAGTAACCATCAAAATATATTAGATATACTATTGAATATTGTTGGAACCGAGATCCCAGACAAGGTGGACCTTCGGTTACGGGAATATCGAAGGGTCCTCGGAGTGACACGTGTTAGAGGTGAAACAGTTTTTCCAATGTCTCTTCCGGGTACAGTGTGGCCCTATTTATAGCCCGTACTCGAGCACCACAGGCGCGGTTTACAAATCCTACCCCTTTACCTGCTACATTCTCGGAATATCCGGGGGCATTATGGTACAAGTGAGCATAATTACATAATTACAACCCTGCCCCGATCAACCAAAAACGGGCCCACTGTCCCACAGTGATCTTTGTCTCTGGAGATCTACCAAAGCATTCTCCACTCGGTCGTCCGTCAGATGGCCTTCGGCCCCCGAGCGAAGGTCGGCTTGTATCTTCGCCCGTCGTGATCACTCAGTACCGCAGGCACGGACTTCGCCCTCCGGTCGAAGGTCGCCCTCGTCTTCGCCAGCACGAGAGATCAAGGATGCGGGCGTGCCTACACCCTTTGACCAATGGAGCTTCGTGATCTTCGCCACCTACGGATGAAGTCCCTGAAACGAAGTTGCAATGGGAAGCATGTGATCTTTCCAGTAGACTTCGAGGTACCCTCCGAAGAGGGGGGTGGGAGATCATCCCCAACAGTAGCCCCATACTGGTGAGGTTTATCTTCGATAGGCCGAACCTGTAGTCTGCAAGATGTATCTCAATGCCGTCCCCTTCGGCTTGTCGAAGTCTAATGTGGTGGATGCACTTCGTTGAAAATTATTATTATTTATTATTATTATTATTATTATTATTATTATTATTATTATTATTATTATTATTATTATTATTATTTTGTGGTTGTCAAACAGCCCCTTGGTAACAGCATCGTTGATATGCATTTAATGTCCTTGATGTACACCGAAGCGTAGTTTTTCCCGCCGATTCAAGTTCTGATGCGCGCAATTTTAACTGCCGTCCCCCTATACTATAAATATCACACCGTGGTCTATTTTTACCATGCCTTTGCTAAAGCACTCGCTCTCGTTCGAAGCCTCTTACAGTTTTCCGAGCCTTTCTCGGACAAAGCCCCCCTTTTGAGCTCTTCACGTAATTTGCTGTTTAAGTCATCCCCTTTGAGTTGAATGGCATTGAAGATTCGGTCTTCTCACCCGAAGACATACTGGATTGGGCAATCCAAGGTGGATGACAAAGTGTTACCTAGCCTTGTGAAGGAGGGGTTGATTAATGATGCTTCGAAGGTTCGGCTCCCCTGCCGGCAGGAGATACCGGAGCCTGCTGATGATGAAACGTTTGTATTTGTTCATTACTTCCAAGTGGGTCTTCGCCTACCATGCGATGACATGGTTATTAAAGTACTGAAGTTATTCGAAGTATATCTCCACTAGCTGACGCCCAATGCGATAGTAAGGATGGGGCTCTTCGCCTGGGCCGCTCGGTCAGAAGGAGCGAAGGCATCCACGAGGGCCTTCGCTGCTGCACATTGGCTTCATCATCAACCCAAACCGGTCTTCGCCTACAAAACAAGGCTCATTACGGCTATTTGAATTTTGTGTACCACGCTGGGCTAACTACGCCCGTCGTCGTGTACAAGAACAAATGGCCAAGCGATTGGACTCAATGGTAGTTCTACCACAAGGTGGAGGCTGAAGAGTTTCTTGTGTTGAAATGCGAAGAGGTTAGGGGAAACTGCGCGCTAGACGTGCGATTGAAAGCGTCCCAACAGACAGCTCTCGAGGCCTTCGCCAAGTGTGCGAAATATCTATCTACCCGCGACTTGGTAGAGGAGTTTATCGCTCCTGGGGTTTGGCCTCTCAGCCGGGATTGGATTATCCCGAAATTTGGGGAATAAGGGCCCGAGGGGCTGTGCCGACCTCACCCTCCCGTGCACGGCTTCACGGGTATGCAACTGCCTCTAAAACATTCATATATAATTTAGAACTTTGTCCTTATTTGCTTACTCGTATTGATATTTTCCAAATTTGTCAGTGTCCGAAGTGGAGGAAAAAGCTATAATGCTTGTCAGCAAGTTTACACCGGGTGAAGCACAGTTGTGCGCCGAGCAAGGCCTCGTTCGAAGACTCAATCAAGTCTTGGAATACCGGGGCTTTTCTTATCGAAAGACCGAAGGCCTGCACCGTGCTGCAGGGTGCTAGAGATGGATCTCCGGCAGTAGATGTCGGCAATGAGGTTGCAGCTAGTCCTTCAATGAAAAGGAAACAGTCTGAGCGATCACCGCAGGGTGGTCAAACAAAGAAGGCCCTTGCTCTTCAGAAAAGGCCACGCGAAGCTGCCTCGATGTTGCCCATGCAGAAATGTCTCTGGAGGGTTCGGCCGCGTCACGCGACGTGCCAAGGAGGGAAACTCCCGAAGGCACCCAGGAGGCCCGGCCTCCGAAGTCATTGTTCTGTTCGCACGTGGACCTTCCAACGGTAATCCTGAGTGACGACGAGGAGTTGACAGAGACGGGAAAAATCCTTGAGGGTTCCACTCGGGAAACCAAAGTTTAAGGAGCCAATAATGTTGAAGTGGTAGCCTATCCTTTGCCGTCTTCGCCCTCGAGTTCCTCTTCTAGGACTGAGGCGTTGACCTCGAGCGCACCCCACCGCGGCGGGAAAGGGTTGATGGGCCTTGTTGGGCTACTTGACGCGAAGGCCATAGCGCCCGAGGCGTTCAAGGCTTCTTCCTTTGAACCAAGTGCCGGGGAGGTCGATGATGTGAAGAAGATTTTTAGTACCTTCGTCCTCCCTGAGCTTGAAATTCTACTCGGCCAGAAGCCCGTCAATGAGCTCCTCGATGCTTCCGACGTGGCAATTGCGAAGGTACACCAGTATGTTTTGTTATTATTGCTGTACTTAGTATTTGCTCACATATGTGCGACATCCCAGGCTCTGCTTTTATCACGGGCTCAGCGCAAGCAAGCAGAGAAATCCGAAGCCCGTGCCCAGAGCGCACATGTGCAAATTGATATGCTGCAGAAGCGCGCCAAGAAAGCCGAAGGCCAGAAGAGCGACTTATTGTGCCGAGTGAGGGAAGCTGAGTCACACTTGGAACAGCTTGAAAAGGAACTCAGCACCCTTCGCTCGGAGAAGCAAGTGGCTGAAGAGGAGGTGAAATGCTTGCACCAAAACTTGCAATCTTCCGAGGCGCAAGTATGTGACCTGCAGGCACTTTGTGCCTCGGAGAGTGCTAAGGCACAGCAGCTGCAAGGTGAACTAAGTGAGGCGAAGGCTTTCTCCGAAGATGCTCTGAACGTGGTTGGGGACCTCGAGCCGAAGGCAATCGCTCCATGTGCAGCTATTAGGAATACCTTCGAAGGTATTGGTGCCTCGGTGACACCCCCAACAATTGATCTTGTCGGGCTGGGAGGACTTATAGGTTGGATTAGTGAAAACAGTGGAAGCCTTCTCCCTGCTGCTCAGCTTTACGGTGACTTCTGCGCAATGGTCACTACCCAGAGTCTTGTGCAGTCGATCGAAATGATGGGCTTTGACCATCATACTGCTCTTCAAAAACCTACCTTCTAGTATCTGACGGACTTGTCAACTTCGGCCGTCAAGAGGGCATCGAAGAGCACCGCCCGATCGTTTACCACCAACTACTGGTGCAAACAGGGTCGCAAGCTCGCCCTTCGAGAAGCAGAGATGAACTGGCAGCGAGTGCGTTGCTTCATATTACTTGTTTCGTTGTCTTTTTTGGTCGTACCACATATATATGTTTTTTTGATGAAATATTTCTTTTGCAGGCCAAGGTGAGGGATGATCCCTCGTCTAAAGCAACAACCGTGGCGGCCGAAGATACTGGAAAATTGGGATCATTCAGCGTGAAGCGTCCTTCTGTTTTTAGTTTTCCTTTTGTGATGTGGCAATGTATTGCTCATTGGTGACGTAATATATTTTACATTTGTTACGAAGTGTTTTTGACTTGTTGCGCTCCCTACGCAGGTCCTCCCTTCGGACACTGCGCAGGTAGCCAAAGAGGCTGTCCCCCTTACCATGATGAGGGACAATTTATTTGTGTCTTGGTCTTGCTGGGAATCTTTTCGCCGCCGTCATGCCAATGTTGAGCTTGAGCGGTATTGGCATGCGAAGTGTAAAGCATATGATACTATGAATACTAGGACCAAGGCGTTTTGGAAATCTCTTAGCCCTTCGACGCTAGTTAATCACTGAGATAAGCGCGACTTGCGGCGTACCACGAGGGGAGACGTCGAGGGTCTAGCTATGCTAGCTGAGCCAAAGATTGAGCCTCAAGACAATGACGAGCTTCCACTTCGCCGGTCGTAGCTTTGCTATTGCTACGGCCCTTCTTCGCAACTAGTACAACACGACGGCGGCGAAGATGATCTTCGAGCGTGTCCGTCGTCTTTGACTCATGTTGGGGCCCCACTAGCTCCAACCATGTGTTTTCATGCAAGTGAAGGCATTCCTTTTCAGTTTACTTTTAGCCGATGGTATAAGGATTTTGTTGATCCTGATGTTGACTGCTTTGCGGAATAAATTTTGCATTTACATTATCACTTGTTTCCTTTTTGGGCACTTCGGTGGCATCGCGCTCGAAGTGGCATTGGCGATTTACGATGTTTCCAGATGTTAGGAACACCTTCTCGCTTACTCACGCGGTGTTATATTTGGTGAATGGCATTCTCGATTATTTGTATGGGGCGTCACCTCGGCCATGATGTACCAAATAACGCCATCCCCCTGATTTTTCGCCGCAGGTACCTGCGATTGCACAGAAATAGTTTCTGTAAAACGCCGCCCCCCTCCCCTCGATTTTTGGTCGCAGGTAACTTCGGCTGATAGAAATTTATGTTGTTGATCGGACGCTTTTAAGTTAGTCGTTTTAGTTTTTGTTTTTCCATTGGTGCGGGGGCAGGCACTCTTAGCCCTCGATATTAGCTCGAAGTGCGTCGCCTTTTCTTAGGTCGAACGACACTTCGGCTTCTCTTCCAAAGGTTTGTTTTTCCTTCGGTGCAGGGGCAGGCACTCTTAGCCCCTGACTTTTGCTCGAGGTGCATCGTCTTTTCTTAGATCAAACGACACTTCAGCTTCTCTTCTGAAGTTCCTTTAGTGTGGGGGCAGGCACTCTTAGCCCCCGACTTTTGCTCGAAGTGCGTCGCCATTTCTTAGGTCGACCGACACTTCGGCTTCTCTTCCGAAGGTTTGTTTTTCCTTCGGTGCGGGGGCAGGCACTCTTAGCCCCTGACTTTTGCTCGAAGTGCGTCACCATTTCTTAGGTCGAGCGACACTTCGGCTTCTCTTCTGAAGGTTTGTTTTTCCTTCAGTGCAGGGGCAAACACTCTTAGCCCCCGACTTTTGCTCGAAGTGCGTCGCCTTTTCTTAGGTCGAGCGACACTTTGGCTTCTCTTCCGAAGGTTTGTTTTTCCTTCGGTGTGGGCGGCAGCTGGCCAACAATGTCAATTCCCCACCATATTAGAGGCAAAACAGGTGGAATTAGCTGTGTCTTCGTCGAAGGTCTGTTTGACCCCTTCGCCCAGAACTGACACTGTTGACAACTTCGGACTATGTGATCCGCATCATTTACTGTCATCAGCCAATAGAAGCCCTGTCTATATACTTTTCTGATTAAGGCATGTGTACCCATATGGGAACCACACAGCCCGCTGTGAATTTCTTTTAGTAGGTTCTGTCCTTCTTTCTGGGATATGCATCGCAAAAATGGTGCACAGATTCCGGTCTTGTACAAATTGTTTCCCACAATTTTGTAGTTTCTAGCTCTTTGGGACATATGCTTTGCTTCGACATGATCCTCGAGGTTGCCTTGACCACAAAGATAGGCCAACATTGGAGAGTGCCAATCTTCACTTTCGATCATTGCGATGGGACATGATGGCTTCGAAGTGTCCTCAGCGGCTGGTTCACTCAGCTTTTGGTAGAAAACATTTGATGGCATAGGCAGGTTTTGCGAAGCAGCTTTTGCTAGCTCATCTACTTCGAAGTTATCATTTCTTGATATACTCTTGACTGTGAATCCCAGGAAGTATTTTTCCATTCTTTGCACTGCTGCTCTGTACTTAACCAGCTCTGGGTCTTTCGCCTGGAATGTCTTGTCAATTTGGCTTGCTATAACCTTTGAGTATGTTTTAACCAGCACCCTTCGGGTGCCCAAAGCCTTTGCCTTGCAAAGTCCAAGGAGGACCGCTTCGTATTCCGCCGTATTGTTTGTAGAGCGGAACTCTAATCTGGCGGCATATCTCAGCTATGCGCCCGAAGGTGAGGATAATATCGCCACAATGCCTGCTCCTATAGCTCCCCAAGCTCCGTCGCAATATGCGGTCCAGACCGGTACTGACGGTTCTTCTTCCGGGGCTTCGGTTAGTGGAGTCCATTCCGCCACGAAGTCTGCCAATGCTTGCGATTTCAACGATGTCCTTGCCACAAAAACAACCATGAATAGAGCGACCTCCGCGGCTCACTTTGCTATTCTTCCAATGGCTTCTTTGTTCTCAAACATGTTGCGAAGGGGCAAGGAAGTTGGTACTGTAATCTTGTGAGATGTGAAGTAATGGCGAAGCTTGCGGGATGCCATCACTAGTTCATATGCTACTTTTTCCAGTTCTATGTACATCTTCTTCGGGCCTGCCAGAGCTTCTGATACATAATATATTGGGAACTAGCATAATTTGTTGTCTTCAAGTCTTTCCTGCACAAGTACAACGCTGACTGCCGAAGGGGATGCCACTATGTATAATAACAAATCCACACCTGGATCAGGGCTGGATAGTGCTGTGAGCTTCGTCAGGGAGCTTTTCAATTCATCGAAGGCTTCTTACTACTCCACATCCCATCTGAATGGGTTGGAGCTTTTTAATACTTTGAAGAAAGGTAGACTTCGCTCTGCAGATTTTGTAATGAACCTGTTTAATGCCGCCAACCTCCCTGTCAAGCGTTGAGCTTGCTTTCTGTTTTGTGGGGGTTTCATATCTATTATCATCTGTATTTTTTGATGTTCCACTTCGATGCCTCTCTTCGACACCAAGAACCCTAGTAGCCTTCCGGATTGTACTCCGAAGATGCATTTTTCTGGGTTCAATCTTAGCCCTGCCCTTCGCAAGCTTCCGAAGGTTTCATGCAGGTCTTCGAGGATTGGCTCCTTCTGGCACTCTTGACCACCATGTCATCAACATAAGCTAGGACATTTCGCCCTAGCTGTGAACTTAGTACTGTTTGCAACAACCTGGTGAAGGTTGTGCCAGCACTTCGGAGGCCGAAGGGCATCCTCACAAAGCAGTATATGCCGAAGGAGGTTCTGAAAATTGTCTTGTCCTCATCTTCCTTCGCTATCCAGACCTGGTAGTACCCTGAGTATGCATCTAGGAAGCTGAACATCTCGCAACCAGGCACGGAGTCTACCAGCTAATCAATTCTAGGCAATGGGAAGTCATCCTTCGGACAAGCCTTGTTCAAGTCTATGAAGTCAATGCACATTCTCCATTTTTCTTTGCTTTTCTTGACTAACATTGGGTTAGCTAGCCACTCTGAGTGCAATACTTCACGTATGACTCCGGCATCGAGCAGGTTTTTTACTTCAGCCTTCGCTGCTTCTTCTCTTTCGCTTGAAGCTTTTCTAAGCTTTTGCTTCCTTAGCTTCGCATTGGGATCCACATTTAAGTTGTGCTGAATGATTTCCCAACTTACTCCATGCAGGTCCTTTGGGGACCAAGCGAAGACATCGTCATTACTGCGGAGGAACATTATAAGTTGTTGTTGGTCCTCCGCCAGGGTCTCCGCTCCTATGGTGACCTTTTTATCTGGTTTTTCTTGATGTAACTGCACTATTCTGGTTGCTCCTTCTGGTGCAACCTTCACTGCTTTGTTTATCTTCGGCTGGATGTAACTTTCCTCCCGATTTGTCGAAGATTCTATCACCTTGTGGACATTTTTTCTTCCTGGAGTTATTCCCACTTCGATTCGTCTGGCCACTCGCTGGTCTCCCAATACCGTTATGATGCCTTCAGGACTAGGCATCTTCATGCACAAGTACGCGTGATGCGGTATTGCTCCAAATGTATTCAGGACTCCCCTACCAAATACCGCATTGTATGGGTAATCAATGTCGACCTGTATAGCAATTGTGGCTTCTGACACATACAAATGCATGTTCTAATCCAACTAGAGGTGGAACTCTTCCACATGGCGCTCACGTCTGCCACCCCTACGACCCTTATCATTGCACAAGACACTGAACCTGTGCTCTGCAGTTCCCTCCTAATTGGCGCGGTGCATATGTGCCTTCTTTGTGGCCTTCTCCATGTACTCACATAGCATCGATCTGTACAGCATATAGTTATCTTCCATTGCCTTCGATGCAGCTACATAGCGATCAATAAAATATTTGCAATTCCCATGCATAATACCTTCAAAAATTCCAACAAATGGAGGGACCTCGTACCCCGCATGACCTAGTTGTAGATCTAAGAAAGATTAGTTGTAATTATCCCATACTTTACCCCTCCAATGTCGTACATCAATGCCCATTTCTCTCTTGGCTCATTTTGTATCCACTGCGAAAAATTCCAAACAGGTGACCTTGACCTCCTTGCTCTCTGGGAAGTATCTGTTTGGAGTGGTCCAAGAGCCATCAGGTCATCTCCGGTGGCTCCTAGCTCAGCTGTCTGCTTTGTGGTTAGTTCATCTAGTCTTGCCTATAGGGTGTTGAACTTTCTCTACTAGTTTTGGCTACACAATTTCTTTAAAAGATTCATTAAGTCCTTATTTTTGAATTGTCTATAAAAGTTTGCACTCATATGCCTCATGCACCACCTGCTCTTCAAGTCAGGCCACTTTGCTGTAACACACTATTGAACACTACCATATTGCATATCCAGTAAAGCCTACAACAACCCTCCATGTCTATCTTGAATCCAACAAACATCAGGCCGGTCCAGAACAATAGCATACTTCACTCGCTCAAGGAACCAATACCAGCTATCACCGTTCTCACTCTCAACAAAGGCAAAACCTAGTGGCAGGACTTGGTTGTTCCTGTCTACCCTAATTGCAGACAATATCTGTCATTTATACTTCCTAGTGAGGAACATCCCGTCCAAGCAAATGATGGGTCGACAATGCCTAAATGCTTTGATGGTTGCCGCAAATGTAAAGAAAGCAAGCTGAAATACTCGCTTCCCTCTATACTTCACATCAGCCGAGGGGTAATGCTTGATGTCATAGTAACTTCCAGGGTTTCTCGCACATATTGTGGCTAGTTGACGTGGTAGGTTGTCATACGAATCTTTGTATGTCCCAAACCTCATCTCAATAGCCTTCTGTTTCGCCTTCCATGCCTTGGCGTTGTTTATTGTGTATTGGAACCTTTCCTCAATAGCACGGATTATTGATCGTGGCTTATACTTTAGGTTGTCCACAATCTCCCCATACATAACATTGGTAACAAAAGCAGATGACAGGTTTCGGTGGGAGAACTCTATTTCCTCAATGTGACAATTATGCTCCCTAACTATTGAGCGCTCCTAGTAGTCAACCCACTTCTGAATGCGTGCAGCCACCACGGACAATCAGGCACCAAACACTTGACGTCCTACTCCCTTTTGCTCGACTTCACAACCTTGAACTGCCTCCAAAGAGACAGCGACCAGAATTTCACTGCATCAGTAACAACCTCCTTACTAGGGTACATAGCACCCTGGGACACCTCGTTCTCATGATATTCCCATGGTGTCCGATGAGCCTCACTGACCACTAGCTTTGAAAATTTCTGATTCCTTCACTCTGCAGGAACAGGAGCATTTCCCTCCCCGTCGGATGAATCCTCATCGGCAATGGCTTCCTTCAGCTCTTGATCCTCCATCTCTATCTCTTCAATTATGCTAGGGATGCACGCCCCCTCATTGGCTACACCCCTCTGTTGTATCTCATGCACATCCCCAACATCTTGCTCGTTCCCCACATTTGCTGGGTCTACTTCATCCTCCACTGCCTGACTTGTTCCTGCTACTACTTTCGCAAAGTTTATCTCTGTTGGATTCTTCTAGTACGCCTCAACTAGCAGCACAAGAGGGAGACCATGTTCACATGATATATCTACATACTGCCTCCAAGTAGATGTCGCATTAATCAGGATGTGCTCCCCAAAGTACCCCTGAGTAGCATGGCTTAACACAACTCTCAGCTTAAGCTCATGTTGATGATCCAGTTGAAATGGTGCATCAGCCACTTGCACACACCCACTATGGTCCTCTCATTGGCTCTACTAAGTCCCTTGTTGACATGCTGAAATCCAGAGAGATCTACACCGCTAGGACCATAACTAATTTGACCTTCACCATAATATCTCTAAAAATATAATTTATCGGACATCCCTGGAAACATCTGAAAATATATTCAATGTTAATACCGAAAAACTATATTTCTGATTATCAAAACTCTTACAAAATTACCGACACCGATGATCACCTAACAAAAATATTTATTTAATATTGCTCCTACGCAAACTAACCAAATTAAACTAATTAACCATCCATCTATTTAATAAAGTTTCTAATTAGCTATAATTATTACTTACATCATTATTCTGTAAAATCTAGATAATTGAAACTATCATACGCTAAATACTACTATGCATCTGATGGCTATCCTACTATGTCAAAATTGATCTTTACAATGTACTACAAAATACAGCATATCCTACCTTTCTAAACCCTAGGTCGCATATAATACAACTACTATTATGCTGCTAAACCCTAGATCTACTGGTACTTCAATTACTAATAAAAACATAAGTCTAAAAAAATTACCGGATAGCGAGATCCAAAATCCGCATATCAAAAATATTTGAGCTTCGCCGCACTGCCTACCTTTGCTCTTCTCTCCTCTTCTCTCCCGCCTCTCCTCTCCTCTCATTTCCTCTTCCTTTCTTTTTTTCCAGATTATAATGGGCATTTTGGCTGATTTTCGCCCATTTTATAGTGGTGGAGGGGGAGCAGGGGCGGCTGCTAACCACCCGTTAAGAGAGCGGTAAGGGGCTGACTGTCCTCTTAGAGGGCGATAAGGGTTGTAGGCGTGGGGGGAGGTCCCTACCCACCCTTTGAGAGGGTGGTAAGAGTGGCGGGCGCGGGGGTGGGCCCTACCCACCCTCTGAGAGGGCGGTAAGGAGTGGCGGTGCCACCGTGGCATCTTACCACCCTCTGAAAGGGCCGCCTATTTCTGCAAACCTTGCCATGAGGAATATATTTATTTAAATATTTGATATAAAAATATATAAAAGAAGTTGGCATCCAAACACCGCGACGCTACATTGCACAAGCCTAGCTAGAGGTTGAATTATATATATATATACATATATATATAGATAGATAATTTTCAAAATTACATGACCATTTCCAAAAATTGTAACAATAGGTTACCATCGCTTGGTCATCGGGCGAGAGCAAGGTCTCGCCCCATGAACGGGTAACACCTTGGTCTAGCCCACTGAACCGTGATGTGCCACATGTTACCAGTTGACTAGGCGAGACATTGTTGTCGCCTGGTGAACAGGTGACACCTTGGTCTAGCCCACTCAACCGTGAAGAATTTTTTTTAAATAATATTATTTTACTTGAAAAATGCAAAAAATAATAGCTAAATTAAAAAAATTGCAAGAATAGGTACATGTCAGCACATGGAATACTGACAAGGGATCTATCGGTATTCCGTATGCTGACAACCTATGTGGCAATGGGTCCGGGGGCCTGTCAGCATTCTAAAAGCCGATAGGTTGTGGGCCCACCTAAAGGGTGGTGCCATGTTGGCAGGTCGTGCAGGGTGGTGGCATATCGGTATTCTGAGTGCTGACAGCCCTTTATATAGTCCACGGTTTCCAATTTCTCTCCCACGCACGACCGAGAGAGCGGGCGACGAGCGGGGCATCATGCGACGGGAGGCGGCAGGGCGGCAAGCAAGGGGCGAAGGCGAGCGGCGGAGTGCGGTGGGCAGCGACATCCGACGAGAGCGGCGACAACGAGCGGGCGGACAGCTTCGGCCGACGTGCAGTGACGCTAGTAAGTGTTTTTTTCTTTTTTTAATAAGTTGGAATTATTTACAAATTTAGAGTAATTAGGAAGTAGTCATAGTTAGAAGAATTAGGAGTAGTTAGAAAATTAAAAAAATAGTAGTAGTTAGAAAATTAGAAAAAAAATAGTAGTAGTTAGAAAAATTGTAGGTGATTTAAGAAAAATAGTTTGAAATTAGGAATAGTTAGAAAAATTAGGAATACGTACGACAACAGTAGGAAAATAGCTAGAGACTATTAGAGAAATGTCCAGTATAGTTCATAATTTAGAAAAATAATGATATGAAATTTATTGTAGAGTAGAGTAGAGTAGATATGATTTGAATTGTTGTGGATTTTTGATAGTTAGACAATATAGGCTAGTTTGAAGTTGAATTGTCATGAATATGTAGCACAAATATTTAATTTCTATAGGATATTTTGAATAGAAATGCAGTAATTGTTTTTTACAGCAATACATTTAGAATGGTACAGTGCGAACAGAAAGAGTAAATTAGCGGTAATATTTGATGGTTATGTAGAATAGAAGTTGAGGTTGAATAGATTGTGAGGTCGCAGCTGTTGTATATTCATTACAATTATTTAATCTGACTTAGTATAGTATGGTTATAAAATAAGGTATGTCAACCGTAGTGGGGTTCAGGGTTTTTTAGGGTCCTAGATATGTCATGTATTGTGATAGTGGGGTGGATCTGAGTAACTTCTAGTATGTGGATATAGATTTTCATAGTCTGGGTGAGATTCGATGGTCCCAAGTGTTAGGATGGCTGTATAATCTACTGCAACTTAGTCCAATACATCAGTGGTTGACGGTGAATGTTCTGATTCCTAGACGTTGAGAAACCGGCTGCCAGTGGGAGCTCTTGGATGTTACATGTTCAAACAATGGCAGCAATTTGTGTCATTGGGGTTGAGTAGGGTTTTTCTCACCGCATAATTGTAGAAGCGAGCGATGTTGTGTCGACAGAAGATGGACCTAGCACCGTAGAACATGTTGGTGAAAATATTGTCCCGCACCGTAGAACATGTTGGTGAAAATATTGTCCCTGAGGAGGTGCAGGAGAGTGTGCTTCTGGAGGTACCCCTGTAGACAAGCGAGTGATGTACTATTTGGAGTTACGAGACAACCTGAGTATGTGATGTTTTATTTGGACCATGGTTTATTATGTTTTATTTAAAGTACTTGATAACCTTTGTATTTGGTGTAATATTTAGACCCCGTTGTAATATTGCCAACTTTTGAATGTACTCATTTATTCATTACACATAATGAGTTGTACTCTATGATGTTTTTGATACACCTGCTACGTTTCTCCTCATATTGTGTACCACACAATGGTACGTGAGGCTATTTCATTGTACTGACTTTCGTTCTCATTACTAAATGTGGTCACTCAGGCATAGCAGGCGGACACGTGCAGGGATGTTGGCACGGAGTTACTAGACTTCATGGACCGCTAGGAGTCGGTCCCACCGCAGGTTGACCTGGGAGAGCTGATGATCGATCTGCGTCGGCAGGCATGATGTTGCCTCGACGAGTTTCAACGTGCTTCATGCCAGAGGGTACCGGACATTGTCGGGCCTACCACACAGATGAGGTCGTCGTCATGCACACGGGCTACGCCGACATGCTTTCACACGAAACCCACCTCGTCGTCTCGGCCACCACCGCTGCATTGCATACCGACTCCGGGTTTATCACAATCAATGGTGTCACTCGGGTACTTTAGTTCCAGGTTCATCACAATCAATGGTATCACTCGGGATAGTATGTTTCAATTCAACTATACTGTGATGCATGGCATTTGACAGAGTTGTACCATGCAAAAGTTCCACCATCCTTCGACACAATTTCCGGGTTGTCTCTCTCCTTGACGAATGACTGGTTGACAGAGCCAGCCGATGAGAAGGGCCCGTCGCAGATAGCGGGGGCACCTCCACTACTGCAGCCATTGCAGGCCGACCCTGTCACCCCTGCAAATACTGTACGACCTCACCACCCTCCGCCCAACCCCTTTACGTTCTCCACCAACCAAGTGCATCATGGAGCAGCTGCCAGATGGAGGCCTCACCACCTTCCGCGTGACCCCTTTACTATCTCAACTGCAATGTTTTCATCAGGTCCACCAATCCCACCCAAGAAACATTAGGGGCTTTTCATCCCATAGGGGGTCGAACCCCTGATGTGCTTCTGTGGTGACCCTTATAGGCTTCGCGAGTCCTAGGACATCTAATTACATGTATGGCCTACGCTTCTTCATGTGTGCCAACTACCAATACGACAAGCCTCAACATGGACCGTATGAGTACCCACCGGTATAGCGACATAGATCAGTCATGTGACACTTTCCATATGATTTCATACACTATCTTACTAATCTCCCCTCTTATTTTATTTGTCTAGTCTCCTCCACATATCTGTGACTACATGGAAGTGCTGGATATGGAGAAAAATAAGCACTAGAAGCAGTGGGTCCAAATGATCGTGCGGTGGAGGAGGGAAGTGTACGAACGCCGGGAATACAAGAAAAAATAGGAGGAACTACGGATGAAGCGTCAGGACAAGGAGCACATGAGGAAGGCGGTAGAGGAGCGCACCACAGCTGAAGCACGCGAAGCAGAGAGGGAAAGGAAGTGGGAGAGGGGTCATCGTGCTAAGGCGGGAGGTCCCGATGGCCTGCGAAAGGGAAAATATCCTAGGTGCACTTAGTAGAGATTATCTATTGTAACAAGACCTACTTTCATTCTCTAAGACATGTTAGGTTTAGCAGCGGTACGCTATTATGTTAGTCTTTAGAAGTACCGTACATGCCAACATTTGTTGTCATCATCCCTTTTATGGTTAGGGTCCATTAGCGCAACGACGATAAACCCCATGTAATATTTTTTAGTGTATGTAACATTCGTGCCTAATTCTATGATAATTGTGCTCCCCGATTATTATTGTTTGATTAATAGTTTTTCGACAATATTCCTATAACATAAATTTATTAAAAATAAAATATCAAATTCAAATGGAAAAGTAGCTATCGTCAACCCTAATTATTAATAAAATCAATAAAAAAGAGGCATGTCGGCTCTCCGCTCCCGCGACACCCCTATAGGTGTCTATCCGGGGTCCTGTCAGCACATGGAATGCCGATAGACCTTTTGTCCACTTTCCGCATGCCGACAGGGTCCCGAGCTCAGTGCCACATAGGTTGTTGACATTCGGAATGCCAACAAGATCCTTGTCGGTATTCCGCGTGCCGACAAGTACCTCTTGCAATTTTTTGAATTTAGCTATTATTTTTGCAATTTTCCAATAAAAATATTATTAAACAAAAAGATTCAACAGTGAAGGGTGACACCTTGTTGGAGCCGAATTTAATTTTAATTGCAGTAGAATAGGTGTCTATGTGCCACAATTTTTTTGTTGTCAAATTGTACAGTGCTATTATATGTTTGTGATATTTTGGATACCCGGATTTGATGGAAGCGGAAAGTTGGATGCGTTGATTTTAATGGGAATTGTGACATAAATGGATGGCAACATGTACGATACAGGATCATTATAACCAAAACAAATATCGCATCTAAACCTAACATGCCCTAGGGAATGTAAACAACATGATTACAACATCTTGTCTACTGAGTGCAACATGTGTATTTTCCCTTCATCGTTGCTTCTGGTCCTACCTCACGTATCTAGCATGCCCTCTAGTGCTTCCTCTACCTCTCCACCGCACGATGGTCCTCCCTTATCTTTTGCTGCTCCTCCTCAATGCGCTTGCATGTATCCTCCCTCCTCTCGCCGGCTTCGATCTTACGGAAGCGTCTCCAAGCGATGCAGTGCTGAGTATCAAGGAGGAACACATCCGCATTCGACTGCTCAATATCCAGCCACTGTATGAAGTCACATAGTGGTGGTGGCGACTGTAATTAAGACCAAAATATTAAGTGGTAAATAATAGTTGTTTTTGGAGTAGTTTGGCCAGAAGTTATTACTTGATGGTGGGAACCAATATTGGTGCTTCCCTACGGTTGATCATACTCGTAGTTGCGATGCATGAATAACCACCTTTCGTAGGTGTAGGAGAACTCAGAGGACTTCATAACCCTACAAAGGTCTCCACACCAGCACATGGGCACTTTGACCCCATCAGGCATAGTATCCCCCAAGTATTTCTTGGGGAAAGGACCGGATACTATTTTTGTCAGAGTTGTGGAGGTTGAGGCTATTGATTTGGTTCTACATGTGGCCAGGAGATCATCAATTTATAAAACGGATTTGTACTGGTGTATGGACTAAGTCCACAGAAAGGCCATGTGAAAGCAATTGATTTTGCAGTAAGGTGTGGTCATATCAACTGAAAAAGCTACTTCTAAAAAGTCTACTTCTGTAAAACCTACATCTGAAAAGTCTACTTCTGAAAAGCCTACTTTTAAAAAGTCTACATCTGAAAAACTACTTCTGAAAAGCCTACTTATGAAAATCCTACTTCTAAAAAGGCTAGCTCTGAAAAAGGTTGTTCTGAAAAGGCTACTGTTGAAAACGCTAATTCTAAAAAGGCTAGGTCTGAAAATTGAGTACATGTTATATTATCACGGTTGGATGTGTGCGGGTAACACAAATTTGATGGTAATATTATGCCATGTTTGGTAAAAAGGACGTATGCTTCTACAACGCATCTATAAAGGCTCATGTATCTAGAAACTGAAGCCACAACGATTAATAGAGGGTAGGGGTGCGAGGGAGAGAGGAAGAAGGGGGGTGGGGTGGCCAACGGTGAGATGGGAGAGTTCATTTGGTCCAACTGAGTACGAGGAGCCTCCCTACAACTTCCTTTTGCAGGATAGGATTGATTTTCGTTCTCCAAGTCACCTAATGATTTATAAGAACCCGAATGAGCCCAGACCTAAATGCTCCCATGGCTATGATTGTGTCATTCAAATGTATGATAGGAGCATTCATGGGGGTGTGATTCTTCTAATGTCCTCTTGGTAAGGTGAGAACTACATCACCATGATTGTCCGTATCCTTTTTTAGAAATATTATACATTGTGACCTTCACATTTCTGCAAGCCTTCGACGACGACCATGACAACTACCAGTACACGAGATGGGTCAATCCTCCTGCTCTGTAGCATATCAAAATTACACCCACCACCTGTGAAACCAAATCTTTGACTTGCAAGGGGAGGTGGAGAATATGTCAAGTCCTCCTATAATACACCTGGAGGACCCTTCTGTACGCATCAATCCATGGTGCACCTGCCCGTGCCATAATAGGGATGCTCCTCCTCCACCTCGTTCTCTTCCTCCTCCATCAGCGCAATATTGTGTTGAAGATTATTGGGACTCAGGAGCCTCCTCACAGTTCACTCTAAGTCAGTACGATTAGAACCACTATCAGGATAGTGTTGTAATTTGTGTATCGTCCCATCGATCTTTGCCCTTTTACATTCCCTAAGGCGTGTTAGACAAAACTCCGATACACCAGTAGGGGTATCGTGTATGCTATTGTACATTAGGTCGACGTATTTATTTTGATTGTTATGGAATGCTCGTGGTATGAATTGATGGTCCAGATAGAATCACAAAACTAAAACATGGTACTTCAAAAATATTATGACACTGATAATAACATAGTAGCATGAAGAAAGTAGCATTATACTGACATTAACGTAGTATCATAACACCCAGAATAACAGAACACCATGAAACTAACAATAGCATAGTAGCCTCTAGGTTATGTCCCCTCTTGGGGATGACTCTCTTGGTCGCGTCTGCCCTTGGGACTCTACACCTCTGCGCTCTCACCTGGTCAGCTGAGTACATCAATAGGTTCGGTGGAACGATCGTCCACCCAGGCCGTCCAGTAGGCGGTGGAGTGGCATAGTCATCCTGGATGGGTTGTGTCTTTGTAAGTGGTGCACTAGGTGTTACAACGCATCGAGCTTGTCACTCTGTTCAAAGATCTACAAGTACCCAGGGACTTGACTACCATCCCTGTGAGCAACTCCATGCAGCTACCCTACTCCTATATGGCCCTGAGATTGTCGATCTCTGCACATAGAATGACGAAGAAAACAATGTAAAAATTGTTCTTCATTTAGCGAGTGTCGTACGTGAGCTAGGAACACGAGAACTCGATAGACTTGGGTCCATAAAGGAAGGCTGTATGGACCTGCTACTAGCATAGAAGTGGTCATCGTCACTGGTGAAGGCTAGCTTAGACGTTGTGACACCATAACGAGTGTCACCAGCACCGAACAAAGAATTCCTAGCCCAGGAACCACTGTAGTGCGGGTCACTAGCCCCAGAGAAGGAGCCTCGCCGAGGCGCCACCATAGTAGTGGTCAAAAGTCGGAGTGGGATATGGCCTCGATAGGTCAGCAACGAAGGTCGAACGTAACGGTGGGTGCTGTAGCTTGGTGAACGTGGCTGATGGCCATGCTGGAGAGGAGTCAACGCTCATTCTCCCATTGTAATGTCCGAGGATGACCTACAACCGAGTGACCTGAACACCATGTACTCTTGCCGGATAATCTTGAGGCCGTTGTCAATCTGCACAATGGTCGCTCGTGCCTTGACCCCAACCTGATCCAGAATGTCCCTCTGCAAAGAAAAGTTTCATTTGATTACATAATTTTTTTGTACCAACAAGTGTAGTAAATGAAGATTCACGTACTACTGTATGTATTTCAAGGAAATGCGCTTGGACCATGTGTGTTAGGTACGTATCGCGAATGTTTGGCACACGCCGTGAAAGCTCGATCACTGGGTATGTCACCTAGATTCACGTATGATCCACGAACCAGGACAAGTACTCTGCATACACCTCCTTAGAGTGTAGCCAATCTTGTCCACAACATTCTCGACAGTTTGGTCTCATCTGTCAACCCATTTGTATACACAAGACGCAAACATGCTCGTGCTATGCGCATCAACCTGCAAAAACATTAGCACATGAGAGAAGGTGCAGCAACATCTCCAACGAAATGGTAATTATAAAGTTACGCACATGTGTATTTTTCTAGGCAGCATCCTAGTCAGCGCGAGCAGGTATGCCTGTAACTAACTGAACTGCCACATCATGCGATGTGGTGAGTACTCCTCGACGTGGATGTCACAAACGATGGCACACTGCATGAGTTAGACTCCCGATTCTGTAAGAATAGCACCAAAATTCCAAACGGAGCGTGTTGAGGTACTTCCTCCTCCATGTACAGCCTCCAGCGGACGTCGTTCACTATCAGCTCATCGAACTGGTGAACAAAGTCTAGGTACAGGAGGTGTGTCTACACACTGACCAAGTTAGTTGTGCAACCAAACTAAGTTAGAGAAACCAAAAAAGGAAGTAATGAACAAATACATGCATAGTTCGGAGCTCTTACCCTATGTCTGCACCACAACAAGCCCATGGTTAGGCCATCGACGCCATCGGCATGGAACTGGTTTGCGCTATGGTCCACAAGGTGCTTCTCGATGGCGAATCACTCATACAACCACATCTGAAGTAGCAAGGGAACCTAGTGAGAATCACGTTGTCATTAGTCTTTGTGCAGGCATCGCACAGGCTGTGTTACGTCACAGCTAGCAGATCAGAAGCCCAATTATACAGCGGGACCTCCCCTGGGTCGATGTCCCTAATCTCTCTAGTGTAGGGGATCATGCTCCTAGAGACTATATTCTCGTGGGTCTCGATGAACATGATCCACATAAACAATCACAAGAAGTATGCCTCCAAGTGGTGGCAACATTCTCATCACCTGCTAGTGGGTGGATGTTGTCCGCCTGTCAAAGAAGAAATAATTACAAATATGATCATCAGTTAGTAACGTAAGTGAGATGACAAAACGGAGCTACCGCAAATTGAATGAGAAAGGTGTTCATGAGGCCATGCTTCTTGTAACATGGAAAAGCCCTGAACGGGGCTAGGTTGTCTCTCCGTTGAATGACGAAGAAGCGTCCTAGCAACTCATCGTGCCGTGCCACACCCACATCCCTCTCTCCAACAGCGACACTCGTGCAAGGTAGGCCCATCAACAGGTAGACGTCCTCGAGTGTGGGCATCATCTCTCCGCACGGGATGTGGAAGGTGTGTGTCTCAGGATGCCACCTGTCGACAAGGGCCGGGAGCAGGGCCCTGTCATAGTTGAACTGCGTGTCCGAGCCCCCCTCCCTCCCACGAATGTGTCCACCTTCACCAGCGAACACAACAGAAGTAGCCCAGTAGCATGCAACCTGCAAACATAATACAATTAGCAAACAATATCGATAACAATCTGTATAAAATGTTACATTCAAATGGTATAAACCTCAGGATCTAGCGCATGTCAACCCTCATGAGCTCATCTAGCACATGGGGTCATAGTACTAGGAGCTCCTTAGCCTGCACAGTGATGTGGTATGAACAGTGCCTAACGTCTAGCTAAAGGTCAAGTTGCTCCAGTTGCGTCATACCTACATGTTCACAAGTTATGTACAGTTTGATAAGCAAAACAAACAAAGTGCAACATGTAATCATGCAACATATAACATGAGATAATATATTGTTAAAAGCATACACAAATATGTTAATGAATCATAACTTAACACGTTACAACCTCAAACATAGTGATAGTCTCAATACTACAATAGTAAACTACAATATTGTGCACAAAATTATCTATCACACCACGAATTACAACATTAATCGAACTCAATGAGTCGAGGAAGCCAACAATCAACAAGAACAAGGACGTCTCCCATCTGCAGCTGAGCCAAAAGGACCTGCTTTAGTAGGGTTGACACTTAGAACACCAATGATGCATTTGTTGTAAGTGTGCCCTGTTCTATTGCACTTGTTGCACCATTTCATGCGACAACCAGCTTTTGCTTCATCCATCTCATTACGGAGCCTTGTAGTCCTGTGTCATTCCTTCTTTTGCTTCACTTCTTGGGATTAGGGATGAACAAACAATCGGGCCTGGGTTCCTTTGTGAAAGAACCATATATGTCATGGTTCCAGGTGTTGAACAGAGCTTCCTTCTTGAAGTAGTCGGAGATGTACCTTCGAGTCCTCATCCCTGTCACAGCACACATGATAATCACATGTGAGCATAGCTTGTGCAGTAGCATCGACTTGTATCAGCTACAAACGCACTAGTTATCGAACAGGGTGCACTCTTGTATAACTCTCTCACACTTGCCCCCATTTCTTTGTCCCTGCATAGAACTTCATATCTGTGCTATGTAGTTCATATGTCCTTCACTCGGTTCATCTTTGCCTTCTCCATCTTGTTTTCTATGTACTTAGTTATCTTAGTCCCATAAATCATACAAGCATCATTTAGCGTCGGGTGCGCTGTTTCATAGCACTACTTGAAATACATGAATGTCTCTTGAAGTTTCAACTCTACAATCCCCACAAGTGGTAACCCCCTCACACATTTCATCATTTAGTTGTAAACCTCTGCTAAATTTGTAATCATAATGTTGTACCTAGCCCCGTTTGTATCGTAGAGAAGAGCTCACTTCTCCTTTGGCTCATTCTCAATCCACTCGCTAAATGACCTGGTAGATGACCCAATCCTCCATTTTATGCTAGCTTCATTATCCGTTGGTATGGACTCAAGAGGTATTTGTTCATCCTCTAGTCCCCTCACGGGCCTCCATGCACACCCCTGTATTTGCTTCTTCGTCAGCTCATCTATTGTCTTCCAAAGAGCATCAAGCTTCTGCTACTAGTTCTGACCGCACAACCTCTTGAACTTGTTCATGAGATTCTTGTTCTTAAATTACCGGAAGAAGTTTGCACCCAAATGTCTCATGCACCACATACTATGCAAATCTGGACACAAAGGTCCTATCATGCCATCGTCTATTCCATTCTACAGATCCTGAATATCCTTGAGCCTCCCTAAATGCTTGTCATGTATAAGGCACTTATTCGGCCGAGCACCCATTATTATCATTTTGACACGGTACATGAACTAATGCCAACTACTGATGTTCTTACTCTTCACAAATGCAAAGGCCAACGATAGCACTTGGTTGTTCCCATCAACCCCAATAACAGTCAGGATCTGTCCCTTGTACATGCCGGTAAGGAAAGTGTCCTTGATGCAGAGGATAGGCTAACAATACTCGAAAGCTTTTACATGGTCCAAATGCAAAGAAGCATCACTTCAAAACAAACTTGCCAGGTTTGGACAGAAATGTGTACTTATCAATGTCGTAATACATCCACAGGTTCCTTTGAGCAATGGTCTGTAGCAAGTGTAGAAGATTGTCACATGACACTTTGTTGCTCCCAAACCTCATATGAATTTCCTTCCTCTTCGCCCTCCATGCCGTGTTGTAGCTGATAGTGTACTTGTACTCCTCCTCAATTACCCTAATTATAAACTCTAGTTCATAGTTCAGGTTGTTCACAATCTGGATGTACATCGCATTGATGACAAAGGCTGAGGTGATGTTCCTGTGGCTGGGCTCAAGTTCGTCCTTTGTGATATTGTAGTCCACCACAATCGGTACCTCCCAATACTCAACCCACTTTCTCTTAAAGCCGTACACCCACCACGGGCAACCCTCCTTCACACACTTGACATCATATTCCTTCTTGCTTGACTTGACATCATAAAACTATCATCGAAGCGATGTTGCCTATAGTCACAACATTCTTTATGACCTGACTAGTATAGTACCTAGCACACTCAGTCACCTCATTCTGCATATACTCCCAGGGTACCTGATTCCCCTCATTCACCACAAGATTGTTAAAGTTGGGATCATTCCAGTCCGTGGAAACAGGAGTGTCGTCCTCATCATCCGACATGTCATACTCAGGAGATTCGTCAGCCTCCAAATCATCCCGCTCTATATGTTCAATTAGAGAAGGGATGTGTTCCCCTTGTCTACCTCAGCAATCGGTTCAGTCGGATAATCTGATGAATGTGCAGCATCAGGATCGACATCCTCATCATACCCTTCTTCATCACCCTCTTCCTCCGCGTAACCCCTACACTGCATCTCCCCAATTGCCTCCTTATTCTTCCATTGTACAAGTAACATAGCAGGCCAACTTCTTTGCACATTTGTACAACATCCTGCAGGTACATCGTCCAAACTTGATCTTCCGTAAATGGGTACAGCTCCTAGTACACACCATCTCTCAGATGGTTGCCCACAATGCTAATGGTCATCTCTTGAACATCAGGGTCTATTTTGAAACCCTGCCTCAACTAGGTGCACAAGTGCCCAACATTTTTGTGCATAGGTCTGGAGATACCCTTGTCCATTGACTCAAATACGAACAATACTACCCCTTTCGGACCATATAATATTTCGTTGTCCCCACAAGAAATCCAAAACTGCCATTTATCTAATATATCTGGCAACCATCGATAAAAACCCTAACATTACTGCGATAGAACATAAACAATTACGTAAAATACATCTACAATAATGCAAGATTCATTAAAAACATGGCCCAACATGGAATCTATATTGCAACAAAATATCTCCAGGTTGCTACATCAAAAACCTCTAAATCTTACATCTACTACCTTAGTTATGCCTACACTATGTCTAAATCCTATATCTAATACCAAACATATATCTAAATACTACATCTAATTGCTAAAATAAGTGTACAAACATGATCTTATTGCTAAACTATGCTTAACCGATCTACATTCTAACATACATCTAGTAGTTGTTGGGGGAAAATAGACCAGCCTGAGGATAATAGTTGACGATCGCTATCAACGGTCCCTCTGGAACCTTCGGTCTCCAGACCCTCAGCAGGAGGCCCAACTTCCGGAGACTGTGGGCCCCTTCGGGCCACCTCTCCGGTACGTACATGGCCTTTCGAAGACTCGAAGCTATAGCAAGTCCCTCCAGAGCCTTCGACCTCCGGACCCTCAGCAGGAGGCCTGGCCCTGGAGGCTACGAACCCCTTTGGGCCACCCCTCCAGCGCTCGTACAGCCTTTCGAAGCCTAAAGATGCAATCAATCTCCGGAGATAATATCATGAAAGAAAGGACACTCCCTTATAGCCGACCTGACACGAGGTGACGGGTGATTAATGCCGGTGCAAGTGGTGCTTATCCTAACACCCCAGTGTGATGAAAGTCGTTCTGACACCCCCGGCAGAGCAGCGCAGGGTCTAATTGGCGACCAGCTCACCCCTCATGGGGTAGGCACCACAATACTTACCACGGTAGATATTTATCTTCTATGTAGGGTAAAAAGTAGTTATCCAGGATAAGGCCCAATAATTCAGCCAGGTCTAAGATATTTGTACATTGTGATAAGTTGTACACTAAGCTATGTACAACCCTATAAATAGGGGGTCGTGGTCATCTAGGAAAAGGAGAGGTCACAAGGAGAATGCTCAAGGCAACACACAGGACATAGAGGTGCCCAAACACTAAATCACGTTGTGATACTCACCCCTTAGACCAATCCATTTTTCTACTATCAATAAATTTGTGGTGTTCCTTCCTCTCATACTCCATCTTCAAGCTTGAGTCTCCTCCTTAGAAGAAACTCTCGCCGTACTTGCTAGGGCAAGATGATCTCTTGCTCCAACAGTAGTTATCCTACCGGGTTTGTAAAAAAATCATAGATCTAACCTCTAACCTATGTCAAAACCTAGCACTAGTGGCTATCCTACCGGGTTTGTAAAAGAATGGATCAAAAAAAGATACATATTTCCTCCGGCAGGGCTTCGCCTCCAATTTCTCCTCCCTCCCCTCCCCTCCCTCTCTCTCTCTTTGCTGGATTGGAATCAAATGGCACGCTGACGTCGATAGGGCTAGCACAGCCAATTTAAATACCCAAAAGGTCTCGCTCGAGTAGTGGACGACAGCAAGCCTGCTAAACAGGCAAGATCCCACGTCACTAGATTTTTTATTACCTGACAGGCGAGCCAATAACATGTCATCGGTTCATGGGACGAGGCCTTGCTCTATCCCGATGAACGGGCGATGGTAGCCTATTGTTGTAATTTTTTAAAATGGCTGGGTAATTTTGAAAATATTGAAATATATATATCGCTAGAGGTTAGCCTAGAAAACCAATCTCAACCTTTGTGGCTTAGGACCAAATGCTAGGTTAGCCTTGCCAAAGGTAGGGTTTGGCAACTCTGGCTTTCAACCAAACAAGCTCATAGTACATCGGTTATTTTGCTTGAGAATCGACCATCGTTTCCTCTCTCAAGTTGTCCTTATAACCACCATGAACTTGTATACTTGTACCAAAAGTTGCAATAAGAGTGAAAGGGTCAATGACGTCCTAAGAGGGGCTGAATTAGCACATTTAAAACTATTCGGCTCCAAAAACTTCATAAGATAAACCTATATCGATTTCTATCTAAATGTGCTCTAGGTTCATCTGGTGTGTCTACTCTACCATTTAAAAAGTTTTCAACCTATAGCCAACCCTAAAAAACTACTCTAGGAAGATAAACATGCAAGGCTAGATTGTAAGTATGTAAATGCGAAAACGTAAAGAAGGTAGAGAGAGCAAACTCGACACAGGAGATTTTTATCTCATTGTATTGATGAAAAAAACACCACCTCTAGTCCACGTTTGAGTAGCCACATAGGCTATAGCTCCCGGACGGCACCTAGTCACGGCCCTTGAGCCACCTAGGCCTCAAGTAGGTTCAGCCACCAAGCCACCAAAGCAAGGCCTCAACCCAAGGCTCTCTTCTAGTCACTTGCCGCTATTTTCACTTTGGAGCTTGAGCCACTAAGGCAAGGGTCTCCGTGTTCTCATACAAGCATCTTGCCACCTGATGCACGTTTGCCTGATCTTCCGAAGGTAATATGATAAGTCAATTGGTGGAGTTTTGACATTGATGATCCAAAGGCTCTGGACAGATCGAGAACCCTCGCAACCACTACACCACTACTCCGTGGTTATGAACCATGCCAAGACGCGGTTGACCTCGCCAAGAAGGCTTTTTCTTCAAGCGAATCAATAATAAAAGCAAGAATAGGTAGATGCAATCTGAATATTGCTAATTACCAATGAAGCACTCGAGTTGGGGTTCAACAAACTGATAAATAGAGAAACTGTCTAAAACAGAATAATCTAAGTAAAACACAAGACTAAACTATGATGGCTACTGTGTATATATAGGGGGGATATGAGAAGGTTGACCTAGGGTTTTGCAGCTATGGAAAGAGGCATGCACAACCTGGACTCCGACCCCGACACAATTACAAGACCCAACAGGGTCCAAAATGGTGATGCAGCACCTTATTCCTTTGACTCTAACTACACTATAAGGAATATTTTATCGAGCTCATATCCATTGAAAAGGGTTCGTCGTAAGCTTTCTAGAATGTCCAAGAACGCCTTAATTAGACTTTGTATGCGAGAGTTATGCCCGTTTTATTAACGTGTTGTCCTGAGGCTCGACCACGACCATGGCTAGAGCTTAGCCACGACTTCGACCACAACCACGACTAGAGCTCAGCCTTGAGTCCGAGTAGACTTGGCCTTCTAGGGGTGACGTCCGGGTAAGGTTGTGGTACTTCTCCCACATTCCTAAGCAAAAAATAATATCACAAGAATTTAGTAGTAATCCATCCAAGGAAGTATGAACAGCGAGAAATGAGTTCACTTGTTGGTCTAATTGTCGTGCATGTGCTCTTGTAATTGGACCTTGTATGATTTGAAGAATATTAGTAGTATTGATCATATCCGAAGGAGCCATAGGCTCATCATCCTCCCCCTCTTGAATTGGAGTCATCCTCAACTCAAGCTCTTCTGCTCCCATGTAAGGCTTCATATCTGAAATGTTAAATGTGGGACTAAGCCTAAAATCTACATGTAGATCCAATTTGTATGTATTGTTATTGATTTTCTCAATTATCTTAAATGGTCCATCTGCTCTAGACATCAACTTTGATTTTCTGAATTCTGGAAACCTATCATTTCTCAAATGCAACCAAACTAAATCACCCCGTTCAAATTTTATTTCCTTCCTACCTTTAATTTCGGCAATCCTATACTTTTTAGTTATGCTCTCTATATTCTTTTAGTTGTCTCATGCAGCTTAAGAATAAATTCAGCACATTTCTTCGCATCCAAATTAATTCTTTCAGAAGTAGACAAAGGTAGTAAATCAATAGGAGCACGGGGATTAAAACCATACATTACCTGAAACGGACTTACCTTGGTGGTACGATGTACTGACCTGTTGTAAGAAAACTCAATATGTGGTAAACACTCTTGCCACATTTTCAAATTTTTCTTTAAATAGCCTGTAACATGGTCGATAAGGTACGGTTGACAACCTCTGTTTGACCGTCGATCTAGGGATGACACGTAGTAGAAAATAGTAGCTTTGTCCCCAGATTATTCCAAAGTGATTTCCAAAAGTGACTCAAAACTTTGTGTCACTATCCGAAATGATGGTATTAGGCACTCCATGTAGTCAAACTATTTCCCTGAAAAACAAATCAGCTATGTTTGTAGCATCATCGCTCTTATGACAAGGTATAAAATGTGCCATTTTAGAAAACCTATCCACAACTACAATTATGCTATCCCTCCCCCTCTTTATCCTAGGCAATCCTAAAACAAAATCCACGGAAATATCCTCCCAAGGTGCAGTAGGAACAGGAAGAGGCATGTAAAGACCATGTGGATTTAAGCGAGACTTAGCTTTATTGCAAGTGGAGCAGCGTGACATGTAGCGCTCAACATCACGTCTCAGGAGTTAGCCAGCTCTTTATGGCTTCATTTTTTGCTTCATCCACCTCTATTCCCTGTGGACTAACAACATAGCCAAGAAAAGATACTTGATCTGTGCAAAAGGTGCACTTTTTGAGGTTACCGAACAAAATTGCATCTCTCAAAACATTAAAAACATCACATAAATGATCAAAGTGTTGTTCTTGTGTCTTGCTGTAAATCAAGATATCATCAAAATATACCACTACAAATCTTCCAATGAAAGCACGTAAAACTTCCTTCATCAATCGCATGAAAGTACTAGGTGCATTAGTTAACCCAAAAGGCATTACTAACCACGCATGCAAGCCAAACTTAGTTTTAAAAGTGGTTTTCCCTTCATCTCCAAGTTTCATCCTAATTTGGTGGTATCCACGTCGCAAGTCAATTTTAGTGAAAATTATAAAACCACTCAACTCATGAAGCATATCATCTAACCTAGGGATAGGGTGACGATATCTTATAGTAATATTATTGATGGCTCTACAATCAGCACACATACGCCAACTACCATCTTTTTTAGAACCAAAAGAACAGAAACATAACAAGGACTAAGGCTTTCTTCTATGTACCCGCGATCCAATAGATCTTAGACTCGTCATTGAATTTTCTTAGTCTCTTCCAGGTTGGTCCTATATGCAGCACAATTTGGCAAAGTTGCTCCCAGAATCCAATCAATTTGATGCTCAATCCCTCGAATAGGTGGTAATCCTGTGGGTACCTCAGCTGGAAATACATCCACAAACTCCTACAAAAGATTAGCAACAGTAGGAGGCAAAGAGCTAGATATATTCTCGAGTGAAACTAAGGCCTCTTTGCATGTCAAAGCATAGCATGGTAACTCATTAGCATAAATTTCAGCAAGGTCAAATTTAGGAGCAAGCATAACACACCCTTTTAGTCTAATTCCATCGGACTTAGAAGTTATTGTTGCTTTCTCTTTTTTTAGTGGAATTTTTTTTCCGCTACTTGCTGATTTTCAGATTCATTCTCAAACTCTTTTCTCTTATTTTCAGTTATCTCTTGTTCACATTTCACAATTTCAGCAGGGGTTAAAGGTAGAAAAGTTATTTTCTTTCCTTTAAGCATAAGAGTATACTTATTACTTCTACCATAATGTGTTGCATCAGTATCAAACTCTCATGGTCGTCCTAGCAAAAGAGGGCATGCTTGTATGGGAACTACATCGAAATCAGCACAACCATCGTATGAACCAATAGAAAAATGCACCCTAGCTATTTGCATTGTCTTCTCCTTACCATTGTTGTTGAACCATTGAATATGATAAGGGTGAGGATGGTTTCTTGTCAGCAAGGCAAGCTTCTTGATCATTTCTGAACTTACCAAGTTGTTGCAGCTTCCTCCATCAATAATGACTTGAACACGATAATCCTTGACTATGAGAAACATCTGAAATAAATTGTGACGTTGTAGCTATTCTGCTTGCTCCATTTGAGTGCTTAACACTCGCTGCACAATGAGGGGTCCGATAATCCTCCATGGCAGTGGTATCAAACACCTCCTCATGGTCGATATTCATCTCGCGTCCATCCTCGTCCCCTGCATGGTTAGCTAGAAGAGCATATTCATCCTCAACATCATTAGAACTTACATATCCACCGTCTTCTATTCCAATGTACGCTCGCTGTCTTCGGCAATCATTCATGATGTGACCCATTCCCTTGCATCGGTGGCATACAATCTCGGTCGATCTGCCTGTAGAAGCAACTGAAGAAGAGCTCTTGGTTGGACCCTGCACACTTACAAATTTTCTTGCCTCAAGAGCGTGTGACGATGTCGAAGGTATTGTTAAATGTGCCCTACTCGAGAAGGGGGCAGCAGACTGTGTAGCTGAATGTGGGGCTATTTTGACTTATCCCAGTATTGATTTTGAAGTAGTCATACTTCCAAATTGCTCCTTGGCCTCTGTTGTTGTTCCTGCAATTCTTTTTCTGCCAAACAGGCAAGTTGGAACAATCTAGGAACACTATCATATTCTTTGTAATCGACTATGTCCTGAATTTCACACCTTAACCCTCCATAAAAACATGCCATTGCAACCTCTTCATCCTCAATAATATCACAACGCAACATACTAATTTGTAGCTCCTGATAATATTCTACTACGGATATATCACCTTGGTTTAAGAGCTGCAATTCTTCAACGGAGATCACGTTTAAAAGAGGTGGAACAAATATGTTATGCATAGCAACCTTTAAAGCATTCCATGTAGTAGGCGCTAACCTATCAATGCAAACTCTATTCCACCAGATGATTGCAAAATCTTTAAATTCACTAGTGGCTTGCCTAACTCTATGCACTTCAGGAACCAAATGAGCATTTGTTGGGGGGGGGGGGGGAATAAGCCAGCCTGAGGATAATGGTTGAATAGTACCATCCAAGTCCCCCCAGAGCCTTGATCTACGAATCCTCAGCTAAAGGCTCAACCTCTGAGGTCGTCAGGTCCCATCACAGTACCTCTCCGTACCTATGAAGCCTTCCCTTGGCTTAACTGGCTCAGCCTCCCGAAGGCTCGATCCCCCGAAGCGTCAGCCTCCCAAAGGCTCGCTCTCCCCGAAGTCCCAGTCTTCCGGAGCCCTGCTTCCCGAAGCATTCACATCTTGGATCCACGCCTCGGGATGATTGGACCACCTTCCCGAAGACAGCAGGGTGAGTCAGCAGTCCCTAAGAAGATCTACCGAAAGGAGAGCACCGATTGTACTTTGCCTATCAAGAAGTGACCGGCATTAAAGGCCTAGGCTGATGGGCACCACTCTGACACCTTAGCGTAATGGAGGCTATCCTGACACCCCTGACAGTGCTGCGTCAGGCTGTAATTGGCGACCGGCTCACCGCACTGGAGGGGGCAGGCACCATGATAGTTACAACGGTGGATATTTACATCCCCAATAGGATAGAAAGTAGTTATCCAGGATGAGGCCCAGTAATTCAGTCAGGTCCCAGATATTTGTACATTATGATAACTTGTATGCCAAGCTACACATGGCCCTATAAATAGGGGGCCATGGTCGTTTGGGAAGGGGAGCGGGAAAAGAGACGGACACAAAAGACGAATCACAGCAATCCTGTGATTCTCCCCCCAGATCGTTCCATTTTCCTACCATCAATATACTTGTGGTGTTCCTTCCTCTCAAATTTCGTCTCCAAGCTTGAGTCTCCTCCTTAGAAGAAACTCTCGCCGTAGGGCAAGACAAAATCTTGCTCCAACAACGCACCGTCCATGGGGATTCGAACACAGAAGTGCTAAAAAAGGTAGGAATCCACCAGGAAAACCACCAGAAAATCGGCTAAAGCCGCCGTACCCACCGTAGCAAGCATGCAACCGTATGCATGGCTACCTTGACCATACGCATCGTAAGCATGCTCTAGCCCCGCCGATGTGTGGGACAGTGTTCCTCCGACCTTGGCCAACCCATAACCCTGGGTTAGTATAGGAACTCCAGATGGGGCAGAGGCCATCCAGCCCCTGCTCAACCGAAGCCACAGCCAAGCAGGCCGCCTTCCAATGGTTCTGGGCGTTCCAGCCAGGAATGCTCCCAACTAGACTTGGTCCCCAGGTATCCCCATCGACCACACCCGGAATACCCCGAGCGAGCTAACATCTTCAAAAAGTTTGTCCACCCAGCGCCCTCCTTAGGTCCCTCAGGCAAGAAAGGGTTCCAAGGAGACGGAGGGCTCTGGGAGGCATGGATCCCGCCAACGCCTCCCATGCTGCCGCCGCAATGCCAACCGCGCGTAGGGAACCCTAGCCCACCTCGTCTGGGGAGGCATGGTCAGAACCACTTCGGCTCTGAAAACCGATTCACCGGCCTTCAGCCTCGACGGTCTCCCAGGGGGGAAGGAAACCCTGAGAAAACCATCGGCTCTGGGGCACACCGCCTTCAGCAGCGACCCCAACGACAACTCCAAACTTCGATGCCCCCGGAGGCATATGGGTGTGTCCTGCACGAATCCGGGCGCGACCACAACACCAACGACTGTCTCACCCTCATTACCTTCCAGGAGGAATACCTCAGAAGGCAAGCCGAAAACCTGGCCGTAAAAGGAGCCAGCGAAGGATGACGCAGAGTTCGGGGGCCTGGGGCAAACTCCCGGGCGAATCCCCAGCCCCTCGACCTTGCACCATCGCCACAAACCCTACTATCAAGGGTACCATACCCAGCAACGAGAATTCAGACAGGGACACGCCATCACCAGGCTCCGGATGGGTCACCTCCGGTGTCAGGCAATGGCTAAAGGTGAAGGAGGTCAAGCTCTGCCTCTCCCAGCCTAGCCACAGGCTTCGAGGCTGCCAATCCTCACAATTGAGGCCTCACTCCTACAAAGGTACGCCCACTGTTAACTACCCAGCAGTCCACCTAGTGATTCGTCTTTCATGCGGCAAGGTCAAAGTCTGTTGGGGGCGTCCAACTATATTGTTAGAAAGTGTAGTTGCCACATATCAAGGGATTTCCTTGATAGACCGTGTTGTGGCGCCCTCGGGGGATTTCTCCGGAGGCGGGACAAGCCCACGCACTTAAGCATCGCTTGCCCATACCTAAGGTCACTTGAAAAGGTTTCCTGGAGGGTAGGCTTTGCCCTGGTGGGAAGTGGAGCCTACACACCGCAGGCATAGCTTGCCTAGGTCACCTGGAAGGCAAGACTGCCTAGGTTTCCTGGAATGTATTGTGTAGCCTCGATGGTGTGTAGATGCCGGTTATCAAGGGACTTCCTTGGTAATGTAGTTGCGGCGCCCTCGGGGGATTTCTCCAGAGGCATGACAAGCCCACGCACCAGTAAGCATCGCTTGCCTAAACCTAAGGTCACCTAAAAAGGTTTCCCGGAGGGTAGGCTTTGCCCTAGTCGGAAGTGGAGCCCACACACCGCGGGCATAGCATGCCTAGGTCACCTGGGGGGCAAGATTGCCTAGGTTTCCTGGAAGGTATTGTGTAGCCTCGATAGTGTGTGGACGCTGCATATCAAGGGACTTCCCTGATGTGAGGATGCGGTGCTCTGAGGAATGCTATCGCAAGGAATCCTCTCTACACGACATGCTTATATACCATGGGCGCCGCTTATGCCTAGGTCACCTGCAAGGCAGATTATGCCCAGGGTGTCCTAGAAAGCATTGCACAGCTGCGGTCATATAAATGCCACGCGCCAGGGCACATCCTTGGTGGACAGTGTTGCGGTGCACGCCAGGCGTTTCCTTGGGAGCACGCCAAGCCTACACACCGCGGGCGTAGCATGCCTAAGTCGCCTGGAAGGCAAGACTACCTACATTTCCTGGAAGGTATTGTGTAACTCCAATATTGTGTAGGGCCTTCGGCATTAATACATGCCGAGGAACCTCACCAAAAACCTCCGGTAAAAATGGAGAGCTTTGCCAAAAACCTCCGGTAAAAAATGGAGAGCTTTGCCAAAAACCTCTGGTAAAAATGGAGAGCTTCACCAAAAACCTTCGGTAAAAACGGAGAGCTTCGCCAAAAACCTCCGGTAAAAAATGAAGAACCTTACCAAAACCTCCGGTAAAAATGGAGAGCTTCGCCAAAAACCTCCCGTAAAAACGGAGAAGCTTTACAAAACCTCCGGTAAAAACAGAGAGCTTCACCAAAAACCTTCCATAAAAATGGAGAAGCTTTACAAAACCTCCGGTAAAAACAGAAAACCTTACCAAAACCTTCCGTAAAAACAGAGAAGCTTTACAAAACCTCCGGTAAAAACGTAGAACCTTACCAAAACCTCCGGTAAGAACGGAGAGGTTTACAAAACCTCCGATAAAAATGGAAAACCCTACCAAAACCTTTGGTAAAAACGGAGAACTCTACTAAAACCTCCTGTAAAAACAGAGACTTTCACCAAAACCTCCCATAAAAATGGAGAGCTTTACAGAACCTCTGGTACAAACCGAGAACCTTTCACAGGCCTCCGGTAAAAATGGAGGACCTTTTCCAAACCTCCGCACAACGGAGAGCCTTCACAAAAACCTTCGCACCACGGAGAGACTTCCAAAAAACCCCCGTGATGGAGATCTTTCTTCGAAAACTCCGCCGAGCCAAAAGATTTGGAAAAGACCTAGCGAAAAAGGTACCCCGGCATCTTGAAGGCTAATGCCTCCATGCTAAAAGGAGTACACAACCCACTAGCCTCTTAAGAGGCACAGCAGGCCAATCAAAGGCGTATAAAAATCCCCCTCCCTATAGGGAAAGGTATGACCCACGTGACTCTGAAACACGCATGATAAAAGATAAAATCACTACCCTACCATCTCCTTTAAAGGCACATGTCATACGTCATTTTTGTTATACTAACATTCAATAAAAGCCCACGCTGCGTGGCATGGGAAACATAGTGGAACCCCCGACTATCCATTACAGGGACAGCAAGGCCTGGCAGCGACTAAGGGCCGAGGGGGTCGCAGACCCTCTCTTCCGCCCGGCCTTCGGCTTCGCCTCTGACGCGTCGTCGCCAGGCTCTAGACAGAATGCTTCCAGAGCAGGGCAGTGGCTAAGGGCCAAGGGGGTCGTGGACCCTCTCTTCCGCCCAGCCTTCGGCTTCGCCTCCGACACGCCGTCGCCAGGCTCCGGACAGAATACCTCCGGAGCCGAGCAGCGGTTAAGGGCCGAGGGGGTCACGGACCTTCTCTTTCGCCCGGCCTTCGGCTTCACCTCCGACACGCCGTCGCCAGGTTCCGGATAGAATACCTCTAGAGCTGGGCAGCGGCTAAGGGCCCAGGGGGTCGCAAACCATCTTTTTCGCCCAGCCTTCGGCTTTGCCTCTGACACACCGTTGCCAAGCTCCGGACAGAATACCTTCAAAACCAGGCAGCAGCTAATGGCCGAGAGGGTCACGAACCACCTCTCTTGCCTAAGCCTTCAGTTGCGCCTCTGACACATCGTCGCCTTCTACCCGGGTAGTTGCTAAGGAACCCGGAGGGTCAAGGACCGCCAACGGAGCTCATTTCCAGAGGTTCCAGAGGGACTCCACTAAGTCAAAAATCTAGAACAAATTAGGAAGAAGTACGCAGTGAGCAGAGACAACGAGATCGCCACTACTCGACCTAGATCCTCTCAATTAGCCCAAGTATCCACCAGTCATCAGAAAAACTAGCCATCCCCTTCGAAAGGGACGAAGAAGTACGGTTGGGAGGCACGAAAGCACACACGCATGAGGCTATCGCTTCGAAAGGTCCTCTCACATTGTGATATGGAGGAAGACAGGACTATTCCCGAAGACCCACGTTATATTATTAAACAACCAGTACATCCAAGGGATACAAACTAAAATAACCCTACAGAAATTGCCACAAAGAAGATAGATCCCTACGGAGCAAAACGAGGGAGAAAGAGTACAAGGTGAGTAAGTTCAGCCATGACATGGATATATCATGGCGTCACCAAGTACGACATCCCGGTGACCGCCTCACCTCCTACGGGTACCGATAGGGGCCACGCATGAGATGGCATATGCGCCTCATCTGCGGCCTGCCGTTGCGGAAGCCGATGCAGTAGCCAGCTCCTAAGCTGCCAGAGGACACTGAGGAGTCCCAGGAGGTCACCAGCGAGGCCCTCTCCCTCGCCTTCCCGGCCTCTTCTAGCTTCCCCGCCGACCCCATTGACGCCGGCTCACTCTCCCTTAATAGGAGATCCCAATTGATCTCCCCGTCGTCATCGGAGATATCGATGGTCTCGACAGGCATGCCCTTCAAGGCCAAAGTTCAGGCTGGAGTACCAAACAACTACCTCCCGTATAGGGGAGGTGGCTGTTTCTCCTCCGACGCCTCTACCGATGACCGAAACAGCCCGGTCCCAAAGGAGCCGTCGAGATCATCGATGTCTCCGAGGAGGATGAAGAGGAAGACAATGCCATACTCAAGTCAAGGATAACTACTTGCTCATGGGTTGTGGAGGCTCCAACCGGGTAACCCCAGCTTTATACCCGAGCCACGCAACCACGTAGGTCCGGAGGATGAAGATAGATGAACTCCGCCGTATCCTCCCATTAAGACTCCTAGGGGAGGGACCGTGGCCCTATCCGGTTTCTCTCCAACACGTGGCAGCGCTCCATGACAAAATGCCTCATTTTCTCGTGTAGACGTCCCGTTGCATTAATGACCCAAACCTCTTTCAGCGTGTGACAGGATCGCGAGCACAAGACCCTAGTGACCCCTCACATTATCCAGTCAGAACGCAGCAGTAACACGTCTTGTCCCGCCAGACGAGCGTACGGGATTCTCCAAACCTACACGAAACCTCTACTCTAGTGACTTCGAAGGACAGAGAATCACCATCAGGCATCCTTGATACGACACCAGGCTAGGGTTGATTTTTCCTCCGCATCCTCTCCCCCCTCCAAAACGTCAGGGCCTGATAATGAGGGGGTACTGTTGGGGGGAAATAAGCCAGCCTGAGGATAATGGTTGAAGAGAACCATCCAAGTCCCCCAGAGCCTTGATCTATGAAACTCCAGCTAAAGGCTCGACCTCCGAGGTCATCAGGTCCCTTCATGGTACCTCTTCGTACCTACGAAGCCTTCCCTTGGCTTAACTGGCTTAGCCTTTGGAAGCCTCAGTCCCCCGAAGCCTCAACCTCCCGAAGGCTCGGTCTCCCCGAAGCCCCAATCTTCCGGAGCCCTGCTTCCCGAAGCATTCACATCCCAGATCCATGCCTCCCGAGACCCCCTGCCTTGGGATGATCAGACCTCCTTCCCGAAGACAGCAGGGTGAGTTAGCGGTCCCTGAGAAGATCTACCAAAAGGAGAGTGACAGTTATGCTTTTCCTGTCAAGAAGTGACCAGCTTTAAAGGCCTAGGCTGATGGGTGCCACTCTAACACCTTGGCATAATGGAGGCTATCCCGACACCCCTGATAATGCGGTGCCGGGCCACAATTGGTGACCGGCTTGCCGCACTGGAGGGGGCAGGCACCACGATAGTTACCACGGTGGATATTTACGTCCCCAATAGGATAGAAAGTAGTTATCGGGATGAGGCCCAGTAATTTGGTCAGGTCCCAGATATTAGTACATTGTGATAACTTGTACACCAAGCTACACATGGCCCTATAAATAGGGGGCCATGGTTGTCTAGGAAGGGGAGCGGGAAAAAGAGACGGACACAGAAGACGAATCACAGCAAACCTGTGATTCTTGCCCCAGATCGATCCATTTTCCTACCATCAATATACTCATGGTGTTCCTTCCTCTCAAACTTTGTCTCTAAGCTTGAGTCTCCTCCTTAGAAGAAACTATCGCCGTATCTGTGGGGGCAAGGTGAATTGTTGAGCATTAAACTTCTGTTCAACCATCATCTCCCAATCTAAATACTTTTCAGCATCATAAGCACTCACAAAAGATAGTATAATAAACTTAACCTTAGCAAATGGATCATCATTAGCACGTGGGTTATATTGCTGAAAATTATTACCACTCATACCTTGATGGTTGAAGTTCAATCGATTCCGTTGTCGTTCATCAAAGGCATCTTGTTCTTACCTCAAAATTTCATCATCTGCAATGGACTCCTCTTGCTCATGGGCTAAGCCATGAGGATCCACACGTCCATAGTTTGATGGCTGATTAACAACTCGATCAAAGCATGTATTGAGCATGGCGATACTATCATTAAATCATTGCAATGTAATGTTTGTCTCCACAAGCTTCTTATCAATGTCGTCATCAATAGCTTGTCGGTGATCATCCAACAACATTGTGAGTTCTTCCCTCAAAACACACTCTTTTGCCTCCAATGTTTCACCTGCCATGGCTAGTAGAAGACCGGAGATAACAAAAGATATTATCCCTATCAACTACTAGGTAGTGGAAAGTGAAGTGGATTCACACACTTTCAAGCATCTTACCACGCTCTTGCAAATGTTCTTACCAAACACAGCACTTGGCACAATCGGTAGACTGGTTCATGATACCTTATCGGGTGCGAGTGAGGTAGTTGCAAGGGGAGAAACTGTTCTGATCGGGAGAAGGTGTAGCTTGGATAGGTAATATTTAGTAGCAAGGAATCGCAATAATTAAAATTAGATTAGCAAAGCAGAATAAAAGTCCACAGTACTCGTCATAGTTGATGGCCTGAACATGTTCCTAGAACTAGTTCAAGCAAGCAGAAAACTATAACAGACACAAGCACAATGGAACAAAATGCACAATGCAAACCTTTTTTTTTTAATTCTCGCTCTTGTTTTTTGCACTCTTTGCTTCTTCTTTTTTGGCACTCTTTGCTTCTTGCTTTCTTTACTTTTCTTTTCTTTTTTTTTTTGCGAATGTGACACAAACTTAAAACTCTTCTACTCCTTTTCTAAGACCAGTGGGGGACGTTGGTCACAAACTTTTTTTTTGGAGAGCAGGGATATAAAGGTAATAAAAAGATACTCTCTCTCTCTCTCTCTTTGAACTTTGGCTACCTCTGTTTTGGCTATGGTGGTCGAATCCGAGAAGGTGGGCGAATCCGACTAGGTGGTCGAATCCGAAAAGGTGGGAGAATCCAACTAGGTGGTCGCGATGACTAGGTGGTCGGACCCGAGTGGGTGGTCAGAGTAACTTGTCGGACTCCAAGTGGGTGATCAGATTGACTAGTTGGGACCCCAAGTGGGTGGTTGGAGTGACTAGTCAGGATCCCAAGTGGGTGGTCGGAGTGACTGGTCAGGATCCCAAGTGGGTGGTCGGAGTGACTGATTGAGACCCCGAGTGGGTGGTTGGATCGACTGGTCGGGATCTCGAGCAGGGACACAAACTCGGCTATAGCAAACTAGGGCAAGCTGAGTAACTTGATGACTAAATTAGCAAAGACTCGACGCTAGAAACTAGAACACGATGACTCGACCAGCAATAAAGACACCGGCGATGGATTCAAATTCAACAATGTGAAAACTAAAAACAAAATTGCAAAAGGCACAAAGTGATTTGGCCAGCGGAAAACTAAGATCTAAATCCTTTTTTGTGGGGCAATTTTTTGGACTCTAGGTAATGGAACTCGACGAAACAAAAGGGATAACTGAGATTACCTAACGGGCAACTGAGGCTCTGATACCACTTGATGCGTGTTTGCTCGATCTTCCGAAGGTAATATGATAAGTTAATTGGTCGAGTTTCGACATTGATGATCCAAAGGCTCTGACCAGGATAGATCGAGAACCCTCACAACCGCTACACAACTACTCTGTGGTTATCAATCGTGCCAACACACGGTTGACCTCACCAAGAAAGCTTTTCCTGCAAGAGAATCAAAACACAAGCAAGAACAGGTAGATGCAATTTGAATATTGCTACTTACCAATAAAGCACTTGAGTTGGGGTTCAACAAACCGATAAACAGCGAAACTATCTAAAATAGAATAATTTAAGCTAAACCTAAACCTAAACTATAACGGCTACTGTCGATATATAGGGGGACATGGGGAGGTCAACTTAGGGTTATGCAGCCGTGGAAAGAGGCGTGCACGACCTGGACTCCAACCCCGACACGGTTACAAGACCCAACAGGGTTCAAAATAGTGATGCAAGACCTTATTCCTTCAAATCTAACTACACTATAAGGAATATTTGGTCGAGCATGAAAAGGGTTCATCATAAGCTTTCCAGCAAGTCGAAGAACGCCTCAATTGGAATCCATATGTGAGAGTTATGCCTGTTTTGTTGATGTGTTGTCCTGGGACTCGACCACGATCACGACTTCGGCCACGACCACAACTAGAGCTCAACCACGACTTCGACCATGACCACGACTAGAGTTCAGCCTCGAGTTCGAGTAGACTTGGCCTTTGAGAGGTGATATCCGAGTAAGGTTGTGGTGCTTCTCCCACGTTCCTAAGTAATAAAATATCACAAGAATGTAGTAGTAATCCATCCAAGAAAGCATGAACAGCGAGGAACAAGTTCACCTGGTGGTCTAATTATCGTGCACATGCTCTTATAATTAGACCTTGTATGATTTCAGGAATATTAATAGTATTGATCGTATCTGAAGGAGCCATGGGCTCATCACCACCGCTCCACACCAAGTTGGAGGGTCAAAAAGCATGAGCAACCAAGGATCACGGTGCCAGTGAGTCACCAAGATTCTAAGGTACCAGCGTAGCACTTTGGTGTTTGGATGTCTTCTCAAGTGTCTATGAGCTTCCCTGGACTCTAGCACACTTAAATGACCGAGTGGGGGCATAAATAGCATCAACCCCATGAATTAGTTGTTGCTCCAATGGTCACATTTTGTTTTACTCACCGGATGGTCCGGTGTGTGCAACATTACAAGTACCATACTATTCGGCATGTACTCTCTAAAAACTAGCCGTTGGAACTCCACTTTCATTTTTGTGAACACTGGATGGTCCTCTGAGTTCATTTTTGTGAACACCAGAACATCCGGCATGCATACGATGATAACTGAGCCATTTTGGAGCCCTTCTGAAAAACAGTCTAATGTGTTCATCTTGTGAACACCGGAACATCTGTTGTGTATTAGACTCCACTGCAAACTTTTTATGAACACCAGAGTATTTTTGTTTCTGAACACCTAAGAATTTTTGTGAACATCGGAGATTTTTATTTGTGAGCACCGGATTATCCAGCGGGTACAATTTTAGCAGAACAACAATGTGTATCTTAGGCACAATTTTTCGCTCCAAACTATGATTTTTATGATCTTGAACTCTATAGAAAGCTTTTGAATAGGTCTACATGATTGTATAGAAATCCATCATATTTTACCACATCAAAATTCATAGAACAAGTTCAATTCATTTCTCTCTTTGTCCCGGCTTTGGTGACTTCTTTTTTGTTGCATCTATGAGACCTACTAAAACATATACTTGACAAGCATGTTAGTCTTATTGACTGTTGGAGCAAGAGATCATCTTGCGCTAACAAGTGCGGCAAGAGTTTCTTCTAAGGAGAAGACTCAAGCTTGGGGATGAAGTTTGAGAGGAAGGGACGCCGACGATGTATTAATAGTAGAAAAGATTGGTCCTTGGCCTGATGGCCATGGCCCTGTATTTGGCGTAGCATACAAGTTATCACTACTAACAAAGATCTATGACCGGCCGAATTACATGGCATAGGTCCAGGTAAAACTACTTTTTACCTTACTCAGGAGATAATATCTACCATGGCAAATATAGGGGCTAAACCAACCTCGGGTCGGTGTCAGGCATCCTCCACTTGCGTCATCATGTTAGGATGGCATCCATTAGCCTTGGTACGGAATGCGGGTCACATGCTTGCAGGGGAAGGATGATCGGTGTTCCCCCTCTGGTAGATCTTTCTTGAGGCCTGATGACTCACCCCGTAGCCTTCGGGAAGCCTGCCCAAGCTCCGGAGGCTAGGCCTCCAGGAGGCATGGCTTCTAGATGCTGAGACTTCCCTGAAGCCCAGAGGTCCGAAAGCGGTCTTCCGGGGCTTAGATCCATAGGAATAGGCTAGCTAAGCCAAGGGGCTATCAAGGGTTCTTAACAACGACCCCCAATAGTAGCCCCTCATGAGGGCGGCCAGCGGAGCAATCAGGCCCGTTGTTCTTTCAGAGCAGGGCCTCCTACAGTCCCTGGCTTCATTGCTTATGGCTTATGGCCCATAGTATCACTTAGCTTGCCTTGGAAGATTCAGCCCGCTTGATTGAACCAATCGTTCAATGACGCTGGTGACAAGGGGTATTGAATGTGCCCTGTGAAAAAGGCATGATTACACCTTGTCAGGCGAATGTGGGATGTGTGGCATCTTGTCGTTGGGGGTCGTGGAGGTGTAACTGCTCCCCCATGACCATAGCCTAGCAGGCGAAGGGATAGGGCGTGTGCTCGTTTCCTTAGGGGAAGTAATCTCTCCCTTATCTTTATAAGGAGAGGGATTATTACAAGCGGTGATCTTGCTTTGCGCCTCATTCTTATCTTCCTTTGCCTCCAGTTGTTCTTGTCTTTGTGTGTGCGTCCATCGATCACTGTTCTTCCCTCTTTCTTGCCGTCCAGCGCCTTTTGGCGCCTTCCTTGATCCGCATGGCTAGCTCAAGTGTCCCGGGTGGAGCCGGAACTCAGGCAGCGAGCGAAGCCACCGATGCGATCGTGGCAGTGGGCCTTCAGATGGCATTGATTCCTCCACCATCGCTGGGGTGGCCACCAGGAGTGGAGCTCTGCCATGCCAGCAGTCCACTGTGCTGCGTGTATCTGCCATTGATGATGAGGAGCTCGACCCGATGGTTAGGGAGGGGAACATTCCCTCTAGAGCCGTCACCCGGTCTCCGCTGGAAGGGGATGTCCCGGAGCCTCTAGCCCACGAGGTCGTGGTGTTCAAGGCCTTCTTCAAAGCGGGCATGGGCCTCCCGTTGGTGTCCCTTCCTCTCAAACTTTGTTCCCAAGCTTGAGTCTCCTCCTTAGAAGAAACTCTCGCTACACTTGTTAGCGCAAGATGATCTCTTTCTCCAACATTGACTATATTGTCATAATCACAAAAATAATATACATGCCCCCCTTTTGTTGTGGTTGTCATAGAGACAATTCTCCCCTATCACCATTATCTCCCTTGATAGACCCATGCAAGAGCTCCTTGCTTTGTGTGCTCTTGATACCACTTGTAGCCTTGATATATATGACTTGTGGATGTCATGAAATCCTTGCGCGCTTCTTGCATCTTCTTCTCCCCCTTTGTCAACATTGGCGTCCCTAGGAATTTTGCTTCCTTGCTTGTTCTTCCCCTAGGTATGCCATCTTGCTTTGGTCGCTAAAATTCTTCTCATTTGTCAATAATCTCAAAATGGTTACAAACACATGTTGACTTCAAGGAAAAATGTTAGAGCAAACAAAAGAGAGCTTCCTAAATCATGATCCAATAAGATGATAACACTTGTAGGAATGGATATAGATCATAATTCATCAAACTCATATAATATGGTCTAAACTTCCCCTATGCATATGCATATGATTAGACCCACTTGTGATAAACCACTTGTAGATATGAGACAATACTTGCACACTAAACAATATATCAAGATAGGAAGTTTAATCTATATTATGCATGGAGGTAGCTTAAATGTACAAATGATTTGACAATGATATCAATTGAAACCTTTAAGCATTGCATACCTCCGAGGACTTGTACATTATTCCATGAGACTACAAAAGATACGACCTGCAACACATGTTAGTCTCAAAATCACTACCCATAGGATATGCTCACCCTAAATATGTTCATATAAGTGTAGACTACTTGCGAGAGACATGCACCTGTCATTCATAACAATGGAAAATTTATCCTATAGATTGGACTCAAGGCACATAAATAAAAGACTTAAAAATAAGTGCCATGAAAAGAACCTACAACTAGTAAACTATATAGGTTGCTCATGGGTTAGAGAGAAACACAAGCAACCTACCATATGAAAAATCTATATTAAGCATTATAAAGAAATGAAATATGCAAATGCAATCCTAGACAAGATAAAGGTACTAGATGCAAAACAAAATATATGAACAAAAATCTAGCTACCATTACCTCTTAACATGTGGATGGGAGATTTGAGTATATGATAATCAAAGTATTCATCAATGCGCCCAATCTTATATACTTGACTTCTTTGCTTGAACCTTCACTTCATCTTGTGAGTCAAGTCTTCAAATTCTCTGAGCCGACCCGTGGACTTAAAGTCTTCTATGGAACCTAAACCTATTGGAGCCCCTTCATGTTGATGATTCCTTGGGCACCCAAATAGGTTAGTACCACCTTCAATCATTTCTCCCAACCATATGTGCAACCACTTTACCATTGTACTTCTTCTTGAGCTTCTAATGGTTGCTTGCTCTTGGTCTTAATCTTGTAGTTGGGCTTGATCTTGTAATTGGGCTTGGTGTAGATGTTGGAGGTCATGTTTGAGAGATTTATCACATTTTTCTTCTCTTTGGTCTCATTCTTTGCTTGCTTGCATTGGAAGGACTTGTGACCTTCTTGACAACACTTGAAACATGTCATGGTGGACTCCTCTGCAAGCTTGTTCACCATGTTGTTATGGTTATCTTGAGGAGGTTGGACACGATTCTTGCCCTTTAATCTTAGTAAGTCCATCTTTAGCTTCTCCACTTCTTGCTTGAGCTCATTATTTTCTTGTGTAATGAGATTGTTACAAGATTCTACAATAACATTCTCAACACATATCTCATTGCAAAGAGGTGATCTAGATAGATCAATCAAATCATCATAAGAAGTAGAAGCATCTAACTTAGCCTCCAAGCTATACACTATGGGGGCTAGCTAATACCCAAGTGTATGACAAGTTACTTGTGTCCCTTTATGGTTGATCAGGGTCACTATCGTAGTTGCACAGGCTATGGTGCCATTATGCTGAGTTAACCAGTGCATACCAAGGATTGCATCTATCCCCTTGGACTTAAGAACCACTAGTTCTGCTAGGAATACTACCCCATGTAGAGTGATCCTTACCTGAGAGCATCCCAGCTGACACTTAATGTCTGCTCTGGGTGATCTGGTTACTAGGGGTTTTTAAGCAGTACTGCAGGTATAGCATGCTTTTTCACAAATATTGATGATATGAAAGAGTTTGATGCTCCAGAATCAATCAGTATTGTTGCAAGAATTGATTGAACTAAAAACTAACCAAGCACAACTCATGGTGCATCTTGGGTTTCCTGCGCTTGGATGTGGTTGACGTGTGCTCTTCCGAAGGGCTGTTACAACCTTACTGGTAGAATAGGGGCTTGAGAGGCTCCATGGCTGGCCCCAGATATTACAGGTCAGGGTCCATTCACCGTGTTGGATTAAATAGACGATGCTTGCTTGGCTTTGCGGGGGCAGTTGGTGATAAAGTGCCCAGTATCGCCATAGTTGAAGCATGCTTTCCCGGTGTTGGTCATTTGGCCACCACTGTTCTACTGAGTTCTAACGTAGATGTGACTGTGGTAGGAAGGGTTGGACTGATGTGAAGAAGAGGCTGGAGTCTTGTATTGCATAGTGGTCTGAGCCTTCTACTTAGAGTAAGCAGGATGCTTGAACCTTTAGAACATATCCTTTTGCTGAGCCTTGTGAGTTGCATGTTGGGTAACGGGCAGGCTACGCTAGCCTAAAACAAAAAATTTCTACCACATTCATCCAGAAAACCATGCTACTAGGAGATCATAGATTGTTACCGCTCGATGCATAGTGCAGCGAAAGAAAAATTGGAGTAGACCAATCCAATGTCGTGCGCGTCAAACTCCTCGAGCAGCTTCTCGATCAGATACACGACCAGCCCCACGCAGTGGTCACACTCCCCGACCAACTCCGAGCAGGTGGTCGTGCTGCTCGACCAGTTCCTCGACTAGCTCTCGATTAGGTTTGTCACGTCCTCAACCAGATCTGAGTGGTCGCGTTGTGCTCTGCGATCAGACGAGCAGGTACATCAACCAGTTCATCACGGTCGGTGACCAGTTCTGAACACGTTGCGATCAACTCGCCGAGAAGATCAGCGTCGCAATAGCAGCAGCGCCTCTACGGTATCCACACATACTGGTCAGAAACGCCGAGCGCCGATGTGCTAGCACCGCACGTGCAGCTAGGGTTTTGGGAGATTGTGTAGAAGGCTGCTGCTAGGGTTTAGGAGTGGCTCAACCTTAGCATGCCCTACCCACGCCTCTCCTTATATAGAGCTCGCCAATGGGCTCCCACATTGGAAGCCCTTTAGGACTCTAACTTCTCATGGATCACGATCCAATCAAAACCCATATACGAATACAATTCGCATGTTTTGTTCCAACCCTTTAAATGTGTGACTCGTTAGGTTTATGTACAAACGGCTACGACTCGGGAACCCTTTCCAAATCGAAATCAATAGTGATCCCTAGCAGGACATGTTGACTCTCAAGTATACACAAAAGATTATATCGGCTGAACCTTGATATACACATGCACCGATCCCTTTGCCTTACAATACCAGTCAAGCTCAAGGCGAGATACGTGCCACCCTTGTGATAGCTCGACCATTCATTGGATCAAGTAGTGGATTCATCGTGACTAACTCTTTAATCATATTGGTATGGCCATGCACTTTCTCGATCCAACTACCTCGAGGGGCCCAGAGATATCTCTCCCATTATCAAGGAGGGGCAAATTCCATCTTGATCACTCACACCCCATGACATGTTTCATGACAAGTCCGAAAACTACGTTTATGACTACCCAATTATGAAATAGCGTTTGGCAGCCTCAAAGTATGCCACTACATATTCTGGGAATCAATGATGATCTCAGGTCTAAGGATCCTGCAGGTACACCATTTGAGATAACAACTGATGGCACATCATAAATAACAACCCCAGCAGTATCTCAAGGTGTGTTTATCCAACATCATGTCCTCTAACATAAATGTCCGCATTATTGACTTGGCATCTCTATACCTATGATCCATGAAATGTGATTATCAATCAATACATGTGCTGGTCTTATGTATCATCACAATGATATGTGATCAGGGATCGACTAAGAATAACATCATGATATAAATAAAGAGTTTCATGAACAAGTCACATACTTGTCAATCAATGTAAAAGGTAGTCATTTTTGGAATAACATATTATTCAAAAGTACATTAACATAGACATGTGATATAATCATCTTTATGATTGCCTCTGGGGCATATCACCTTCACTGTAAACTTGTGTTTCCTATCCTTGTACAAAACTGTTATGGCTTCTTCCAGCAGAATGGTCATGTTTATCAGAGTGTTGAAGTCTAGATAGATATGAGGAGTTAGTTATTCCTTCAAGTTGCTCTACAACCCTTTCTTGAACTTGTTTTACTTCTTCTTGTCGGTGGAGACTTCTTTTGGTGCATAGCGTGACAACTTGACAAACTTTGCAGATGTACTCATTCATACTCATGTGGCCATGCTTCAGCCTTCTGAACTCATCTGCCTTAAGCTCCATAGTTCCTTCTGAAACATGGTACCGGCAGAACTCTTCAACAAACTCTTCCCATGTGATAGTTGCAGCATTTTTCTGTAGCCTCGCAATAATTTTCCACCATGCCAAGGCTGTACCAGCTAGCTGATGGGATTGTAGGAGAACTCTATCTCTTCCAATACAGTTGATAGCATCTAGCTTCCTTTGCATGTTTCTCAACCAGTTATCAGCATCCATGGGATTATCTGATCCTCCAAAGATAGGTGGCTTGATCCTGACAAACTCAGCCATCTTGTTGGAGAGTCCTTGTGCTTGGTGTCGGGGTTGCTGGATTCCTTGAGCTAGAGCTTCTAATAGACGGGTCTGTTGAGTCATAACTGCCACCAAGTTATTGATAGGAGCATCTGGCAGTCGTTGACCATTCTCATTTCCTCCTTGGTTTTCTGCTTCACTTTCACTATGATTCTCCTCTTCTGCCCTGTGGTTCTCATGACACTTTTGGATCCTAGCAAGGCACCATCTTCTAAGAGGTAAGGAAGGAAACATAAGTTGAGAGCAGATACTAAGGTTGTTTGGTTTTCAAATTCTTCTTAAAGTAAGATCACGAGGCTTCAAGCCTTGCTAGCACACAAGAGAAAACACACTCAAGGGAAAATGTCAATTACTAAGGGAGGGAAGGGCATAACACTCGCGGCTACTACACGTGACTATTCCAAGATACATAGGGGTACATAAGCGCAACTCAAACTAAGGGTCGGACCAAGATGTTTCATTCCCTTTCTTCCAAAACTCTAGACCTCAGCAAGTCTAGCGAGGTCTTCACTCTCCTTGTGGAGATGGTCTTCTGGCAGGGTGAGAGGAGTGTACTCTTTGTCATCTTCTTCGATGGGGGGTTTCTGAGTCAGAGGGAGAGCTTCTTCTTCTTCTACGGCTTCTTGAGGTGAGGGCAGCAATGGGGCAGGAACATCCTCCAAGAACTTCCTCTTGAGACTTCCCATGGGACACATAGGGATTCCTTTAAGCACAAGGCACCCCTCCAAGCAGGAGAGTTGGAGAGTCCTTCTGCTAGTGTGGACAGTGAGATAGGCCTCACTAATCAGCTTGTTGTGGCGATCCTCTATCATCCTTGCTACTTCTTCAGCTACTACGATGCAGCTCTAGGCTTTTGCAGTTTGGGCTTCCGCTTATGCGAGGTGAACACGTAGGGACCTCCCATGTGTTTCTGCTTCTTTAGCTTGGCGGATGCATTTCCTTAACTCCACTACCTGCTGGTCATATAGCTCGTCCATGGCCAACAGGTAGCGAGTCATGGCCACATTGGTCGGGTCACTTTATTGCATCCTCAGGCCTTCCAAAGTCTTCATCCTTGCCATTCAAGTAGGGCGATTCTTCTCCACCAGGGAAAAGAACCTTAGGGTTGTGCGGCCAATGGGCTTCTCGTGCATCTGGCAGAGGTGACATAGGGCCTTACGAGCGACAGCTTGGTAGGTGTCTACGAACCTAAACCCTGTGGTGGACACACACCACGGCTTCTTGTCGTGGTAGGTGTCGCTTGCTCTGACATGGATGGTGACTTCACAGTGCTCGTTACCGTACTCTTCATACTCCCTGCCAACATACTCTGGGTGTTCCATGATACCCAGTCTGGTCATGGCAGCGTACAACACCTTCGGAAAACCGAGAGTGTCGAAATAGTACTTGGTTACCTAGCCAACTTCTTCCATCTGCGAGAAGGACAACGCTTGGTAAAGAGCTTTTCAAAAGAAGAGGGAAGAGTAAGGAACTTTTGTACTATAGCTTTTTAAGAAAATAACATGTCTAGGTCTACGGTCTCGTCCTACGGCCAAGTATGGCTCTGATACCACCTGAAGCACCCCGGATTATCCCTGGTGCTTAAAACCATTATTATACCAATCTCTAGATCAGTCGCTGGTAAATAAAAGTCTCAACAAAAATTATCACAGTCATACAACACGAAGGATGGTGAATAAATTCCACCAGCCTAATAAAACAAAGAACACTAAGCAACAGTGCATAAACAATAAAGTCCACAACATTAGAGTACACAACAGAGATAGCATGAGGGACACGCCACTCCACAGGTAACTCGGGTGTGGACGCGACCAAGCCTACTCGTCTGCCTCAACATCTGCCTTGGTGAAGTCCGAGTCATTCTCTGAAAGCATAAGCATGGGTGAGTACAAAAGTACTTAACAAGCCTCAACCCTTGCCCTACGGCAGGTATATAAATACATGCATGTGGATAGACAAGGAATAAGTTGTAAGGTTATCTTTGTGGAAAAGCTAATTTTACTCATGCAAGGTTCATTTTTCATAAGGCAATTTTTATGAAAATATTATATCAACATCATTATATGAAGGTGGTTTTCAGCCGTGATGGAAAGTCACCAGGGCCTAAGTTTTATTGTTTCTGGACACCCCATCCACGGCAACCCACGGCGCACGGTAGGACCTAACTTTCCCAAAACGAGCACACCTTGCCCACTCACAGACCAAGGGAACACCCAGAACCCATGCTAGTTGCTATGACCAACCATAGCTCGTCCATGATTGTTGACACGACTATTCAAATAGTTTAACCTCTGCAGAGTGGTACACTTTACCCATAAGCTGAGTTTGGTAACATACCACCATCATGGCAGTGCGACTCAAAAAAGTCATTACCCAACATAGCATCATCTCACTAGCCGCCTACGGGAGCTAACCAGGGGTTCATGACCTTAAACTAGGCATCCAACTGAGTCACCAAGCCTACACCGCCTGCACCTACTCCATGGCCTCCCGTTGCACACCTGCCTCCAGGCAGGAGTAAACTAGCTGGTGGGGTTTAGGCTAAGCCCTGACATACAAGGTCGAGTGGTTGTACTGTAATGACTAGGTAGGATGTCACATCAACTCGGTCCTTATACGAGCCAAGGCAAACATCTCCACAAGAGGCCTGCCACATAGGCATCACCTCAACACTAAGTGCTGTCACACAGACAACACTTAGGCTCCTAAGGCATTCTCAACGAAACCCTGATTTGCCCCAGCTCCAACAGGTTTGTACCTATTATCATTATTGTTATCTGACAAGGTTTTCCCATCCCACAACTCATGCAGCACCAAACACAGGTTTTACAGATTCAAAAGGCTAAGTAAGATTAAGCATGAAGTAACGGTAAACCAACCTAAGCATACTAGCAGCAAGGTAATCGTCTAAGCATAAGTAAAGTAGCCGAGATAAAGTCCTAGGTTTACCAAGATTTAGTATACAGGTTGCTCACAAAAGGCTAGCTAAACTACACTAGGTCATAACTAGTTCAATAATTTAATGTATCATGCAAACATTTGGCGTAAAACGGCTACTACAGGTTGTGGTGATAAAACTGGGTTTAATATGATCAAAGGGAAATAGATTGCGACTTGCCTTCATTGAAGTCTTCGAAAGGGTCATGCTCGAACTCCTGCATTCCCGACTTCTCCTCCTTCTCGACAAACTCTCCAGACTCTAAATGCGGCACACAACAAAGCAAACACACAAATAAATTCAAATAAAATAAATATATATTTGAAATAAATAAGAAACAAGTATGAAGAGATAGAGTTTGAATTTAGATGAATATCATTGGAATAATCATCGAAATCAGAGTTGAAACAGAGGAAATACGTGCTTCGGAAGTTGGTCACTAGATTGAATCGAGAAAAAGAAAAGGGGAGAATATTCCTAGGATATTCTGTTAAAAATCCGATTTTTGGGAAATTGAGAAATGACACTGTTTAATGGGCTGGTTTTGTGGAGGTGGGCTTCAGTAGTTGGGCTAGATTTTGGGCTGAGATGGCCCATTCCGTCCCTAGTGAGGACGGTAACAAAAGGCAGAGCTTTTACGACCGGGCCCACGACCACAGAGAGAGGGAGAAATGACGATGGGGAACAAAGTTTGCGAACGGTGGCTGGGCTGGCTCAAAGACGGCGGCACTGGGGGATTTACGGTGGAAAGTCACTAGAGAACTCGCCCGTCAGTGGTTCCCGACGTTGGTTTGGGATGAAGATTAGCTCTAGGTGATCCTCACAACACGACAAAGGCAATGGTGGGGCATGTTGTCAGTGGCGATAGCCAGAGTAGCGTCAGTCGCACACCGGAGTTGGTGGCGACGGTGGTTGACACTGGAATCGCGTGGGGAGATAGTTTGGCTCGAGTTTGAGGGCACTAGGAGCTTGCACGTGGTGCGGTGAAGTAATCTGTGTGCTTGGTTTGGCTAGAGAGGCATCCACAACTGTTGGCGACGGTGGAGGAGCTCCGGCTGCTATGGTAGCTCAGTGGTGGCTCGAGAGAGGGGTGGAGGTACGGGATAGGGGCTAGGGAGGTCGAGAGGGGCTCGATGAAGGTCGTCGTGAGGCCCATTTGGCTGGCGGTGGCTTCGCGAGGTGGATCAACGTTGGGCTCAGACAATGGAGGAAGGGAACAAAGGGGAGGGAGAGAGAGGAAGGGAATAGAGTACCTCAAGCTTGAGTGGGCTGCAGTGAGGTGTGGTGGAGCTCAAGCACTAACTTTTATAGGCGGAGAAGGGAGGGCTCGTCAGTGTAGAGGTGGGTACGATGAGGTACGGCGAGGCGTGGCTCGACTCAGGCGGCATGAATGTGGCTACCGGCGATTAACTCGCCACAGTGGCTTCGTATGCGTGTGTGTAGGTATGGTAAGAGCCGGAGAGAGAGCGACACAGCAGTGGTTGGAAAAGACTGACGGTTGTCGCCGGCTCTACGCACAGTGACTGGTAGAGAGGGAAGAGGGTAGAGGGAGCACGACGGTGAGGGCGCACATCACACGACACGAGAACGGAGTTAAACGACGGTGGTTGGTGGTTGGCGGTTGGGCGGCAGGGTCCAGTGCATGTGCTTGGGCGCGCACGAGCTCTACCGCAAGCGCAAGCACGAGGAAGGAGAAGGAGTGGCGTGGGCTTGGAACACAGCTTAAATGTCAATTGAATTGGTGTATTCTTATAAAAGGTGTGAGCCCCGGCTCTGATACCAATTGAAAGGATCGGTAATGTCATAAGAGGGGATAAATTAGGACACTCAAAACTATTCAGCTCCAAAAAATTTACAAAATAAACATATATAGATTTCTATCTAAATATTCTCGGTTCATCTAGTGTGTCTACTCTACCATTTAAAAGGTTTGCATCATATAATCAACCCGAGCAAACTACTCAAGGAAGATAAACAAACAAGGGTAGATTGCAAGTATGTAAATACAAAAACATCAATAAGGTAGAGAGAATAAACTCGGCACAAGGGATTTTTATCCGATGGTATCGATAGTACAAACATCACCCTTAGTTCACGTTAGAACAACCACCTATGCTATAGCTTCAGGACGGCAGCCGATCATAGCCCTTGAGCTACCTAAGCCTCAAGTAGGGAATCACCAAGCCAACAAAGCAAGGCCTCATCAGAAGCCTCTTTTTTATCACTTGTTGTTGTCTTCACTTTGGAGCTTGAGCTACCAAGGCCAGAGTCTTTGCACGTCGTACAAGCATCTTACCACCGCTTCACACTAAGTCGGAGGGTCAACAAGCATAAGCCACCAAGGCTCATGATGCCAGGAAGTCACCAAGACTCCAAGATGCTATTGTATCACTTGGTACAATATAGGATCACTTCTTAATCACTTCTTTATGCAGCAACACCTAGGAACAACTGTCTCTAGGCATATTAGCACTAATTATTTTCTAATTTTATGCTTAATTGCCTTGGATAATCACTTTTAGTATTTTGATGGCTTGGATGTCTTCTCAAGTGTCTGTGAGCTTCGTTAAATTCCAACACACTCAAATAATTGAATGAGGGTATAAATAGCCTCAACTCCGTGAACTAACTGTTGCTCCAACAGTCACATTTTGTTGTACTCATCGGATGGTCTGATGTGTACAATACTATAAGCACCGGACTATCCAGCGTGTACTCTTTAAAAATTAACAGTTGGAACTCCACTTTTATTTTTGTGAACACTAGATAGTTCTTTGAGTTTATTTTTGTGAATACCGTAACATCCGACGTGCATACAGTGCTAACCGAGCTATTTTAGAGCCCCTCTATAAAATAGTCTGGTGTATTTATTTTGTGAACATCGAAACACCTGTCATGTATTAGACTCCGCTACAAATTTTTTTGAATATCGGGGTATTTTTCTTTGTAAATACTAGAACATTTTTATGAACACTGGATCTTTTTATCTATAAGCAATGGACAGTTTGTATAATTTTAATAAAATAATATGTATTTTAAACGTAACTTTTCACTCTAAACTATAATTTTAATGATTTTAGACTTATAAAAAGCTTGTAAAGAGCTCTTCGTGATTATACAGAAATCCATCATATTTGATCACATCAAAATTAATAAAAACAAGTTCAATTTATTCATCTATTTATCCCAACTTCAATAACTTCTCTTTTGTTGCATTCAGAAGATATATTAAAACATATACTTGATAAATATGTTAATTTTATTTACTATATTATTATTAATCATCAAAATCACATATATATTTAAAAAAATATTAAAAGAACCATATTCACTACAAAGAATAGAAATGAACTCTCACCGACAGAATTTAGACAATACGCTCGGACGCCCCAGGACTCAAAGTAAGCAAAGAAATATATTATATCAGTACATACAACTAATGGCACAAAGCATCTACGAGATTTGTGAAGAATGCGACCGGTAGTATATACTGTTCTGTAAGGGGCACCGTTTTGTACATGTTTTTTCAACATTTTCATGTATCAAAGCTTTACAGGTTACATTTTTTACCACTTTCCACCAACAGGTAATTCTTGCTGCCTAGAAGTCAAATACAGCAAGCAAAACTTGCAGGTTTCAGTTACACCCACCAGATGCATCCACTTATGCAACAATCACCAATTTTTTTTTTTTTTTTTTTTTTTTTTTTTTTACATAAAGCAAGCCGATAGCAGGCGTAGTCAGTCTCAATGGGCCTTTGCATTCAGATGTTCGTCCGGCAGACCTCTACACACTTTGGATGAAGTTTGCTGCAAGCATATGCTGACGTTGCAACTGAACAGCTCTCTAAACTAGTGCTTGGACATATTAACAAACATAAACACTGTCAGATAATCTTCCTGAACCTTCTCACATTGACCTCACTGGGAAGATGGTTTCACATGGTAAAGAAAAAGGACCTCCACTCCGATCTTCAATATGTGATTGCTTGTCCATTGTTATATGTTAGGAGTTTGTCATTTGGTGTCTAAAACAACTGGAAGAATAGACTTGTAGAACCATCACCAAATGACCGGATATCAGCAGGTTTTACCAATGCTCTACACAATGGGCAAGTCCGTTCTCGCTCAAACCTAGAAGCAGTAAAACAACAAGCTGTCACTTCTTGTGGGTTTCCAGATAGGAGAATCACAGGTCAAATTCATGGAAACAACGAAGCATCGAAAAAATTCAGTACTGAAAAGAAAAGGAAATTTAAGGGCATGCTGGTCCCGTTGCTGACTTTTGCCTAGCCTTGTTAGCGAGCAAGGAGGCATGTTACGCTCCCTTGCACACCTAAGTATTTCCTTCCTTTTGAGGGAGAGTTGAAGTGGGTCTCCACTAAAAAGGATTTCCTTACACAATAGCAAGGGTGGAAGGAGACTAAACATGTCCTAAATCGATGTAGTACGCCCAGTTGGACTAAAAATTGCTTTTACCAAAACAGATATTCTGCCTATCACCATAAGCAATAGTCCCTTTACGATGAAGATATTCTATAGATTAAACTCTATTGCAAAGTCAATAGCCATATTATTTTCTTTTTGCGAGATTCACTAGTCATAGTAATAGTTATAGATTGAATAACTGTTTTTGTTTTTAAATACCCCTTCCAAGACTGCTTCATTCACGGATAAAAAAGGCACAAAAATTCAGTAAATATATTCAACAAGATGTCTAACTAAAAACGAAGACACAACCAAACAAAATGCATAAAATAATATGGCGATCAAAGAATGTTACCATTCTGAAACACAGTCTTCACAGAAAATATGTTTACAGCGAAGGAGAACAGGCACATGCATCTTCTCCTGGCAGATGGCACACATATCACCAGCAGCTATTACCTGAATCAGGGCCAAAAATAAACATATCCATTAGCAATAAGAAAAACCCTAGATTACAGACAGCAGTCTTGACTCATTGAGACTTCCAACCAAACAGGTGCAACAATCACAATAGCCTATCTAACATTTCGTATTCCCTAGATCTTGGATAACTGATACTTTCGGACCTTACACAAAAGTCCTTTTAAAATTAAATAACATTAACCTAGCAAGCTTCCACAAGGACAATAGCAAAACTCGATGGTACTATTCCATCTGTATCACTTGCACTATTCTGAGCAATAAGAAACACATAATCAACCAAAGCTAAGAAATGTATATATTACTGTTAGCAAGACATTGAAGGCTCCATGGCATCACGGTGGATTATGGTAATCTCATTCGGTGGAAGCGCTTTTAGACATTTTAGCATTTGGTTAGCTGCTTTTCTAAACCATATTGCAAAACAGATCTTGTTGGTTTCCAAAACAATAGAAATATGATTCAGCTACTAACAAAGAAATCCACAGGAGAGAAAACAGGGAAGAACCAGACACTGGTAGAATTTTTAAACTATATGATCTACCACAGTCTGCTATGTTTTTCAAACACTTTCCAAACAGCAGCTTCAAAAAAAAGCGCAACACAGGGCAGCAACTGACCTTAGCTCTACAGAATAAATAGTAAAAACACTTCTTGAAAGAAACAAGTGTTAAAAAATTAGGAGATATAATGGGCTACCAATGGTATCCTGTTGACCAAGCAATTAGAGAATACAAACTAGTGGCATGACCCAGCAAAGGAGATTTTTACCTGTTCTGCAAGCGCATAAGACCCATAATGCACATCTTTACGTGACAATGCTTTCACTGCAGCCAAGAATGACTGAACCTGGAAGCCACAACGTCAAGAATCAGAAGTATGCTTTCAAACCAGTGGATTATATGTGGGTGCAACAAACAATTATATGTCAGTAGTACCTTCTCAACTACCGAAGTCAACTTGAAAGTCAGGTACAATCCAGTGGTCAAAGATGAGAAGAGACTCCCATATTCCTTGTTCAGAAAGAAACGGTACCAAACAGGAGTTGGCAACAAGGCACGATAAAGAAGCAGAAGGTACTCCACAAGGGTTAGCATTTGTCCCTAACAAAACAAGAATAATTGAAGAATCATCAGAACCAACTACAGGCTCCTCAATGTTTAACAAAAGGATGTCATTTAGTTGATGTACACTCTAATGCAGTAGAACTATGACTATATTTGAGTGAACAAGACCAGTACTATCATGATTCATCTACAACATAATCGTCACTAAGAATAGCACTGATCTTTTCTCGTAGATTATTTGTAGAAGTAAGGACTTGCTGTTATATTAACCAAAACCACATAAGATGATAAAACATGACTATAGGATTATCAACAATGATTTTTATAACAAAACATAAGAATTTGGAAAATATGGTCACCTGCCTACGGTAGTTACGGCCTCTGCAGTTCTTGTAGTACATAAGTAGCATGCATTTGATGGCCATTGCTGCCTGGCGAACCATTGTATCTGAAAGTAACCAATGGTTAGACATCAATGTGACACATCGTTAGATCAATTATGATAACATAAAATAAGTCTTAACTCTCCCTGAATTTCTAAAATAATGCTTTTTAAAAAAAATAGATTATCCTATGACGTGCCACTAACATGATGAATTTATTTTACAAAAACATCAAGTATGCGCAAGAAGCATAAGTGTAACAGGCTGAATTAAACATAATCAGTTTTATGCCATTCAAGCATTTCCAGTTCTCTAGTACAGTTTCGTGTTGCAATAAATTTAACTCATAATCAGTTCCCATAGTGTATTTCAATAAAGAACATCTTTGTGAGTCTGCAAGATTTCACAACCGCACAGAAGGTGACATCAAATGGGAAAAATTGATTACTTCAACAAAAAGACTAAAATGAAAGCAATAACAAAGTGTGTTGATTTCTTTGCCCCCAACCTTGCATAACTTCGCTAAAAGGCAAGGTTGAGCAAGCCAAACCTTGTTAGTGGAGGAGAGACAATTTGGCTCTCCCTCAAAAGCAAGGAAATCCTTGTCCACCTTGCCCAAATTCAAACCAGGCAAGGGACCAAACATGTTTTCTTGTCCACTAACCTTGTTAGCCAAAGCTAGGCAACTGTGGGTGAAGAAGCCAAACATGCAAAGTGTTCTTTGTCATACAGTCGCACCTTATAAGTTCTAAAAATCTAGAGAATGAAGAACGAAAATTCAAAAAAAAATTCACAATATGCCACTGAATAATTACATGATCTACAACATGCCACTTGTAGGGAGGTTGAGCTGTATGTCCCAAGCCTACATGTCCACCAGACATCAGTGGCATATAAGCATTTCCAAAATTCAATTACACTAGAACATGTCAGCAACCAGGCAGTGAAGTAATATGTTCATTTGCATTCAGCTTTCATCTAAAAAGTGTTAAATGTAGAACAATATTCAAATAGACCAATGTCTAATATGTAATAAACTCAAGAAATGCGATTCTATGTAGCTTAGAGACTATTTAGCAACCATACAATTGAGAAACTACACAAGCAAATTCAAGTTAGCAATACCATTGACCATGATGATAAAAATCGCATGCCAGAACGGTGGTATATCTTTTGGAGGAAGCATGAACAGAGGTCTTAGAAGATCATCATTCCTGTACCACCAATAGACGCCAAACACATGAATCATGAAGATTACCGTAATCCCAACGAGTACATATATTTTTCTCTCGCCCTGTTAAGGAGCACAAGTTGGAAATATCAAGATGTTGATAAAAAAAAAACAAGCATTTTCATGAACATTCAAATAGGTTAGTTTCACAGAAGTATGGCAGGTAGGCTGAGCAACATGGTACTAACTGGTGTAAGTAGTGGGAAAACATAGCTCAGCACTAGCTGATATCGTTTGAATTATGTATTTGACATTCTACTTTCCAATATGGGCAGAGCATAGATCTAAAGTTAACAAAAGCTTTCCGAAGCTCAGAAAAAAATCCCTTGGAAATTTCACTGTTTAACTCTGATTTGATCTCAAGTGCCATTATTTCTACAAATCATCAATGAAACATTTCTTTGTTGCAGATAAATCATTATGCTACCATTCCAACTGATGAGGTTAGCAGAAAGGAAATCCGCTAAGCTAGATATGCAATTTAGAAAGTAATACATCAAAAAGTCCAACCTTCAAAGCAGTTTGCTTCCTCAATATATCATTTGACTTGAACATTACAGCAGCAATCCAAATCGTAACAAAGAAACCTGCACACCAACAAATCCTTCCATTAGTGCGCACTCAGACCCTTCTACAGCAATCCTTGCCCAGACAAAAAATCAAACAAGATTTTAAAACTTAACTAAACATGATTTTTTAACCTCTTTAAATAGAAATATGGTGTTACAGGTACATACGTCATAGTGGCAGAAAGATACACAGGGCATATTCTCTCCAGGTAAGGTACTAAATAATGGAGTGCTAATTTGCTAAATAAAAAAGACATCACTAGGCAAGTGATGTGGGAAAATATTGTTGGTTTGGGAACGGGAAATGACAAGCTTATAACCCACCAATTCTATCCCAATAGGAGGGGTGGGTTTTGGCTGGGAAATGAGTAGCAAGCTTATACTCACAAACCCCATACCTGATACATCCAAACATGGTGTTCAGATAAAATGCCATAACCCTATCTCAAACCCACTAATTCATAACCCACCTCATTTCCCTATCCCGAGCAGACGCGTTAAATGCCTGGAGAGATGCATACAGCTTAATTTATTGCAAAGGAAGATAGGATCAAATACAGGGAACTTCTATTATGGTAAATGTAAATTTGCTCCGTCAAGCCATCACTTAAGACAAGCAGAAAATGCCTTTATGTGCAAGCATATACAAGCAGGCCCGTCCAAGGGCAGGAGCGAACTGAGAAACTGTTCAGGGCCTCCAACTTGGTTTGGGCCCCGATTAAGGACCAGAACTACTTCCATTTGCATGATACCAATAAGCAAAGTGATTAGGCCTCACACGGTCACACATGTTCCCTTGAAACGTCCCTCAATTTATTTTTCCTTGTGTGTACAGTGTGCTTTACAGAGTCACAAATACAAGTCATACTAGAAGTTTGTTATGTTCAAATAGTTTTTAGGCTTGTTCACCAATATGTGAAAAAATGTCTAGATTAATCTCAAATTTCTTTTTACTGGTTACAACATGAAACATAATTTCACAATGGAACATATATACTGTGATTTCTAACTTCTTCTTATGATAGAAATTAGTTGTCTGAGTGATATTTTTATAACCATATCTGCAATTTGAGGCAGCACTTGTTGATGTTCCAACCTCCCATGCATGTAACATTGAAGGCGCTTCAATTGAGCTCAATCTTTTGCTATCCAAAACTTTTTTTAAAAATAATCAAAGATCAAAGAGTTCTCAAGAAAACAAGCTAGCTCTCCTATCAAATGGTACAATCACGGTTTTACAATTCTTCTGGCAAAATTTTAGTATACTTGATCCTTAGATTTTGGGCATATTTTAAGTTATTGCACAGGGCCCCCATTATTCCAGGGACGGTCCTGCATACAAGACAGGTTCTCGACAAACCTCGTCACTTGATCACAAGCTCAGCCAGATAGGGAAGGAGAATAGATATATATATCCTAACTAATACAGGAGCCTGATTTCAGAACGTTTAATAAAGCAAAGCTACCGCAGCTAACTCACCATACCAAGCTATAATGTTAGTCCACATTGGAAGACCAAAATAACAAACTACAAACTCAACTAAAACGAGTAAAAACACTAGCAATCCAATCACAACGGTCCGAAAATAACCCAAGTTGTTCCCCACAACCACGGAATATTGCAACCACATCATACAAAATAGATGTTGTGCCCTGCCATAGTACAGAAAAAGCATAACACATGCTACCTTCAAACATTACCACAGCTGAACTAAGTTGCTGTACCCTGAAACCACATGCTTTTCCTTTTTCTTAGCATTCATAACAGAAGGTACTAAAGCCTAATGACAAAATTTAATATAAGCAAACAAAATTCCTGTGAAATTTACTCTAAACTCCCCCATTTGTTAAACAACCTTGCCAATTTTTAATAACAAACTAGAATCGCCACAACACTAAAATCGCACAATATTTCAGTACCCATGACATCTCTAGGAAATGAGAGAAATGTGCAGCAAACCTTGGAGGTGCTGCCGTATGAAGACGACGAGCAGGAGCAGCGAGAATGGCAATATCTGCTCGATCCACCGCGCGACGTGGTGCACGTCGTACCGCTGGTACGCGTGGTCCCCACCCACGTTCCCCGACGCGCCGACCCCACCCCCGCCTCCGACGTTCGCCTCCGCGTCCGCACCGGCCCCCCTCCCGGTCGCGGACGCCTGGTCAACCTCGGAGCCGGTGGTCGCCTCGATTGAGTCCTCGGACGAGGCCGCCGCGGCCGCCCCGCCCGCGGCCTCTGGGTCGCCCGGGCCGCCCTGGATCCGGATCGAGACCTCCCCGTCCCCAGCGGCGGCGGCGGAAAGGAGGCCATCGACCTCGGAAGACGACGAGGGCGCCGCGGACGGGTGCGCCGCCTGCGGGGCGGGCCCGGAGAGGACGACGCCCGAGTACTCGAGGAGGGCCGCGAGCGGGGCCTGGAGGAGGCTGGCGGCGGAGAAGTTGAGGCCGTAGCGGCGGAGGACGGAGGGCGCGGCGCCGGCGCCCGGGCTGGGGCCCCGGCGATCGGTGGAGCCCCCCGCCGGAGGGTCCATCGCCAGCGGCAGCGAAACCCTACGAGCCGGTGGCGCACGCGGAGGCGGGCCAGACGCTGAGACCCCTGGAATGGGAGATTCGGGAGATCCCCTTCGCTTTGCTTGGGTTCGTCTGTTTTGCCTTTCGGTATCGGCTCGGCTTTCGTTTGTTCACCGTCGCCGTGGTGGTGATGGTCTAGCCGTCTAGCCCTTCTTTTTTATTTGTTTGGTTTTTATTTGAGCAAATTTTATTTGGATCCTATATTATTTGGTACATGTTACGGAAAAATAAACCACCTGAGAATAATTATTGAAGATTGCTACCGAAGGTTCTTTTGGACCCTAAAGAACCTTCGGTCTATATACCCTCAGCAGAATGTTTGACTTTTGGAGGCTGTGGATCCCTTCACGTCATCTCTCTAGTACGTACGTGGCCTTCTCAAAATTCGAAGCAACAACAAGTCTCTCTGGAGCCTTCGGCCTCTGGACTATCAGCAGGAGGCCTGGGCCTCGGAGGCTGCGGACCTCTTCGGGTCACCCTCCGGTGCCTGTACGGCCTTTCGAAACCTAAATATGCAGCCGGTCTCCGGAGATAATATTAGTGAAGAAAGTGTTGTAAACTATAGAAATTTCAATGTTTTATGCCTTGGGCCGACCTTTGGGCTGCTAGGACCGGGCTACTGCTTTGCTTTCGGCCTAGGCCCGTGAAGGGCACCTTCTAGTAGGCTACTAGGGCTGGGATGGGAAAGATTTTTCCCTGGCTGTGATGTTCGATCTTTTTCTGGGTGCTGGCGGCGGCAACGGCTTCAGGCCGATCCTCCCAGGGGCTTCCCCGAGCGGTTGCTCCTCTGGACGGCATTGCCGACTGCAGCAGCACCGGGAGTCGTCGGATCGCTGGATGGCCGCGAGTATCTCGCTGGGAAGGCTAGCGCCGGTTCTCTGCGATGGGGAAAAGGCTCCTATTTCTTCCCCTTTGACTGTTTTCCTCTCCCTTGTGATTTCTCTCTGAGGTGCATCGGGAACTTGAGCCTGAGTTTATTTCGTGCTGTCTCCGGTGTTCTATTCAGGACTGTTGGTGGCCGGAGCTGCATTGTCGAGGCTCGCCCGTATTGCGGTGGCAGTACGGTAGAGGGCTTTGTATCTCCGATCTCCTCTCACCGCCGGCAACGGAGGGTGATAGGTTTTCTAGGATAGCGACTTGCTAGCCGTGCCTAACCTCTCTTCATTTCGATTTCGGTCATTTTTCGCTATGAGTATTCTCCCTCTCCCTTTGGACGGCACATGCTCTGTGATGATTTTGTGATTTTAGGTTGGGCTATTAGCTGAGTACAATAGTTATAGACTTGTGATCTGGATAGAGAGCTGTTGTCCCTGTTATTAGTTCGGCACTGCATTTTGGGTGTCTCTGTTATTGCTTTTGTACTGAATAGTGGCTGTAGCCTTTTGTACACATGTTGCTGAATTTTGGCTATAGCCTACTGCGCATTTGCTACTGAATATTGGCCGAAGCCTCTTCAGTTCCTTTTTGAAGGTGCTCTGATCAGCTCTGTACTGAAATATTTTGGCCATAACATACTTCAGTAGATCTCATATTTTGTTTGACTTGGTTAGTACTGTTATGGCTAGATGAATTCAGTTAGAGGATCTCCATTCAGTTCACTGTCCAAAACGTATACTTAATTTTGTCCAAGTTCTATTTGCTAGTTGAGATCTCACTAATAGCCCAATCTCTGATAAGATCAATAGAACAATTAGGGGGCAAGACAACTAAGTCTTGGGGCCAATTGTTATACAAATTTGAGAGCAATAAATCTTCTTTCATATTTGTGCTGTCATTATTTTGGAGTATTTACTCATATGCTTTATTCTGGAATTCGGCTATTTAAGATACACATGTTAGATATGTTTGCTACTGTTATTATTCATTTTCTCAGTTGTTTATCCATGTGTATAGATAGCTCGAATTTTTGTTCTTGTAATTATGTATGTGGAATAATATATATGCTCAATTTATGGCATTTTATTCAACAATCCAGAAAACCTATTAGTGCTTCTAAGATAACTAGCTCTGGCTCTTCTGTCCTACCATCGTCATCCTCGGACACGATTAAGCCTGAGAGCTTTCACGGAACCGGCTTTAAGCGATGGCAGGCCCGGACGAGGCTATGGTTGATGGAGCTCGGATTATTCTGGGTCCTCATCGAAGAGCCGCTCACCCCTCAGGGGGAAGCCGTGCTAGACGAGGTCGAAAGAACGCGTCTCGACGCGTTAAGGGCCCGTTGGGAGAAGGCAAATGCCTCAGCCCCTGGCACGTCTCTTGGCTGTCCTGTCGAACAGGCTATTCGACATCTACGTGGGCTTCGGGGAAGCGCGGAAGGTGTGGACGGAGCTGAATGACAAGTATGCTGAAAGAGACAATGGCAACGAGTCCTTCATGGTGGTAAGTTACCTGAACTTTCGTATGGGAGATGGCAGATCAGTCATGGAACAAATCTATGAGTTACAGCTGATCGTGCAGGACTTAGGCCAGTACGGCTGTGTCCTCCCTGAGAACTTTCAGGTTAATGCCATCCTGGCCAAGCTACCTACTTCTTGGCGTGACTTTGTCACTGCACATCGGCACTTAAAGCAGAGATTGACTCTTAATGAGCTCATTGCTGCTATAAATGTCGAGGAGAAGTCTAAAGCAGGCTATGGTGGGGGGAAGACGCCCGCTCAAGCTAATCTTGTCGAGCACAAGAACCAGTCTAGGAGAAACATGAAGAAAGAGAAGACCAAGCTTGGGTTTTCGGGACCAAAGGCTAATGCAATGAAGAAGAAGAAGAAGCCCAAGATTGTCTGCTACGTCTGCGGCAGGTTGCAACACAAAGCCAATAGATGCCGCGATCATAAGGGCAAGGGGCCGACACCTGACCAACAGAAGGCAACCAAAGCCCAAGTGTATGTGGCTGTTGCAACGGTCGATAATACCGGCAAAGGTGACACCACTAGTGGGTATGTACCTGAGGCCTTTATGGAAAATTCACTAGTAAGCTGGTGGATTGATACAGGTGCTACAAGGCATATTTGTGCTGATCAGACATGTTTTACTTCTCTCCAGGGCGCAGACAATGGATCCGTACTGATGGGGAACAGAGTCTTGGCAGCAGTGCGCGGAGTAGGACAAGTGAGCCTGAAGCTGACTTCCGGCAAAACTCTTGTCCTGAAGGACGTACTATTTGTGCCTGCCATGACCCGCAATCTACTTAGTGGATCGATGCTGTGCCGGCAAGGAATAAAATTAGTCTTCGAGTCGAATAAAGTAGTGATGACCAGGTGTGGGTCGTTTGTAGGGAAAGGCTATGATTGTGGAGACATGTTCCGCATTTCTACTCTTGATAGCTCTGCAAACATTTTCTATTCTTCATATTCTAATAAGAACATTGACATTTGCCATTCTCGCTTGTGTCATGTTAATAATGAAGCAATTGTGCGTTTGAGCAAGATGGATCTTATTCCTTCATATAAGTATGATAAGAGCCATAAGTGTGAGGTGTGTGTGCAAGCAAAGTAGCCCCGTAAACCATTTCATACGGTCGAGGGGAGAAGCACCTCGCCACTTGAGCTGGTCCATTCTAATCTTTGTGAGATGAATGGAATATTAACCAAGGGTGGCAAGAGATATTTCTTTACTCCCATAGATGATGCCACTAGGTCCTGCTATATCTATTTGCTGAGAACAAAGGATGAAGCACTAGAATACTTTAAGATCTATAACGCCGAGGTGGAAAACCAGCTGGGGAAGACAATAAAAAGACTGAGGTCTGACAGAGGTGGGGAATATATTCCCAGGGATTTCTCTGAATTCTGTGAAAAAAGTAGCATAATCCATGAATTTATGCCACCATACTCACCACAGGCCAATGGAGTAGCCGAAAGAAAGAACCGAACAATTTGTGACTTGGTTAACACCTTGTTACAAAGTTCTGGTATGGCTAACTCATGGTGGGGTGAGGCTGTTCTCACAGTTAACTATGTCCTGAATAGGGTCGCTCCTCGGAATCGCGAGGTAACCCCTTCTGAAGGATGGAAGGGTAGGAAACCGAATCTGTCCTTCATTTGCACATGGGGCTATTTAGCTAAAGTTCATGTTCCCCTGCCGAAGAAAAGGAAATTAGGACCAAAGACTGTCGACTGTGTCTTCCTAGGGTATGCACACCAGAGCACAGCCTATAGATTCCTAGTGGTCCATTCTGAGGTCTCAGACATTGCCGTTAACTCGATAATGGAGTCTCGGGATGCGATATTCTTTAAGCACATCTTTCCTATCTGAGCGAAGGATACTATTTCCCATGATCTTTTAGTTCATGACCATGTTCCTCAAAGTGTTGATGACACGGTTTCTGATTTGGAACTTAGGAGGAGCAAGAGGCAAAGAACTGAAAAATCATTGGGAGATGATTTTGTCACCTATGTCGTGGATGATGAACCACGAAACCTTTAAGAGGCATACGCTTCTCCAGAAGCGGAGTACTGGAAGGAAGCAGTCTGTAGTGAGATGGATTTGATCATCACTAACGGGACCTGGGAGTTAGCAGACCTCCCAATTGGCTGCAAGCCGGTCGGCTACAAATGGATCTTCAAGAGAAAGCACAAACCCAATGGTACTATAGGAAAGTACAAGGCCCAACTAGTTGCTAAGGGTTTTGCGCAAAAGGAAGGAGAAGACTATTTCGATGCTTATTCTCCTGTGGCCAGATTACCCACTATTCGTATGCTCTTAGCACTGGCAGCCTCGCATAATCTCCTTGTGCATCAGATGGATGCCAAGACCGCTTTCCTTAATGGAGAGCTGGATGAGGAGATTTATATGCAGCAGCCAGAAGGATTTATGGTAATAGGACAGGAGCGTAAAGTATGCAGGCTAATCAAATCCCTGTATGGTCTCAAACAGACCCCCTAAGCAATGGCATGAAAAGTTTGATACTACACTGACTTCGGTAGGCTTCTGTGTTAATGAAGCCGATAAGTGCGTGTACTATTGCTATGGTGGGGGTCAAGGTGTTATTCTATGTTTATACGTGGATGACATATTGCTGTTTGGGACAGATCTGAAAATGATTAACTAGACCAAATCTTTTCTATCTCAGAACTTCGATATGAAGGACTTGGAAGAAGCCGATGTAATTCTAAATATCAAGCTCCTAAAGGGAGAGAATGGGATAACACACAGTCAATCCCATTATGTGGACAAGGTGCTTACACGTTTTGGTATGATAGACTGTAAGCCTGTAGCCACACCCTATGATCCAAATGCTAAGCTGAAGAAAAATGTAGGCCATGAAAAAGACCGGTTAAAGTATTCACAGGTGATAGGTTCCCTCATGTACTTGGCCAGTGCAACTAGGCCTGACATCTCATATGCAGTATGCAGGTTGAGTCGTTATACGTCCAACCCAGGAGATGATCATTGGATAGCACTGGAGAGGATTCTCAAGTATCTAAAGGGGACAAAGAACCTTGCGATTCACTATTCTGGCCATCCTGCAGTTATAGAGGGATTCAGTGATTCCAACTGGATCAGTGACTCAGATGATATGAAGGCTACGAGTGGATATGTTTTCACTCTAGCAGGCGGAGCAGTGTCTTGGAGGTCATCTAAGCAGACCATCCGTACTCATTCCACGATGGAGCCTGAGCTAGTGGCACTAGACTCAGCAGCCGTAGAGGCAGAATAGATTAGAGAACTCCTTTCTGACCTGCCAATATTGGATAAACTAATTCTGGCTGTTCTCACCTACTGCGATAACCAAATTGTTCTGGTTAAGGTGAAGAGTAGGAAGGACAATATGAAGTCTTCAAAGCATATAAAATGACGACTCAAGTCGCTAAGGCATGCACTAGAGACGGGTATAATCGCTGTGGATTATATTCAGTCTGAAAGGAACCTTGCGGACCCTTTCACAAAAGGAATGGCTAAAACAGTCATTCAAGCGGCGTCAAGAGGAATGTGATTATTACCCTCTGATAAGGTTCACACCGGTAGTAACCTATCCTAGCAGATCGGAGATCCCGTGAACTAGGCTCTAGGAAAACAAGTTGTGTGGATACAAGAGAAAATCGATCCCATTTGCTGCTATGCTCTTTTGTAGGAGAGGTTGAGCTGCTAGCTCTTAATGAATTCAGTGCCGAATGGCAATAGATGTCGTCCTACAGGACATCTAGGAGAATTCACCTATGTGAGTGTGATTGTGTGGTCGCAATCACAGAGAAGCCGGGTACTTCTCTGAGTGGCACTCATGAATCAAAGGTACTCGGACATGACCATAACGTCCAAATCGAGAGCTAAAGGCTTAGCAGCCTAGTACAGGGTGTTGTATGGATGGAAACTCTTACACCAAGATAGAGGATCAAGGTGTAGTCCTCCTCTGTCTGTTCGAGATAAAATCTATATGACTAGGTATTGTGTTCAAACCCGGAAGGTACACTTTACTCAATTCCTGTATATAAAATCACGCACTGCCAACATTAAAATTTTGGTGGGGTCTGTTGTAAACTATGGAAATTTCAATGTTTTATGCCTTGGGCTGACCTTTGGGCTGCCAGGACCGGGCTACTGCTCTGCTTTCGGCCCAGGCCCGCGATGGGCACCTTCTAGTAGGCTACTAGGGTTGGGATGGGAAAGATTTTTCCCTGGCTATGATGTTCGATCTTTTCCTGGGTGCTGGCGGCGGCAACGGCTTCAGGCCGATCCTCCCGGGGGCTTCCCCAAGTGGTTGCTCCTCTGGACGGCATTGCTGGCTGCAGCAGCACCGGGAGCCGTCGGATCGCTGGATGGCCGTGGGTATCTCGCTGGGAAGGCTAGCGCCGGTTCTCTGCGATGGGGAAAGGGCTCCTATTTCTTCCCCTCTCCCTCTCTGTGTGAAGCAAGAGCTTTGACTGTTTTCCTCTCCCTTATGATTTCTCCCTCTCCCTCTGGACGGCACATGCTCTGTGATGATTTTGTGATTTTAGGTTGAGCTATTAGCTGAGTACAATAGTTATAGACTTGTGATCTGGATAGAGAGCTGTTGTCCCTGTTATTGGTTCGGCACTGCATTTTGGGTGTAACTCTGTTATTGCTTTTGTACTGAATAGTGGCTGTAGCCTTTTGTGCACATGTTGCTGAATTTTGGCTGTAACCTACTGCGCATTTGCTACTGAATATTGGCCGAAGCCTCTTCAGTTCCTTTTTGAAGGTGCTCTGATCAGCTCTGTACTGAAATGTTTTGGCCATAACATACTTCGGTAGATCTCATATTTTGTATGACTTGGTTAGTACTGTTATGGCTAGATGAATTCAGTTAGAGGATCTCCATTGAGTTCACTGTCGAGAACGTATACTTAATTTTGTCCAAGTTCTATTTGCTAGTTGAGATCTCACTAATAGCCCAATCTCTGATAAGATCAATAGAACAATTAGGGGGCAAGACAACTAAGTCTTGGGGCCAATTGTTATACAAATCTGAGAGCAATAAATCTTCTTTCATATTTGTGCTGTCATTATTTTGGAGTATTTACTCATATGCTTTATTATGGAATTCGGCTATTTAAGATACACATGTTAGATATTTTTGCTACTGTTATTATTCATTTTCTCAGTTGCTTATCCATGTGTATAGATAGCTCGAATTTTTGTTCTTGTAATTATGTATGTGGAATAATATATATGCTCAATTTATGGCATTTTATTCAACAGAAAGGACACCCCTGCAACCGACTTGACGCGAGGTGACGGGCGATTAATACCGTTGCAAGTGGTGCTTATCCTAACACCTCAGTGCGATGAAAGTCGTCTTGACACCCTCTATAGAGCAGCATCGGGCCGCAATTGGCGATCGGCTCACCCCTCATGGGGCAGGCACCACAATAGTTACCACGGTAAATATTTATCTTCTATGTACGGTATAAAGTAGTTATCCAGGATAAGGTCCAGTAATTTGGTCAGGTTCTAGATATTAGTATATCGTGATAACTTATATACTAAGCTACGTACCACCCTATAAATAGGGGTCATGGTCATCTGGGTAGAGACGAATTACAAGGAGAACGCTCAATACAACACAAAGGGCAATACATGGGACCCAGAGGTGCACAAACACAAAGGCATGCTGTGATACTCACCCTAGACTGATCTATTTTTCTACTATCAATACATTTGTGGTATTCCTTGCTCTCAAACTTCGTCTCCAAGCTTGAGTCTCCTCCTTAGAAGAAACTATTGCCGTACTTGCTGGGGCAAGATGATCTCTTGCTCCAATAGCGTGGCGTCCGTGGGGGCTCGAACACAGAACTGCTAAAGAGAGGTAAGAATCCACCAGAAAAACAACCAAAGCACTAGCTCTAGCCGCCATATCTGCTGTTGCAACCATGCAACCATATGTGTGACTGTCTCAGCCATGCACACCACATGCACCCACCAGCCCCGCTGCCATGTGGGACGGCGTTACTCTGACTTTGACCAACCTAGAACCTTGGGTTGGTACGGAAACTCCAGACGGCGTGGAGGCCTTCCAGCCTCTGCATGGCAAAGACCTCGCTGCACCAGGAGAGGTCGCGACCGAGGCTGCAGCCGAACAACCCGCTTTCTAGTGGTTCTGGGCAGTCAAACTCAGGGGTGTTCCTGCTTAGGCTTGGTTCCAAAGTATCTCCTTCAATAACACCCGAGATGCCCAAGGCAAGCCAACACCTTCAGAGAGTCTTTCCACCGAGCATCCTCCTCGGCCTCCTCAGGCGAAAGAGGGTTCTGAGGAGGTGCACAGCTCCAGAGTGTGCAGACCGCGCCAGCGCCCTCGACGCAGCCCTCGTGACGCCAACCGCGTGCAAAGAACCCCAAGTCCACCTCGTCTAGGAAGGCGTAGTCGGAGCCACTCCGGCTCTGGAAGCCGGTTCACCGGATGACCTTGACGGTCTCTCCAAAGGGAAGGAGACCCTGGGGAAACCACAGGCTCCAAGGCACGCAGCCCTCGGCAGCAACCTCAACGTCAACCACAAGCTTCGATACCCCCGGAAGCATACGAGGTGCATCCTGCACGGACCGGGGCGCGGCTACTACACCGACGACTGCCGAACCCTCACGACCTTCCGAGAGGAATACATCGGAACACAAGTAGAATACCTGGACGCAAAGGGAACCGATGAAGGACGACACAGGGGTCGGAAGCCTAGGGCAGGCTCCCGTGCAAATCCCTGGCCCTCCGACCCCGCTCTGTCGTCACCAACTCTCCCACCGACGGTGCAATATCCCAGCGACGAGGATTGAGTCGGAGAACACCGTCGTCAGGCTCCGGACGGATTACCTTCAAAGCCGGGCAGCGGCTAAGGACCGAGAGGGTCAAGGACCACCTCTCCCGACTAGCCTTCGACTTCACCTCCAACATGCCATCACCAGACTCCGGATGGATTACCTCCGGAGCCAGGCAGCGGCTAAGGGCCGAGGGGGTCGAGGACTACCTCTCCCAACCTAGCCATAGGGTTCGAGGCCTTCAAACCTCGTAATAGAGGCCTTATTCTGGCAAAGGTATGCCTACTATTACCTATCGATAATTTACCTAGTTCGTCTATCTTTCATACATTAAGATCAAAACATGTTGGAGGCCTCCAACCTTACTGCTAGAAGTCTTTACAGCTGATAGCCACTAGGTAGAAATGGTTAATCTAGATTACGTCCCTATTTAGCAATAAACAGTATAATTTAAGTTACATCTTCATTTGGCATGAGTTATGAATAGTCATCTGACTAGCTATGTTTTATACTATAATTAGCTACTTATTGCAAACAGTAGACTATAAAACTTAACTAGTACATAACCATACAAATGCCTACACTCCTGCAGACACGGCATGCCTAAGTCACCTGGAAGACAAGACTGCCTAGGTATCCTAGAAGGTATTGTGTAGCCTTGGCAGTGTAGTTGCCACGTATAAAGAGACTTCCTTGATAGATAGTGTCGCGGTGCCACCCGAAGGACTTCTTCGGGAGGCGTGACAAGCCCACGTACTGCGAACGCAACATGCCTAGGTCATATGGAAGGCAAGACTGCTTATGTTTCCTAAAAGGTATCGCGTAGTCTCGGTAGACAGTGAGGCCCACACACCTGCAGTTGCACCGCATGCCTAGGTCACCCAAAAGGCAGATTTTGCTAAGGTTTTTCTGGAAGGCATTGCATAGCCTCATAGTGTCGAAGCCATGTCCCGAGGGATATCCTTGGAGGTGGAGATGCAGTGCTCTGAGGACCGTTCAAACAGTATTCTAATTAATCATCAGGAGGATCATTATTCATAAATACAACCTCAATGATTAATTAGAATACCATCCCGGTAGTCCCGTCACATGTTTTGTGCCCAAGATCGGAACACATGCCTTCAACATGTATATCACAACATAGCTTAAAAAAGAGCGAGTAATTAAAGTTATATTACAAGTTCTTAAGCATGCAATCATTTGTAACAGTTTACACAAGAGAAACTACGTAGCAGGAGATTTAAAACCTTAACAACAACAAAAGGAGAGTCGAGTCATATGCCCTTAGGCTCTACCTCAAAAGTTACGTCTCACCAGAGTAGGATGCACTACTCTTGCCCATCACCTGCATCGGCGGACACGAAGTAGTCAAACACCGCATCACCCTCACCAGCAGAACTTGAAAGCTCAGGCATGAGTACTAAGGTACTCGCAAGACTTATTCCATATAGAGCGCATATACGTAGCTCAACTCTAAGGATTATGCATTGAGCTGTAAGCAAGAGTAGGCCACAAGGTTAAGTAAAACATATGCGGTAAGCAACCTAGAAACATATGTGTGAGCATCTATACTTAACTCCAAAAACAACTACCTTTCTACCCTGTAAATCACAACTTGAACATGTATGTATAATAACCATAATACCTTATCAACAAACCACCAATCAAAACCATCACATCATAACCTTGTCCCACATTCGTAAACTCTATGACCGATACAAATGAAACAATAGCATGCTCATGACCATGAGCGCGGCAATTCGAATTGTTCTTATACCCTGCAGGGGGGTACAACTTGACCCACACGACTCGAGGATCATTCGGCTTGTTCTACTCACGAAAGTACACACAAGGGGGGGTACTTGAGTCAACCTTTCTTATACTCGGAACCACCTACTTGCAATGCCCCTATGTCACCGGGGTTACCGGGAGTGTGTCCCAGACACCACCGGCTCCCCGCCACCTTGTTTCTCCTTTCCTTTTCCTCTTACGTGTCATAGAGCCGCAAGGCAAGTGTCGGCACGACATATGATAATCGGCTTATCTTACCATTAGATTAGCGTATGGTGAGTACGGAAAATGCTAGAGCCAACTGTACCGATGGACGGCCTTAAATGATGCAAGCGGTCTATGGCACCTGAGCTCCTCTCCCAAACTACCCAGAGGACTCCTCCTGGGCAGAAGATACCCCTAACACCGTCCACATCTCGCCTCAATCTCACACCTTAACCATCCATCTCAACCTCATCTTTGTATCTATAAACAGTGATTAAGCCCTAGGCTCACGAACAACGGCAGCACCGTCGCTCGACTTCTACCGAGGACCTAAGCATTGCTAAGCATTTCGAATAATCCCTGAAGCTAGACACCAACTATATCATCAAGGCTACAAGGATAAGGATTCATCAATAAGTCAAGGTAGAGATAATGCATTAACATAGGTTGTACCCATATTAGCTCGACACTGGACTCAACATATGCAAACATACATAAAGCATAATTTATCAATTTTAGACTCCATTTAATTTGAACAAAGGGTGGAGTATGCTTAGATGCTTGCCTTTCTGCTCTGGGGTTTGCCCGATACTTCCTGAACAGAACTCGCAGAAGTGGTGTGCCTTGGTGCCACCCTCGATCACACTCGCGTCATGCTCCGGACCTTCGTTCATTACTGAAGAATGCATGCAATGATGAGCATGAATGACGTGCAATGATAGATGCTCCACAGCGTATGGCGACAGTGGAGATGCAATGCATCAGGATATGAGTTTTAAAGCATCAAAACTTTTCTTAAATAAATTATCGTTAAACATTTAATGATTTACTATGGATTAAGTACGCTTGAATCCAAGCTTAAAACAACTTAGAAAGTTAACTACGTTTAACATGAGTGTGAGTATATTTTAATGAACAGGGCATAATTTAACAAGATTAACTAAATTGGATTGACTAATTTTGGACTCACCAATAATTGTTTATGAATTATTGACGATTAAACACATTTCATTAATTAAATAAATTTAATTATATACTTAATAAATCCTAGTATTTTTCATGTGTAGAGTATGATAATACAAGGCCAACAAAATTTGTTTCATAATTTTTGGACCTATATTCGATTTTCTATGCATTTTACAATTACTAGCCATTTTAACAATGCAACAAATAACCCATTTCCCATTTTCTGATTTAACCCGAATAGTTAAATGGACCAACTCCTTTTTACACCGGCACCTAACTAGCTGCAGTAACTGACCACGGGCCCAGGCTACCTTGACTCCGGTCAAAATCGGGCTGCGCCCAAAGCACAGTGCACCGATGGCTCGGGTAGCCTCATCGGCGACGATTGGCAGCGCGACATGGCTAGCAGAGGGCACTGGCAGCACCAGCGAGACACGGAGAACTTGGTGGGGGTACACGCGGCTGGCGAGCCTGGCCGGAACAGGGTTGGCGGTGGGCGGCTACGGGCGGCGGCGCTCGGTGGCCGTGGAGAGGCGCGTCGGCGGCCGGGCAAGCCAAAAATGATGCGCGCACACGACCCATGGGGGCACAAGGGAGCTCACGATGGGTTAGATTCGACCGGAGGGGCAGAAACACCGTGGCTCATCGAAGAGGGGTGGAGCTCGGTCGGAGTGGAGGAAGAAGGCCAGTGCGGGAGACTTCAATTCGACAGGGAAGAGGGCGAATCGACCGGGGAGAGCTTGGAGAAGGGCCTAGCATCCTCCTTCAATGCTTTGGGGAGCTTGGCCGAGGCGGAGGTGGGCTCAACGGCGCGGATTTGGCCGGCGATCGCGTTGTGTCATGCGTGCTCTGCTCTAGAGAACAACCGGCAAAGAGAGAGGGAGAAAGGAGGGAGAGAGAAAGAGGGGAGGGGATAAGGGCGACCAAACCCCCTGGAAGCACCTCAGTGTGTGACTCGACGGCATGCTGCGTTTGCCGGCCACCGAAGTCAGCAAAAGTGGCGACCAGAGAGAGCAGAGAGAGAGAGAGAGGGGATGGGTTGTGTGAACAGTAGCCAACCGGTGAAAAGGTCTCCCTCTGTTCTGATCCAAATGAAGGTCTTCCCAACCTCCAAATTTTGTGGGATAAATTTTGTTGGATTCTATAATTCATGTGCAATCCATTTTAACTTGTTTGACCCCAACAAGCCTAAGCCAAATTGAAATTAAAATTCTCTAAAGTGGCAACCTTTTCTAGGTTGTGGTAATTTTTATGCCTTCAAAGTAATTTTCAAAAATTTGGGAAAAATCACTAATATTCCTCATTTAACATGGACTAATTTCTAAAATTGTTTCCAACCTTATGTTTCATAGCAATATTGTGAGTTGATTAACAATGCACCAAATAACATTGATTTTCACAATTTATGTTTAATTGAAATTTCAAGTTAATAATTGCTCAAAACAATGAAACATTATGATAATGATGCTTAATGACATGCTCAAGCCATTTGGGCTGTCATAGACATACCTACACACCGCGGGCGTAGCAAGTCTAGGTCGCCGCGAAGGCATCAAGGTATAACAGCCAAAATGACTTAAGCATGTCATTAAGCATCATAAGTATCATTGGCATCATGCTTAATTGTTTTGATGAATTATGAACATGCATTTTCAATTAAACATAATTTGTGAAAATTAATGTTAATTGGTGCATTGTTAAGCAACTCATAATATTGCTGTACAACATAGGGTTGGAAACAATTTTTGAAATTAGTCCATGCAATATGAAGAATATACATGAATTTTCCCAAATTATGGGAGATGGTTTTGAAGGCATAAAAATTTACCACAAGTTAGAAACGGTGGCATTTTTGGAGAATTTTAGTTTGTAATTGGCTCAGGCATAGGCCAAACCAGTTAAAATGGGTTGCAGATGAATTGTAGTTTCGCACAAAATTTATCCCATAATTTTTGGACCACGGGAAGGTATTCTTTTGAATAGAAGAAGTGGAGGGGATATTTTGCTTCGATCGTCACTGTTCATGGGGGGCTCCACCCATCATCCTCTCTTTCTCTTGATCTCTCCCTCTCTCACCGAGATATGTGCAGAGGGCGGTGCCAGTTTTGTGGACTTTGGAGGCTGGCCATGTCGCCGAACAAACCAGAGCACGGCACTGAGGCGTGGCTACGGTCCTTATCCTCTCCCTGCCCTCGCTCTCTCTCTGCTCACTCCTCCCTCTCACACTTGGCCTCAAGCACAGAGAGCAGAGCGCCATAACAGCGACCGCCTCCGTTGAGCCCGAGCCACAAGAAGCAAGTGGGAGAACCCAGGGAGCATCACCGATGCCTCTCACGAGGATTCCACCCTTCCTCGGTCGGATTCACCGTGCGGGCATCGTCTTCCTCGGCTTCGGCAGCTCCACCCCACACCTCAATGCCGAGCCACTGAGCTGCTGCCTCTGCAGCCCATCTTGCTACGTGGTGAGCTCCCTTGTGCCCTCGTATAACTAGTGCGCGTGCCGTTTTCTTTTTGGCCTGTCACCGGCGCGCTTCTCCACGTGAGCCTCCCACCGCCACCACCTCAGCGCACGCTGCTGGCTGGGCCACCGTCGGGCCCGTCGGAAACTAGACACACCGTTGAGTCCACATGCATGCGTTGATGCTATAGGAGTGCTAGGCTGGGTCGATTACTCTGCCGTTTGGCTGCTGCCGTGCTTGACCAAGCCGCTACCATTGATTGCCGTTTGCCGTCGATGGCCGCCCTCTGGTCATCGCCGACAACCACACAACCCTCAATCGAGTCCCCCATGTCACGCTGGTGCCACCGGTGCCCTCCACTGACCACACCGCGCTGCCGTTCGCCGCCGACGAGTTCGCCCGTGCCGACGACACTATGTGCCCTGGGCACGGGTCGATTTTGACCCGTGGTCAAATGTCCCCGGGCCCGCTGTCAGCGACCGTGGCTAGCTCGGCCTAGGTGCAAAAAGTTTTTGGCCCATTTAATATTCGGATTTAATAGGTAAATGAGAAATAGAATATTCGTTCAACTATTAAATCAGTTGAGATTTGTAAAATGCATAGAAAATAGAATATTGCTCCAAAAATAGTGAAACAAATTTTGTTGGGTTTGTGTGAGCATAATCTACATGTTAAAAATACTTGGATCTATGAAATATGTATTTAAATATCATGGGTTAATAAAACGGATTTGATCTTCATTAATCCATAATAAATTATTGGAATTCATCAATTTTGTAAATCTTGTTAATTTATGCCCTGTTCAGTAAAAATACACACACTATACTAATCATAGTTAATTTTCTAATTAGGGCCAAGCTTTGTTTAAGCTTAATTAATCCAGAAAATAGTAAATGTTTAACGATAAGTAAAGTTAAGGAAATTGTTAATGCTTTAAACTCATATCATGAAGCATTGCACCTCCTTCATACTCATCATTGCACACGTTCTTCATTAGTGAACGAAGGTTCAGAGTGTGACGTGAGTGTAATCGAGGGTGACACCGAGGCACATCACTTCTGCGAGTTCTGTTCGAGAAGTATCGGGCAAACCCTAGAGCAGAAAGGCAAGCATCTAAGCATACTGCACCCTTTGTTCAATTTAAATGGAGTCTAAAATTGATAAATTATGCTTTATGTATGTTCGCATGTGTTGAGTCCAGCGTCGGGCTGATATGGGTAAAACCTATGTTGATGCATTATCTCTACCTTGACTTATTGATGAATCCTTATCCTTGTAGCCTTGATGATATAATTGTTGTCTAGATTCAAGGTTTATTCGAAATTCTTAGCAATGTTTAGGTCCTCGGTAGAAGTCGAGCGACGGTGCTGTCGTTGTTCACGAGCTTAGGGCTTATCATTGTTTATAGATACAACGATGAGGTTGAGATGAATGGTTGAGATGTACATGTTGGAAAGGCACGTGTTCCAATCTTGGAAATAAAACACGTTCTGGGCAGTGCGGAGTATCCGCATAAAAGTGCAAATAGTCCGCAAAAGTGTGGAGGTTCCGCATCAAAGTGCTGAGGGTCCGCACTTTTTGGAAAATGGTAATTTGAATTGTATTCAAGATTTTCTTAGGGTTAAGCTACAAAGTTAGTCTAGAACCCTTGGTATGGTATATGCGCAGGAGTATGTAGCATAGATTCAAGTTTGGGGTTAAATCGATCGATGAATCGTCGAAAACACATTTTCAACCCAGGTCCGGAGTGTGCAGACAAAAGTCCGGAGGGTCCGCATATGTTCGGAGTATTTGGAGAATTCTCTGGATTGTCCGGAGTTTGCCTGAATTGCGCAATGTCCGGATGTTCTGCATAATTTTGCGGATAGTCCGCATATATCCGGAGGTTCCGGAGAATTCTCCAAAGGTTCCGCACTTTTGGCAACTTTTCAAATTGGTTTGAGTCCCAATTTTGTTCTAGCTCGCATGTTTGCACTTTTAACATGTTTTGCACGTCTTATGGCATGCATTGTTGCATTTCATCCATACTCATAGCATTACTATTGATTACAAATACATGTTGATGGTGAGATGGTTGGTGAGTGATGAGTATGAGACAAGATGTGGGCAGTGTTAGGGGTGTTGTCTGCCTCGATGGAAAGTCTAGGGGGCAGGTCGGGAGAGGAAACCCGAGCACCATAAACTGCTTGCATCGTTTAAGGCCGATCGTCAGGGTTGTTGGCTTTAGCACTTACCTTACTCACCACATGCCGATCTAATGGTAAGGCGAGCCGAATACCTTGAGAGCTGTGGCTTTGTGGGCATGAACATCGATGGTGTGAGCGGGTAGGCTTGTAAGCGGTACTAGTTTGCTCCGGGAGTAGTTCTAGTATTATCGCGCCGAGCGATGCATGCCCCACACGGTTGGGGCTAGTTGGAAAAGGTTGTCATGAGTACCCCCTTATGTGCACTTTGGTCGGTGGCACAAGCTGAATGGTCCTCGTGTCGTGTGGGTCCAGGAGTATCCCCTGCAGGGTGTATAAACAGTTTGAACTGCCGCGCTCTTGGTCATGAGCATGCTATTGTTTCATCTGCACTCGGTCGTAGAGTTCTCGTTGTGGTTTGTGGATGATGGCATGAGGTTGATGGTTGGGCATGTGATTATGGTCTGGGTATGGTGATTGGTGGTTGGTAGTTCGAGTTGGCACTTGTTCACATTGATATACTTGTTGTTACATTTACATATGCTCAGTTGTTGGTTATGGTAGGGTAGTTTCATATAAGTTGGTTAAGTTAGTTGCTCACACCTATGTCTAGAATGCTTACCGCTTAATTAACTTAACCGCATGTTTAATCCTTGCTACTAGCTAATGCATGATCCTTGGAGTCGAGCTATGTATGTGTGCTCTATATTGTGTAAGACTTACGAGTATCTTTGTACTCAGGGTGCTGCCCTTAAGCTGATACAGGTTCACAGGTCAGTGACGAAGGGGTGGTGTTTGGCTTCTTCGTTCCCACCGAAGCAAGTTGTGGGCAAGAGTAGTGCATCCTACTCTGGGTGATCGTGCTTTTGTGATGAAGCCTAAGGGCATATGGCTCCATCCCCCTTTTGTTGTATACCTTTTAGTCTTCCACTGCTTAGTTCTTTTGCTGGTTAGGACTTGAGCAGGTTTTAGTCTCCTCCTAGCTCTCTTTTGCTATAAATTATGATAACTTGTTGCATGCTTAAGAACTTATAATTTAATATTAATTACTCGCTCTTTCTTAAGCTTTGTTGTGATGTACATGTTGGAAAGGCATGTGTTCTGATCTTGGGCGCAAAACAGGTGCCGAGACTATCGGGATGATATTCTGGTTATTTATCGAGGCTGTGATTATGAATAATGATCTTCCTGGTGATTAATTAGAATATTATTTGGATAGTTCCTCACAGCGTGGTATCAGAGCTTGGTTTAATTAAGTAGCCTAAACACAATTAGAGCGTTGTTTAGTAAGTGTGTCAAACCTACTACGCAACCAACAAAAGTTTACTTATGCATTTTCCTGTCAATATGTATGAATCTGCTGTATTATGCCCCTAAGTATAACGTATGTGGTTGTGATGCTTGATGGGGTAAGATGCATTTGAGAAAGATGCGTGTAGTTCAGAAACGACCATACTTTCATGTTTCATTGCTCATTTTGCCTCATGCCTTTGAACATGCATTTTCATCAGTGTATAATATATGGATCCAAGTAAGCGAGATCCGACATGGCAAAATAGTATTAGTTGGAGTTTGATTTTTCACCTATGTCGAAAATAAATCTTCGCCTCTCTTTCTTCTCATCGTCACAATAGGATGAGAACCCGTGGTAGTTTGGGAGATCTTCCCGAGGGTACTTGAGGCCCTCGTGCGCAATACGGCCCCTCATGGAGGAGGTGGGGCCAGGCATCGAGATGACTTCTTGGCTTTCCTTAGAACTCAGCCGCCTACCTTCACGCGTGTTGAGGATCCACTCGACGCTAACCATTGGCTTCGCACGATCGAGCAGAAGCTCGCTCTCCTTCGGTGCGAGGACCACGAGAAGGCGCTCTTTGCCACCCATCAGCTTCAAGGCCCGCGGGCACGTGGTCGTCCAACTATTTGGCCATGCACCCCGCCAATCATCAGGTGTCTTGGGCGGAGTTCCGCCAGGCATTCCATGATTTTCACATTCCTAAAGGCCTTATGGAGATCAAGAGATGAGAGTTCATGGACCTCAAGCAAGAAGGCAGAACCATCATGGAGTACGTGCATGTGTTCAACCACCTTGCAAAATATGCTCAAGATGAGGTCAACGCCGATGAGCGGAAGCAATACCGCTTTGTCAATGGCCTCAACTCGAAGATGCAGGACCGACTATCCACACACGAGTTCACCGACTTCAACAAGTTGGTGAGCACGTCCCTCACAGTGGAATTCAACCTCAAGAACCACCAAGAGGAGAAGAAGCACAAGTGGGGTTCGTTGCCTTCCGTTTGCGGGAGCTCTAACTGCGGCCTCACGGAGAATCCACCTCCACAATCCCATGTGTCAGCACCGACTGCTCCACGACCGATGTGGTTAGTGGAGCATCCGACCTTCTCCACTCCCCATGGATAGCCTGCAAGACTCATCGGCTCCTAAGTGAGCATGACAAGTGGTCCTGGCGGCCCGTGCTACAACTGTGGCTGTGTTGGCCACTACGCTCGGGATTGCCCCTACCTAAGGCCGGGAGCCGCGGTGATAGCCCCAAGGCCACCACCGGCTCAGTCTGCACCACAGTCCTCTCAGGCCGAGCATGCCACACCACCACCCAGGACATTCAAGAGGGTGACACCGTCCTGATGGGTACGTTCCATATGCGTTCTAACTCTATTGTTGCACCTGCAGTTGTTCTTTTCGATTCTGGAGCTTCTCATTGCTTTATAGCGGCAAGTTATGTTTGGCGTCATGGGTTGACAGTTAGCACCATCCCCACGCCTTACCTCATAGATGCACCTGGAGCCAAGGTCCTTATTAAGCAATGCATGTCCAACGCCTCAGTGATCATCAACAAGACATCTTTCAAGGAAAATTTGCTAGTGATGAACTCGAAGGGAATAGATATTATATTGGGGATGAACTGGCTCTCCAAGAACAAGACCGTGTTAGATTGTACCCAGCGGACAGTTACTCTAAATGGCCCGTCCGACATCCGAATTCAATTGAAGCTAGAGGGTGTCAAATCTTGTCTCTTCGCTTTGAAGGTTGTCCCCATCGTAGACATGATGAGGATTCTTGTGGTGTGGGAATTCCCGAATGTCTTTCCGGATGAATTGCCAGGAATGCCGCCCGACCGAGCAGTTGAGTTCTCAATTGATCTCATGCCTGGAGCGGCTCCAATTTCCAAGAAATCTTACAAGATGTTGTCAGTTGAGCTAGTTGAGCTGAAGAAGCAGCTTCAGGAATTGCTATCCAAGGGATTCTTTCGTCTGAGCTCCTCACCCTAGGGATGTTCGGCACTCTTTGTGAAGAAGAAGGATGACACTCTGCGGATGTGTGTTGATTACCGCCCGCTGAATGAAGTCACAGTGAAGAACAAGTATCCTCTCCCTAGGATTGACATCTTGTTCGATCAGCTACCGGTGCCCGAGTCTTCTCGAAGATCGACTTGAGACTAGGCTATCATTAGATTAAGGTCCAGCCAGAGGATATCCCAAAGACGGCTTTCTCGACCCGCTATGGGCTATATGAATTCACCGTCATGTCCTTCGGATTGATGAATGAGCTGGCATTTTTCATGTATTTGATGAATACGGTGTTCATGGAGGAATTTGATAAGTTTGTCGTGGTTTTCATCGATGACATTCTCATATACTCCAAGACTGATGCAGAGCATGTAGAGCACCTCCGTATTGTTCTTGGCCAACTTAGAGATCATCAGGTTTATGCTAAGTTCAGCAAGTGTGAGTCTTGGCTCAGGGAGGTAGCTTTTCTGGGTCATGTTCTGTCAGAAAACGGTGTTGCAGTTGACCCAAGCTAGGTGCAGATGTGCTCAATTAGGTTCAGCCCAAGAATATCACTGACATCCGAAGTTATCTTGGACTCGCGGGTTATTACCGCCGGTTCATCGAGAATTTCTCCAAGTTTGCCAAGCCAATGACCGAGTTACTGAAGCAAGGCAACAAGTTCGAGCTGTCAAGTGAGTGTGAGTCCACTTTTCAGACTTTGAAGAAGTTGCTCACGACCGCTCCAGTTCTCGCTCAGCCAGATATGAGCAAGGGTTTCGATGTCTATTGCGATGCTTCTCACATGGGCCTCGGATGTGTCCTTATGCAAGAAGGCAGGGTTGTCGCTTATGCCTCACGACAGTTGAAGCACCACAAGAAGAATTATCCGACACATGACTTAGAGCTGGTTGCAGTCGTGCATGCTCTAAAGATCTGGCATCATTATCTAATGGGGAACTTGTGCCGTATCTATACGGATCACAAGAGTTTGAAGTACATTTTCACTCAAGCCGATCTGAACATGAGGCAGCGAAGATGGCTCGACTTGATCAAAGATTATGAACTGGAGGTTTATTACCATCCAGGCAAAGCGAATGTGGTCACCGATGCACTAAGCCAGAAGGCTCATTGTCATTGCCTTAGAGTCGAGCCCGGGAATGCCACACTTTGTGATGATTTTCGCCGGCTTGGGATCAAAATGGTTCTGGATGGCTTCCTTGCCAATATGGAGATCAAATCCAATCTCCTGGATGATATCAAAGCAGCTCAAAAGGATGATAAGGGCATGGCCCGAATCCGGGAGAAGATGAAGATCGACAAGGCCGTATGCTTTTCTGAAGATGATCAGGGCATTCTGTGGTTTGGGAACCGACTAGTGGTTCCAAGGGTTGAAGCGCTGAGGAAGAAGATCCTTAATGAGGCTCAGGATTCATTGTTGTCCATTCATCTGGGGAGCACGAAAATGTATCAAGACCTCAAGCCACTATTTTGGTGGACTCGCATGAAGCGAGAATTCGCTCGGTATGTCTCCGAGTGTGATGTCTGCTGAAGGGTGAAGGCCGAGCACCTCAAGCCAGCCGGTACACTTCAGCCTTTGCCCATTCCTTCCTGGAAGTGGGAGGAAATTGGAATGGATTTCATTACTGGCTTGCCGAAGACCACATTTTCAGCCAAGCAATATGCGGAGTTGGACCTCACCAGGATAGTTTGCCTTCATGGTTTTCTGAAGAAGATTTTCTGTGATCGAGGCACGCAGTTCATTTCTCATTTCTGGAGGAGCTTCCAAGAGGCTATGGAAACCGAGCTTTTTCACAGCACGGCATATCATCCTGAGACAGACGGTCAAACTTAGCGGATGAATTAGATTCTTGAAGATATGCTCCATGCGTGTGTTCTCACTTATGGGAAGAGGTAGACCTATGCTTGCCATTCGCGGAATTCTCCTACAACAATAGCTTTCAGGTGAGCATCGAGATGTCGCCGTTTGAAGCTCTTTATGGCCAAAGATGCCGAACGTCGTTGAATTGGTCCGAATCCGGTAACGGGCTTTTCTAGGTCCAGATTTGGTCAAGGAGGTGGATGATCATGTTCTGAATATCCGCAAGAGTCTTCTCACGGCTCAATCCCAGCAAAAGAGCTATGCGGATCGTCGCCGCCGAGACCTCGAGTTCGCAATCGGAGATCATGTATACCTTAAGGTTTCATCGCTCAAGGGTGTTCGTCGATTCCAAGTTCGAGGCAAGTTAGTGCCTCGATACGTGGGACCATTCTAGATTGTTGCTCGATGTGGAGAGATGGCATATCAACTGGACTTGCCTCCATCTCTCTCTGCCGTGCATAATGTCTTCCACGTGTCGCAACTGAGGAAATGCCTCTGAGTTCCAACCGAGGTCATTAATGTTGCACCTCAGGAGTTCTAGCCGGATTTGTCGTATTGTGAGCGGCTAATAAGGATTTTGGGTGAAACCGAGCGCAAGATGCGGCGAAGTTCCATCAAATTCATCAAAGTCCAATGGAGCAACCACTCGGAAGACAAGGCAACTTGGGAGCATGAGGATAAGATCTGCTCCGAGTATCCCGAGCTCTTTGAAGGTTTGGAAAAGTCGTTGTAAATTTTACACAGTTAGAACATTTCGCATGTATGTGTTCATCGCCTTGTTAAATGGAAATGTGAATTGGATTCTATCTCTCAGAGAATGGTTCCTAGACTCATCGTGCTCTTCCCTGACTCGTACCAAATCTCAGGGCGAGATTCTTTTTAAGGGGGGGACGGAGGTTTGTCACGTCCCAAATTCTATAATCGCGTCATTAAGCTTAATCCTGCATCATTAGCATCATAATTATTTTCGAGGTAAATTATTTTGGCACACTAGAGCACTTTGTTTGAAATCAATTGGTTGAGAAAAAGAAATTTGAGAGAGAAAAGAATTAAAGTCGCAGTTAAAACGGATCTCTTTCTCTCTAACATGTGGGACCCACAGGCCTCACACCTCCTCCACTCCAAAGGGGCAGCCCACCTGCCCCCTCTCTCTCTCTCACGTGCTCCTCTCACTCCCCACCCGACCTCCCCCCTCCCTACTCAAGCTCTCACTATCTCTCTCCATTTCTTCCAAAAACCGAGCTCAAATGAAGGATTAGAGGTATGCATGTTGTACCATTGAGTTCTAGAGCTCATAAGCTACTCATCCATCCAATTCATTTTCGTTTTCTCGAAAGATTCGAACCAGATTTGATGTCTTTTGGTGTTCTTGGTTGAAGCACAAGGAACACCGAAGTTCTTCGATTTCCCTCCATTTCCTCCGCTTCCCAACGGTCACCCAACTCCACAAGCATCTTGAGTAAGTCTCTTAGGCTCCCCGTGGAAAAAATTCGTAATTTGGTTAATCGATTTTGAGTTTTAGCAAAGTTCATGAGTTTTTGAGATTTTGGACCAAAATCAGGATTTAGATGAGATTTGAGTTAGGAATCGAGTTACTAGGTTGATGAGTGAATTCTAGACTCCATAAACCATCTCAAACTTGCACCTCTTTAGTTGGAAAAGATCGCAATTCAATTTGGCAAATTTTCCCCCAAAATCAGAGAAGTTCTGGGCAGTGCGGAGTATCTGCATAAAAGTGCGGATAGTCCAAAAAAGTGCGGAGTATCTAGGAAATGGCAATTTGAATTGTATTCAAGATTTTCTTAGGGTTAAGCTACAAAGTTAGTCTAGAACCCTTGGTATGGTATATGCATAGGAGTATGTAGCATAGATTCAAGTTTGGGGTTAAATCGATCGACGAATCTTCGAAAACACTTTTTAACCCAGGTCCGGAGTGTCCGGACAAAAGTCCAGAGGGTCCGCATATGTCTGGAGTATCCGGAGAATTCTCCGAATAGTCCGTAGTTTGCCTGAATTGCGCAATGTATGGATGTTTCGCATAATTTTACGGATAGTCCGCATATGTCCGAAGGTTCCGCACTTTTGGCAACTTTTTAAATTGGTTTGAGTCCCGATTTTGTTCTAGCTCGCTAGTTTGCACTTTTAACATATTTTGTGCATCTTTTAGCATGCATTGTTGCATTTCATCCATACTCATGGCATTGCACGCGTTATTCTTTTTAGAGAACGCTGATCCGATGATCCTGGAGGTCGAGTTTGATCCCGACGTGCCCCACCTTTCTGATCCAGGGCAGTAAGTCAAGCAACTAACATATTTCACCCATGTCAAATTTGGAAGTCTCAATTGATGAATATGCTTATGTATGTATGCATGTGTCACGTACCCTTGGGTAGAACCTATGCCGATTGCATCTTTCTACCTTGGTCAATTGTTCAAGCAATTTCCTTGTAGCCTAAGATGGTGTTATGTCTAGGTACGAGTACGATATACATGTTTAGCAATGCTTAGGTCTTTTTTTAGCAATGCTTAGGTCTTTTGGTAAAAGTCGAACGATGGAGTTTTTTGTTGTTCGTGAGTATAGGGAATTACTATTGATTACAAATACATGCTAATGGTGAGATGGTTGGTGAGTGGTGAGTATGAGACGAGATGTGGGCGGTGTTAGGGGTGTCGTCTGCCTCGGTGGAAAGTCTAGGGGGCAGGTCGGGAGAGAAAACTCGAGCACCATAGACCGCTTGCATCGTTTAAAGCCGATTATCGGGGTTGTTGGCTTTAGCACTTACCTTACTCACCACATGCCGATCTAATGGTAAGGTGAGCCGAATACCTTCGCAGCTGTGGCTTTGTGGGCGTGAACATCGACGGTGTGAGCGGGCGGGCTTGTAAGCGGTACTAGTTTGCTCCAGGAGTAGTTCTAGTATCGCCACGCCGAGCGATGCATGCCCCAAACGGTTGGGGCTGGTTGGGAAAGGTTGTCACGAGTACCCCCTTGTGTGCACTTTGATCAGTGGCACAAGCCGAATGGTCCTCGTATTGTGTGGGTACAGGAGTATCCCCTCCAGGGTGTACAATTGTTTGAACTACCGCGCTCTCGGTCACGAGCATGCTATTGTTTTATCTGCACCCGGTCGTAGAGTTCTCGTTGTGGTTTGTGGATGATGGCACGAGGTTGATGGTTGGGCATGTGATTGTGGTCTGGGTATGGTGGTTGGTGGTTGGTGGTTCGAGTTGGCACTTGTTCACATTGATATACTTGTTGTTACATTTACCTATGCTCAGTTGTTGGTTATGGCAGGGTAGTTTCGTATAAGTTGGTTAAGTTAGTTACTCACACCTATGTCTAGGATGCTTACCACTTAATTAACTTAACTGCATGTTTAAGCCTGTCAAGGATCGACGACATATGAAGCGGAAAGATTAGTTGCTAAAGCCTCTCCCGTCCCATTTCCAGTGGGCAGGCGTCAGCCCCCATACATGGTCTTACGACTTTGTGGTAGGACGTGAATCGATCATGATGAGAATGGACTTCTCCATCATGTAATGGTTTAGAAGAGCCTTGCTACTAGCTAATGGATGATCCTTGGAGTCGAGCTATGTATATGTACTCTATATTGTGTAAGACTTGCGAATACCTTTGTACTCAAGGTGCTGCCCTTAAATTGATGCAGGTTGACAGGTCGGCGATGAAGAGGCGGTGTTTGGCTACTTCATGCCCGCCGATGCAGGTGGTGGGCAAGAGTAATGCATCCTACTCTGGGTGGTCGTGCTTTTGTGATGGAGCCTAAGGGCATATGGCTCCATCCCCCTTTTGTTGGTTAGGAGTTGAGCAGGTTTTAGTCTCCTCCTAGCTCTCTTTTGCTATAAATTGTGATAAATATTGCATGCTTAAGAACTTGTAATATAATATTAATTACTCACTCTTTCTTAAGTTTTGTTGTGATGTACATGTTGGAAAGGCATGGGTTCCGATCTTGGGCACAAAACACGTGCCGGGACTACCAGGATGATATTCTGGTTAATCGTCAAGGTTGTGATTATGAATAATGATCCTCCTGGTGATTAATTAGAATATTATTTGGACAGTTCCTCACACATGACATGCTTATACACTGCGAGCACAGCATGCCTAGGTCACTGCGAAGGCATCAAGCCTAGGTTTTCTGAAAGGTATTGCATAGCTTTAGTCATATAAATGCCACGCACCAGGCACACCCTTGGTGAACAGTGTTGCGGTGCACCCGAGGTGTTTCCTCGGGAGCATGACAAGCCTACACACCACGGGAGTAGTATACCTAGGTCACCTGGAAGGCAAGACTGCCTAGATTTCTTAGAAGGTATTGCGTAGCCCCGATAGTGTGTAGGGCCTTTGGCATTAATACATGCTGAAGGGATGCAAAACCTCCGGAAAATATGGAGAGTCTTACATAGCCACCGGTAAAAACGCGAAGTCCTATAAAACCTCTAGCAAAAACGGAGAGTCTCACAAAACCTCTGGGAAAAATAGAGTCTTACAAAACCTTTGATAAAAATGGAGAGTCCTACAAAACCTTCAACAAAAACGGAGGGTCCTACAAAACCTTTGGCAAAAACGGAGAGTCTTATAAAGCTTCCAGCAAAAACGGAGAGTCCTGCAAAACCTCCGACAAAAATGGAGACTTACAAAAACCTTCGGCAAAAATGAAGAGTCCTACAAAACCACCAACAAAAACAGAGAGTCCCACAAAACCTCTAGCAAAAACGGAGGGTCTAACAAAACCTCCACCAAAACGGAGAGACTTCCAAAACCTCTGCAAGACGGAGAGTCTTGCAAAACCTCCGCCAAAATGGAGAGATTCCCAAAACCTCCGCAAGACGAAGAGTCTTACAAAACCTCCGTAGGACAGAGAGCCTTGCAAAAATCTCCGCAAGACAGGGAGTCTTCAAAAACCCCCACAACTGGGAATGTCTTCCAAAAACCTCCACCAGACGGAGAGGTTCTAAAAAAACACATCAAACAAAATCCCCAAGCATCTTGAAGGCAAACGCTTTCGTACCGGAGGAGTGCAAAACCCACTAGCCCCCGAGAGGCATAGCCAACAAACCAAAGGGGTATAAATCCCTCTCCCAGCAGAAAGAGGTACATCCCACGTGACTCAAACATGTATGGTAAAAGGTAAAGTCATTACCCTATAGTCTCATCTAAGACATGATTCATACGTCGTTTATGAAGATCAAGCTAATATTAAGTAAAAGCCCACTCTGCGTGGCACGGGAAATAGTATGGAATCTCCAACTGTTCATTGCAAAGGCAGCAGCTTCCGGCATGCCATCGCCAGGCCCCGGACAGATTACCTCTGGAGCCAGGCAGCGGCCAAGGGCCGAGGTGGTCGAGGATCACCTCTCCCGTCTAGCCTTTGGCTTCGCCTCCGACATGCCGTCGTCAGGGTACAAACGGTTACCTCTGGAGCTGGACAGTGGCCAAGGGCCAAGGTGGTCGAGGACCATCTCTCCCGTCTAGCATTCGGCTTCGTCTTCGACGCGCCGTCGCTAGGCTCCGGACGGATTACCTCCGGAGCCAAGGAGCGGCTAAGGACCGAGGGGGCCGAGGACCACCTCTCCTGTATAACCTTCAACTTCGTCTTCGACACGCTGTCGCTAGGCTCCAGATGGATTACCTCTGGAGCTGGGCAATAGCTAAGTGCAAAGGGGGTCGAGGACCATCTCTCCCATCTAGCCTTCGGCTTCGCCTGTGACACGTCATCGCCAGGCTCTAGATAGATTACCTCCAGAGCCGGGCAGCAGCCAAGGGCCGAGGTGGTCGAGGACCACCTCTCCCATCTAGCCTTCGGCTTCGCCTCTGACACACCGCCACGAGGCTCCGGATATATTACCTCCAAAGCCGGGTAGCGGCTAAGGGCCAAGGGGATCGAGGACCACCTCTCCCTTCTAGCCTTCGGCTTCGCCTCCGACACGCCATCACCAGGCTCCAGATGGATTACCTCTAGAGTCGGGCATCTACTAAGGGCCGAGGGGTCGAGGACCACCTCTGCCATCAATCCTTCGGCTTCGCCTCCAACACACCATCGCCAGGCTCTGGACGAATTACCTCCGAAGCCGGGCAACAGATCAGGGCTGAGGGGGTTGAGGACCACCTCTCCCGTCTAGCCTTCGGCTTTGCATCCAACACGCTGTCTCTAGGATTTGGACAGGTTGCCTCTGGAGCCAGGCAGTGGCTAAGAACCCGAAGGGTAGCGGACCACCGGAGCTTGTCCCAAAGGTTTCAGATGGACTTGATTGGGTCAAAAATCTGGAACAGATTTGGAAAAAGGCCATACCAACGCCAAACTCGAGCAGTATGCGATGATCGGAATGACGAGGTTGCCATTGCTTCGCCCAGCCCTCCTTAGTTACCCTACGTGTCTACCGCTACCAGATTCCCGAGGCCATCTCTCCCCAGGAAGGAACAAAGCTGGCTACAATCTATGCGAAGTCTCAATACCTATGAAGGGGACGAAGAAGCGCGATACAAAGGCACGAAGGTACACAGACATGCAGTCACCTGCTCGAAGGAACCCCTTACACTTCGGCCCAAAAAGAGATACAATCGCCCCCAAGGTCCAAATTATATTATTAACAACTCGTGCAACTGGAGACGCGTACAAAGAAGCAATAGTACAAAGGCCGCTACAAAGAAGACAGACCCCGAAAGAGCAAACCAGGGGGAGAAAGAGTACAAGGTGGCAAAAAAGGCAACTATAGCCCGCGGCAAGGCCATAGTCGAACGGCAAGACAGGGATGTCCACGGCTTCACCAGAAGCACCCCGGAAAGCCGCCTTCACCTCCTATGGATCCCAGCAGGGGATGCGCATGGAGTGGCGTAGAAGCTGATGCAGTAACCGACCCCTGAGCTGTTGGAAGATGAAGAAGAAACTGAAGGAGCCATCGTCGGGGCCTCCTCCCCTTCTTCCCGGCCTCCTCCCTCGTTGTCGAAGCCTGCTCCTCCTTGTCACTCTCCCTCCATAGGAGATCTCAGTCGATCTCCTCATCATCGTCAGAAATATCGATGATCTCGATAGGCGTGGTCTCCTGAACCAGGGGTTGAGCAGGAGTGACAAACAACTGTCCACCCCGTAGGGACAGAAGCAGGATGGCCACCGTCGCCATCCGAGAGGGCCCAACCCTAGTAGAAGCAGTCGAGATCATCGACATTCCAAAGAGGATGAGGAGGAAGACGATGTCATATTCAAAGTCAAGGTTGAGTGCTCGCTCGTGGGGCAGTGGTAAATCCAGCCGAATGACCCCAACTTTATATCCGAGCCAAGCAGCCACGTATGCCTGGGAGATGAAGTGGAACCAACGTGGTGTCACTCCATGGCGTCCCTCATTAATCTCTGGGGGCCTGTGGCCATATCTCGATCGTTCTGTCAACACATGGAAACATCCCACGGTAACGTCTCATTTTCTCGCACGAACATCCCGTCACATTAATGACCTAGACTCCTTTCAGCTCATGCCAGGGGAGTGGGTAGAAGACCCTAAATGAACCCATGCATTATCCAGTTAGAACACACCAGTGACACATCCCATCATGCCATCCTTAAACAGGTAAACGTGGGGGGTCCCTCGATCTCACACATAATCCCCCACTCTGACAAACTCAAATGGCAAGAAGACCCATCACCAAAGAAGTCTAAAGAATTTAAATCGGCCTCGGCATGGACCCCGGAGTGCATCACCTCCAATGATGCCTCTCCAGCCTCGGGTCCTGGTACCGCATACACCAACTCTGACAGGCTCTGGAGCATGCTTCCTCTGCCAATACATCCTCGGTCTTTGACTTCGACGCCGGCTGCACCTTCGACCTCGGCATAAACCACGGGGCATGTCGCCACCTCTAATGCACCATCAGCCTTGAGCTTCGCCATCAACGCCCATGGTTCCCGCCGAAAAACATCTCAGGGACAGGGAATGGCCTTCGGGCATTCTTGTTACTATATTAGGCTAGAGTTGGTTTTCCTGTACATCCTCTCACCCCTCTGAACGTCAGATCCAGAGAATGAGGGGGTACTATTGGGGGAAAATTAACCAGCCTGAGGACAATGGTTAAAGATTGCTATCGAAGGTCCCGCCAGACCCTTCGGTCTCCATACCCTCAGCAGGAGGACCGACTTTCGGAGGCTGCATGCCCCTTTGGGCCACCTCTCCAGTACGTACGTGGCCTTCCTAAAACTCAGAGCTACAGCAAGCCCCTCCAGAGCCTTCAGCCTCCAGACTCTCAGTAGGAGGCCTGACCCCCGGAGGCTGCGGACAACTTCGGGCCACCCCTCCAGTGCTCGTGCGGTCTTGCAAAGCCTAAAGATACAGCCGGTCTTCGGAGATAATATCAGGGAAGAAAGGTGAGAAAACCAAGTTGAAATGTGTCTTGGTTTTCTTGTGATGAGTGATTGATATTGTCATTTATTTGGTTTGATGATCTTCAGTTTTGCATCAGCTTTAATGTGATTTGAATTGATTTGAGATTATGGACTAATTGGAATTGGAGTTGGAGATATATGTTTGCTTGTCTCATGGTGTGCAGGTAATGGATGCAACTTGGCGGTCGACGGTAGGATGATCGGGGCCAAGCAGAGTGCTTGGTGCCAGATGATCAAGGCGATCGAGCAGAGTCAAGGGTGATCCTAACTGAACACGTGGAGGTCAAGCAAAGCATTGAAGGCGGATGGAGACAGCATGTTAAAAAAGTCAAGCGAAGGGAATGCTGGTGCAAGTGATAAGGCGGCCCTAAGGATCAGGAGCGAGATATACTTGTCGACGGTCAGGATCGCATGACGGAGTACACGTGTCGACATCGAAGTGCTTGCTTAATGTGAAAGCAAGGCGGTGAGTCACGCTTCGAGAAGCGTGAATGTGGTTTCGCGGTTTAGCATCAAAACCGTGGGAGAACTGGAGGAGTATGTGGCACCATCACGAAGCTTGTGTCGAGGCAAAGCTAAGTCATGATGGCGCAGCGGCCGTCTGATGAATGCAAAAGAAAATGGACCAAAATGTCCTCGGTGGTAGGTAGGAGTGCACTACAAGAGGGGTATTTTGTGGAAAAACTAGGAAACTTAAGGGACAAGTTTCCTAGGCCTATAAATAGAGGGGTAGGGCTAGAGAGAGCTTTGAACCAGCCACTTGAGCTCCCTTGTGCCACCCATTTGAGAGCTTTAGAGTTAGGATTTTAGAGGAGAGAAGGATGAGTGCTTAGCCTATGTAATAGGTGAGAGTTTTGAGAGATAAATCTTTGTAATCTACCTAAAATAGGGCTGACCTCTTTGGGTAATGAAGTTTATGTTTTTTTCATATGCTTGAATTCTCTTCCTTCTAGTTTTCCTCTATTGGTTCCCTTGCAAGTTTGCAAGTTTTTCGGTTTTCGATTTTCATTTTTGTTTTGGTTTTTGGGCTGGAATTTCAGCACTTTGTGAGGTCATTCTTATTGTTGCTAGAGCCATAAAAAATCACATACGAGTGTATGCTCATGGGTCTTGAGTATCCTTGCCTCTAGATTATGAACTTGGAGAGATTCTTTACTTAGTGATCTTTTCTTTGAGCTGCAATTTTTCACCTTTGTAGGGTTGTTTTTCTTGATGCTAGTGGCTTAAACACTCACATACTCATGTATTTGAGCGGGTCTTGAATCCCCTTGCCACTAGACTATCATCTTGGAGGATAACCTTGTCCAGTGTCCATCTTCTCTAGTTTCTTTGAAAGTTGCGAGTTTTGTGCACAAAGACACATGGAATGATTTTGAATCGAACCTATGGTTCATATTCCATCTGTGGAGTTATGTTGCCATGGAACTATTCTTCTTTCTTTGTCTCTCTAATTCTTTTGCTTCCGTTTGAGCGTTTTGAGATGCGTTGGGTGAGAAATAAGAAAAGGGCATCTATTTCAAAAGAAATTTGTTGAGGCACCTATTCACCCCCCCCCCCCTCTAGTTGCAATTCTCGTTACTACAATTGGTATCAGAGCTGGTTTGATCACTTGTTGACCTTAACCGGCTTTGTGATCCGTAGGCGATATGGAGAGAACTGGGAAGATTTCCCTGTTTGATGGCTGTGATTTTTCATACTGTAAGGTGCGCATGGAGGCTTATCTTCTATGCCAAGGAAATGCAATATGGGAAATAGTTGATTCCAACTATGAGATCCCTGCTGCTCGCACGACTCAGGTTCAAATTGAACAGTATGAGACCAACAATATGGCCAAAAATATTTTGTTCACAAGCCTGAGTCGGAATGAGTTTGACAGGGTTCAGCACCTCCATATAGCCCGGATGATCTAGTCTACTCTAAGTGTTTTTCTTGAAGGCACTAATCAGATTAAGGCCAGACACCAAAGCACATACAATCAAGAATACCAAATGTTTGTGCAAGGCTCCGGAGAGTCTTTGGATGCGATGTTTGCTCGCTTTGATGGGATTTTTAGTAATCTTCGATCAACTGGTGTTTTGTCCTATTCTGACCATGAGAGAGCGATCAAGCTTCTCTATACTCTTGACCATAGCATATGGGAAGTGAAGATCTCGAGCATTTAAGAGTCTCCAAGTTACGACATGTTGACTTGTGATGAACTCTTCAGCAAGCTCAAGTCCACCGAGATAGCCAAGCCGACTCGAATCGGTCTCAGAAATCCCCTGTCTCAGAACATGGCGTTGGTTTCCGAATCTGGTGGTGGCAATTAGTCTGCAACTGGATTTTCTTGTGCTAACACTTCATCAAGTGGATTTGCTTTATCTTCCTTGGTTTCTGTCACAGAGGAGCAGGTGGACACGCCGGATGATGAGGACCTTGCGCTGATTATGAAGAAGTTCACCTGCTTCTACAACAACTGTCGAGATTGGATGAGGGGTGGTTCTCAAGCCTGCTTTGAGTGTGGTGACACTACCCACTTCAGGAAGACTGCCCCAAGCTCAAGAAGAGGGAGGACGGCGACCACGACTACAACAAGCACAAGAAGAAGAACAAGAAGCCCTTCTTCAAGAAGAATCGCGATAAGATGGCCAAGAAGGCAGCCAAGGTGGCTTCTAGGGCATTCGTGGCGGCTCTCAGCAACATCGACACCTCTTCTAGCGAGGAGGAGAGCTCAGAGGAGGATGAACCACAAGCAAAGAACAAGAAGAAGGCCGAGGACTTCAGCGGCCTCTGCTTCATGGCGGATGACCACAATGACGATAGCGACCCCGAGCTGGATCCCTCTGAGGTATTACCTTCCTATGACCAGCTTTCCATCCAAGTCGATACCTTGAATGATGCTCTCGTTAGCCAAGATAGGTTACTTAAGAAAGCTGTGCATGAGTTGAAGGATCTTAGGCCTAAGTATGAGTCTGTCTCTACTGAACTTGCATTGCTTAGGTCTAGGCCCGATGTTGAGGAGTGTGAGAGTTGCCTGATTGTCATGGCTGAACTTGCCGAGCTTCGTAATGTGCACGCTCAAGTCGCCTGTCGGCTTGAGAGTGCTGAGAAGCTCTTTAAGGAGGAGTCTAGGTCTACTCTCTTAGGTGCTTTTATAAATTGCCCTTTATTTGCAAAGGATGTTGATCTGAAAGACAAGCACTTAAAGGAGCTAGAGTCTAGATTTGAGAGTGTTGGGAGTTCCAAGGATGTGCAGCCGAATTGTTTCACCTGCACCATCTTTCAGGACAAACTTAGCTGGGTTAGAGGGCAAGTTCAAAAGCTTCTGACTGAGAATGAGTATCTCCTTTCTCTGGTGGAGAAGTGTTTAGAGGGCAAAGGGAAAATGAATTTGATATTGGCCAAGACCAAGATGTGTGCTGACAAGGCGGGTTTGACTCTTGGGTTGGGTTTTGAGAGAGTGGCTTACAATGGGGAGAGTAAGACTGTGTTCACCACACCTACTACCTCAGAAGCTGAGAGTCTAAAATCAATACCACACCACAACCCATCAAGAAACCAATTCCACAACCCACAAAGAAGAAGCCCACACCACAACACAAGAGAGCTCCACAGCCTAAGATGAGAGAGCCTGTAAGAGAGCCCCGAGTAACCAACAATCGAGTTACCGAGAAACGGTACCATTGCACCTACTGCCAGAGAGATGGTCGCTTGGTTGGGTTTTGCTTTCTCCGTAGGAGAGATGAGTGGCGTGAGTTGAAATGGAGCACCCGGGACATGTATCGCCCCTCTGTTAGTGTACATGAGCCTTTTACTCGCTTCCACTCACGAGTCCCTAACACTTTTTAGTCTCTTCCTAGAGGTGGTGCCCAGTGTGGATTTTACCATGACACATATGGTTTTGGTCCATGTGTAAGAGGCTTTGAGTCCCAGCGCTTTGGCGGACCATGTTTTCCTCATCGTGGTACTCGCCCCAAGCATGTTGGTGTTGAGTTACCTACTATTTCTGCTTCAGTGCAGATGACCTAGTACTGGATTCCTAGGAGGTTTTTGACTAACCCCAGTACTGAGCCATCCACCTTTTATTCTTCTCATATGTAGGTGGCAGGCGGAGGCCTGGAGAACAAGTGGCTCATCGACTCTGGTTGTTCACGCCACATGACCAGAGATTCATCATGGTTCTCTAGCCTCACCCCCGTGAAGCGACTCGAGTACATCACATTCGGGAATGATCAGAAAGGAAGGGTGAAAGCCAAAGGTATGATAAGGGTGAATGAAAGTTTCACTCTCAAAGATGCGGCTTTGGTGGAGCATCTGGGATACAATCTTCTCTCAGTATCTCAGTTGCTAGATGAGGACTTGGAAGTGCGTTTCAAACGCAATACTTCTTGAGTTCTTGATTCTTCTAGCGCTTTGATTTGCAAGATTTCTCGAGTTGTGAGAGTTTTTGGAGCTGATTTTTCTGAGTCTTTTGGTTCTTCTTGGTGTTTACTTGCTCAATCTTCCTTTGAGCTTTAGATGTGATATAGGAGATTAGGGCATATGATCTTTGATTTTCTTACTCGTTTGAGTGCCCTAGGCATGATTCGAGGATTGCCCAAGCTCAAGTTTGAGAAAAACCTTGTGTGTGCTCCTTGTCGGTATGGCAAGATGGTTGCTGCTCCTCACCCACTAGTCAATCTAGTGATGACTGAATGACCGAGAGAACTTCTCCATATGGACACTGTTGGTCCTTCTCGTGTTCGTTCAGCGGATGGGAAGTGGTATGTTCTTGTCATTGTTGATGATTTCTCTCACTACTCTTGGGTCTTATTTCTTGTGAGAAGGATGAAGTGTTTTCACATTTTTGGATCTTAGTTTTGAGATTGTTCACAAAACTTCCTGGTGCATTGAAAGCAATTTGCAATGATAATAGCATTGAGTTCAAGAACTATCTCTTTGATGCTTTCTGCCTTGAACATGGCATTGAACATCAATTTTCTGCCCCACGTGTTCCTCAGTAGAATGGCGTGGTTGAGAGAAAGAATAGGACTTTGGTGGAGATGGCTAGGATGATGCTCGATGAGCATAGGACTCCTAGGAAATTTTGGATTGAGGCCATTAGCACAGCGTGCTACATCTCTAATCAGATTTTCTTGTGCTCGATCTTGAATTTGACTTCTTATGAGTTGTGCTTTGGGAGGAAGACGAATGTTTCACATTTGAGAGTTTTCGGTTATCGTTGCTTCATCCTAAAGCATGGCAGTCTTGACAAGTTCGAGTCGCGTTCTTCTGATGGTATTTTCTTCGGGTATTCTCTTCATGGTCATTCTTACAGGGTTTATAATCTTGACACTAACACTATCATGAAATCCTGTGATGTGACTTTTGATGAATCAACCCCCTGTGCTAGTTCTGCCTTTGAGTATGCAGGTGATTAGGAGATGAGCGAGAACATCTTTGTAGATGGCAATCTTTCAGCTTTCGGTGATGACGAGGATGATTCACTACTTCCCTCAATCACACCTGCTCCAGAGCTGGCTCCTGCTTCTTCTACTCCAGCAGAGGGTCCTGCAGCCTCTACTTCCACTTCGGTTGTTCTCGAACCTGCACCCGCACAAGTTGAGGGGGACTTCACCTCTAGGCGTGAGGCCCCTCAACACTTTCAGTAGCGACACCCTCCACACATGATGATTGGAGATCTTGAGAAGAGGGTAACGAGGCCCAAGTCTTCTTCTCATGCTCATTTTACTGAATCTGCATTTATTGCTTCTTTTGAGCCCCATGATGTTGGACATGCTTTATCTGATTTGATTCGAGTTGGGTCAATGCCATGCATTAAGAGCTTGAAAACTTTGAGAGAAACCAAGTTTGGGTCCTTGTAGAGGCACCCCCTAATGTTCACACCATAGGCACCAAATGGGTTTTCAAAAACAAACAGGGGGAGGATGGGTCTGTAGTGAGAAACAAAGCTAGACTAGTGGCTCAAGGTTCCACTCAGGTAGAGGGGATAGACTTTGGAGAAACCTTTGCACTAGTAGCTAGACTAGAAGCCATTAGAATCCCTCTTGCATTTTCGGCATCCCGAGGTTTTAAGTTGTATCAAATGGATGTCAAGAGTTCTTTCCTAAATGCCTTCATAGAGGAAGAGATCTATGTCAAGCAACCCCCAGGATTTGAACACTCTAAATACCTACATAGAGTATACAAGCTTCAGAAAACTTTGTATGGGCTTAAGCAAACACCTTGGGCTTGGTATAATAGACTTAGGTCTTTCTTGTTAGGGCATGAGTATGTGATGGGGTCAGCTGATAAAAAAATTTCACTCTTAGGCATGGCAATGATTTCTTACTTGCTTAGATTTACGTGGATGATATCATTTTTGGTGGCTCCTCTCATGCACTTATGACCAAGTTTGCAGAAACTATGAGCAAGGAATTCGAGATGTCGATGATGGGTGAGCTCAACTTCTTCCTTGGGCTGCAAATCAAGCAATGCAAGCAAGGTATATTTGTCCACCAGACGAAGTACACCATTGATTTGCTGAAGAAGTTTGACATGAGCAATGCAAAGCCATTGGCATCACCGATGGCTACCTCAACCATGCTTGATCCGGATGAAGATGGTGAGGAGGTGGACCAGCGGGAGTACAGGAGCATGATCGGCTCCCTTCTGTACCTGACGGCAACAAGATCCAACATCCACTTCGCTGTCTGCTTGTGTGCTTGCTTCCAGGCTTCACCAAGGACATATCGTTGCCAAGCGGTGAAGCGCATTCTGAGGTATCTCAAGCACACTCTCGAGTTTGGGCTTTGGTTTTCTGCTTCCTCTTCGCTTTCTCTTCAAAGTTTTCCAGATGTGGATTTTGCTAGCTGTACAATTGACAGGAAGAGTACCTCTAGTACTTGTCATTTCTTGGGTACTTCTCTTGTGTGTTGGTCTTCTCGCAAGCAGTCTAGCGTTGCGCAGTCTACTGTTGAAGCTAAATATGTAGCTACTGCTAGCTGTTGCTCACAGATTTTGTGGATGGTTGCTACCTTGAGGGATTTTGGGTTAGATTTCAGGAGTGTGCTACTTTTGTGTGACAACACCAGTGCTATAAGCTTAGCCAATAACCCAGTTCAACACTCCAGAACTAAACACATAGATGTGAGATTCCACTTCCTAAGAGACCATAATGAAAAGGGAGACATTGAGTTGAGCTACATATATACCCAACACTAGCTAGCCGATATTTTTACCAAGCCTCTAGATGCAACAAGGTTTGCCTTTCTGAGGGGAGAGCTTGGTGTGTGCCATCCCTATAGCATTGTGTGAAGGGGAGTTGCCTTTGTACATCCTCTATCCTTTTTTATTGCATTTTCATTGCATAGAATTTTGTAATATAATCATGTTAGCAAGCTTTACTTATATGTTCTTTGCACTTTCTTGTACTAGTTCTAAATTTGTGCTAAGTATAGTGGATGTATAACAATTTGTGCAAGCTTAGGCTCTTATTGAAACATGGCATAAAATCTGTTGAGCAAGCTTGTCTTTTCTAAATAATGAACTTGAAATGTGAACATAATCTCTTTTCACCCTTGAGTATTTGCTTTAGCTTAATCAATGCTTAAATTAGGGCTAGTTCTATGAAAAGCTTGTGCTAGGCCGCTTTGTTCAGTTCTGCGGATTGGGGGTCTTTTACCTTTGTCTATGTAAATGTTTAGTCCTTGATTAACCCTTAGGAGAGCATGTGCTCTTTTGTGTCGCAAAGGCACAACTTGTTTTGGCTTTGTGAAAAATTGCATATCTTGAATCTATGTTGAGTTGATAAAATGAATGATCAAGTTTTGAGCTAAAATTGAATCCAATACGGTGGCTTAAGGCTTCATGTGGGTTGCCAAAGAAGTGAACCCATTGTTGCTTAAAACACACTTGAGGATAGTTAAATGATCAAATGAGAAAGTTAACTTGTGCTCTTTAATGTGCTTTGACATCTCTAGTTCTTCCAAGTGCTTTATAATCTATATGTGAAGCTTTGTAGGTTTGCATTTCATTTGCACATATTTTGCATAGTCTGTTATCCTTGATGTTTGCATTGCCAAAGAGTGAGAAAATATGCCCAAAAATATTATGCTCAAATATTCAACAAAGGGATTTGTTTTGGGTTTTTGAGTTTTTCTTACTCTTGAGGTTTTTAGCTCGTCTTTACCTCTCTTAGGGCTTTTGCAACTTTTCTTATGCCAAGTGACATATTTTGCTCTTTCTCGAGTTTTTAGTCACTGGATGAGCTTATCTTGTTTTAATTTCTTCAAACCAAAATCTTTGTGCTTTGCGGGTTGTCAATGCACTCATCAAGGGGGAGATTGAGAAACCAAGTTGAAATGTGTCTTAGTTTTCTTGTGATTCAGAAACCAAGTTAAAATGTGTCTTGGTTTTCTTGTGATGAGTGATTGACATTGTCATTTATTTGGTTTGATGACCTTCGGTTTGCATGAGCTTTGATGTGATTTGAATTGATTTGAGATTTCGTTTGAGATTATGGACTAATTGGAATTGGAGTTGGAGATATGTGTTTGCTTGTCTCCTGGTGTGCAGGTGATGGATGCAACTTGGCAGTCAACGGCGGGATGATCGGGGCCAAGCAGAGAGTGCTTGGTGCTAGACAATCAAGGAGGCCGGGCGGAGTCAAGGGCAATCCTAGCTGAACACGTGGAGGTCAAGAAAAGCATTGAAGGCAGATGGAGACGGCGTGTTGACAAAGTCAAGCGAAGGGAATGCCGGTGCAAGTGACAAGGCGGTCTGAAGGATCGGGAGCGGGAGAGACTCATCGGTGGTCAGGATCGCATGACGGAGTACACGCGTCAACATCGAAGCGCTTGCTTAATGTGAAAGCAAGGTGGTGAGTCACGCTTTGAGAAGCGTGAAGGTGGTTTCGCATTTTAGCCTCAAAACCGTGGGAGAACTGTAGGAGTATGTGACATCATCGTGAAGCTTACGTTGAGGTGAAGCTAAGTCGTGCAGACGTTGTGGCCATCCGATGAATGGAGAAGAAAATGGACCAAAATACCCTCTGTGATAGGTAGAAGTGCACTACAAGAGAGGGGTATTTTGGGGAAAAGCTAGTAAACTTAAGGGCTAAGTTTCCTAGGCCTATAAATAGAGGGATAGGGCTAGAGAGAGCTTTGAACCAGCCACTTGAGCCCCCTTTGCCACCCATTTGAGAGCTTTAGAGCTAGGGTTTTAGAGGAGAGAAGGATGAGTGCTTAGCTTATGTAATAGGTGAGAGTTTTGAGAGATAAATCTTTGTAATCCGTCTAAAATAGGGCTGACCTCTTTGGGTAATGAAGTTTATGTTTTTTTCATATGCTTGAATTCTCTTCCTTCTAGTTTCCCTCTATTGGTTCCCTTGCAAGTTTGCAAGTTTTTCGGTTTTCGATTTTGATTTTCGTTTTGGTTTTTGGGCTGGAATTTCAGCACTTTGTGAGGTCATTTTTATTGTTGCTAGAGGCATAAAAACTCACATACAAGTGTATGCTCATGGGTCTGGAGTACCCTTGCCTCTAGATCATCAACTTGGAGAGATTCTTTACTCGGTGATCTTTTCTTTGAGCTGCAGTTTCTTACCTTTGCAGGGTTATTTTTCTTGATGCTAGTGGTTTAAACACTCACATACTCATGTATTTGAGCGGGTCTTGAGTTCTCTTGCCATTAGACTATCATCTTGGAGGATAACCTTGTCCCGTGTCTATCTTCTCTAGTTTCTTTGAAAGTTGTGAGTTTTTGTGCACAAAAACACATGAAATGGTCTTGAATGGAACCTATGGTTCATATTCCATCTGTGAAGTCATGTTGCCATAGAACTAGTCTTCTTGCTTTGTCTCTCTAATTCTTTTGCTTACGCTTGAGCGTTTTGAGGTGCGTTGGGTGAGAAATAGTAAAAGGCCATCTATTTCGAAAAAAAATTGTTGATCGCCTATTCACCCCCCTCTAGTCGCAATTCTCGTTCCTACAAAAGGACACCCCCTGCAGCCGACCTGACGCGAGGTGACAGACGATTAATGCCAGTGCAAGTGGTGCTTATCTTGGCACCTCCAGTGCGATGAAAGTCGTCCCGACACCCCCGGCAGAGCAGCGTCGAGCAGCAATTGGCGACGGCTCACCCCTCAGGGGGCAGGCACCACAATAGTTACTACGGTAGATATTTATCTTCTATATAGGGTAAAAAGTAGTTATCCAGGATAAGGCCTAGTAATTCGACCAGGTCCTAGAAATTTGTACATCATAATAACTTGTACACTAAGCTATGTACCACCCTATAAATAGGGGGTCATGGTCATCTGAGTAGGGACGGGTCACAAGAAGAACGCTCAATACAACATAAGAGGCAACACACAGGTCCCAGAGGTGCACAAACACAAATGCACGCTGTGATACTCCCACTAGACTGATCCATTTTTCTACTATCAATACACTTATGGTGTTCCTTCCTCTAAAACTTCGTATCCAAGCTTGAGTCTCCTTCTTAGAATAAACTCTTGCCGTACTTGCTGGGGCAAGACGATCTCTTTCTCCAACAGTACACTTTGAACTATAATTTAATTATATGTGTCATATTGAACCATATATTTTACGCTAATTTTTCAGTTTGCACTGTATATAAGGATTGGATCTTTGAACGTGCTCACGTGACGAGTAGTACTATCCACCTCAGCTCTACGAATTTAGCTGGGAGGATGGACTATTATTTCTAACTCAACCTTTTTTTCTCCCAATTCATTCTTCGTTGTCTAATTCTCATTTGGCCTCAAGTTATTAGAGTAGTCTCTCTATATTAGGCCTCCAGAGTCCAAGTGTCATTGTTTGCAGATTTTATCATCTGCTTATATTCTTCACTGACGTCGTCACCTTAAGTTGTCATCTGCACAGCCGCTCCTCTTTACAATGTCTACCTTATCGCCACCTCTCCTCAAGTCACCACCTATACCACCGCACCACCTCGGTTATGCCTACCTCATCGTCAGTCAACGTCTATCTCCACAATGCTAGCGAATAGGTAATCAGAGGGTCACATTATGTGTATGATGTTGACTTTTTAGATGGTCGGCAACGTTATAAACTCGATATCGTCCTACGTGATATGGAGATGCGGTTCTAGTAACCTGAGGCCAAAGGGGAAGGAAGCAGTGAGGAATGAACCGAGAGGAAGAAAGTTTGGTATGAAAATAGTAGTCCACTCTCCTAGATGAATACGTAGAGCTAATATGGATAGAACTGCTCGTCACATGAGCATGATCAAATGCCGATTTCTTAAACCCGATGCAAAGCGAAAGTTTAGCCTCAGATATATGGTTTAAAGTAGAAGTTGTTATTAAAGGTGGTTCAAAGTACACAAATATATCGTCTAAATTGAAATTTACTCTTTTTATTTTGATTGTGGGAGCTCTTTGATGTTTGATGGCTTCTCATTGGAGATTTGAGATTTGGTTTTGAGTTAATTTGACAATATGGGAAACGATGATATTTTATGAGAAATACTACCTTTCGTGTGATTTATTAGTAGCTAGGTACATCGTCATGGCCTCCAAAATTCCAAAGCACATATTTGAGGCAAAAATATGAATCTGTACAATATATTTGAGCGTATTCACGAGTCTAGCATCTGTATTCGGCACACGATGTGTCAAAAATCCTTTTTCGGTACACGGTGTACCGAAAAGGCATTTTCGGCACACGATGTGCTGAATACACGGCACACGGTGTGCTGAAAATCACCTGTATTTAGCACACCAAATATAGGGAACAATGGGTATTTTGGCACACGGTGTGCCGAAATTTCCTTTTTCGTACATCGTGTGTTGTCACGTCATGTCACGTTATCCTTTTTCGCTTTTGCTTTTTCGCTTTATTCCCTGTCGACCGGCCGGTTTCCTTTATTCGCTGTCGGCCGGCTACATGTGGAGGGAGAGCAAAGTGCTATAAAATGGCAGCGTGCAGATTTATTTGAGCAGAGCAGAGGAAGCACGAGCAGAGCAGAGGGAGCACGAGCAGAGCTAGCGCGAGCAGAGCAAGTTGGCTGCGTGAGGGAGTGCGAGTAGGTGAGCGCAAGGACGAGCAGCAGTCGAGCTCGAGGAGGTGTAGTTCAGCAGCAGTCGAGCACGAGCAGGAGTAGAGTAGTAGCGTGCGGAGAGGACAACCTTCCATAATAGTAAGTACATAGATTATGTATGTAATTAATATTTTGATTAGAAAATGTAATTAGAGAAAGTAGAGTATATATTTCGTTCGAATACATTGGTTAAATAGTATTAAGTTGATAAAATAGAGTAGGTATAGTATTTGCATATTTTATGATCTCGTAACAGAATCTACTATAGTGTAACAGTAATTTTGTACATAGATTATGTATGTACTTAATATTTAGATTAGAAAATGTAATTAGAGGAAGTAGAGTATTTATTCCGTTCGAATACATTAGTTAAATGGTATTAAGTTGATAAAATAAAGTAAGTATAATATTTGCATATTTTATGATATCGTAATAGAATCTACTATAGTGTAATAGTAATTTTGTACGTAGATTATGTATGTACTTAATATTTAGATTAGAAAATGTAATTAGAGGAAGTAGAGCATTTATTCCGTTCGAATACATTGGTTAAATGGTATTACGTTGATAAAATAGAGTAGGTATAGTACATACATCTAAGTAGTTATTTGTCCATTTACGTTTGTTTAGTAGAGACGCTATGACTATCCATATTTATTATGGAGAACGTCTTACTGTTTTGCATGGGAGGCTCATATCAATTCAGAACTGCCAGCATGTAGAGAGTACGGTTGAGCTACCTATTGATCTAGAAGGGTTAAAATCACATGTTATGAGCCTTTTGCGTGTGAACCAGCAGTCCTACAATGTTGTCCTAGATGGTGTGCGGTCACGGCTTGTGCCAAACTCAATCATTGTCCATACGTTGTTCGATTTGAGAAGGAACAACGCATGGGCTTTGTACTCACGCAAGGCATTAGAGGAGAACTTTGAAATGGGAGTGTACGTAAACATAGTATCACAACTGGTGCAAGGCGAAATAGTGCCTAGCGTGGAGGATCAGACCATCATGTGATGCATGATGAGGAGGGAGGGCATGTCGGGGAGGGCACTTCCGGTACAGAGGGACCTGAAGTGGACCATGGTGAGGTGGATGCAGGATGCATGGATGATGAAGTCGGTGGTAGCGGGGATGAAGAAGGTGCTGACAACGATGACCCGGTGCCAGCGATCCAGTACTTTCATGGTGCTGGGCTGCTAGATTGTACCATTGTTGAGTATAACACCCTATCTAACTGGGGATACTAGAATAGCGACATCCAGGTGGGACAACGGTTTCGGAACAGGGAGGAGGTCATCCACTTTATCAGCAACTATGCTGTAATCACAAGAAAGGACCACAAGTGCGCCCGGTCTAACCCTACGGAGTATGAGGTCAGGTGTATCAAACACTCGAATTTTCCTTACTTCGTACGAGCACATAAGCCAAAATACGAGAACTATTTTGTGCTGAGTAGACACACCCCACATACATGCAGCGAAGAGGCTGTTAGGAATGTGAGCCACGCTATTGATGCGAGGTTCATAGCCCAACTCCTCATCACCCTTGTTGGCATGAACATATATTTGTCACCGAAATCCATTATGGAGGAGGTGCAGACTAAGATGAGTATGCTGATCAATTACCACACCGCGTGGCGAGCGAAGCAAAAGGCGTTGAAGATGTTGTTTGGAAGTTTCGAAGAGTCTTACAACTATGTCCCGAGGCTGCTGCAGAAGATTGCCATGAGCAATCCAGGGACCTAGTGGGCCATGGAGGATGAGCCGATCAGGCTAGAGGATGGGTCATACAGTAGCACTGACCGATACCTCATTAGGTTTTCTGGTCCTTTGCCCAATGCATCAAAGCTTTCAGACATTGCAAGCCGCTGGTATGTGTGGATGCCACATTTCTTAGCGGCATGTACCATGGTAACCTAATGACAGCGATGGCGGCAAATGCAAACAATCAGATCATTCCTCTCGCGTATGCAATGGTTGAGAGTGAGAACAATGATAGTTGTCTGTGGTTCCTCACCTTGGTGAGGACACGTGCGTCGGCAATAGGGAACGAGTCTGCATCATCTCAGACCGCAACAAGGGCCTCTTGCATGCGTTGGAAGTGCTGCATGATAGTACAAACCACTCCATTACATGGCCTGATGTGAAGAGAAGGTGGTGCATGCGACACTTAGGTGCGAACCTGTACTCAAGGTACCACAACAAGGGTCTTGTAAAGAGGTTCAAAGGGTTGTGTCTTCAGAACCAGCAGGCGAAGTTCAACGAGATATGGAGAGAGTTAAATGAGACCACTCGCAAGATGATGGCAGAGCAGGAAGCACAGGAGGACCATCTGCGGACGCAAATGGTGGGGGGCCAAACCATGATGAGCCGTTCACGTGCTACGTTTAGCTAGTGGATAGCAGGAAAGCCGGCAGAGTATTGGGCCCTAATCCATGACACTTACAATTCCAAGTTAGAACATAGTGTTTGAAAGATCATATTTTACTTTTGGTTATGAAAATATCCCATCTAAAATTGTTGTCTCTCATATTAGGTATACGATCATGACAACGAACATAGTGGATGCATTCAACAATGTCCTAAAAGGTGTACACGGCCTCCCGTTGTGTGCCATCATTGAGCTCACATTCTATAGAACGGTTGACTACTTTTGAGACCGTGGTATAGCTGCAATGGAGTGCAGCACGCGGTTTGCACCTAAGGTGGAGGAAATCATATCCAGAAGAAGGAGTAAGGCACACTTTCATCGGACTAGGATCTACGACCGAGCCAACAACAAATTCAAGGTCATGTATCGCCGTCAGTACACTTCAGGATACAGCACGGGGGACACCATACAACAATGTCAAATTGGTCCTCACGAGGTGAAGTGCACATGCAATAAGCCAAAACTGCACAATATCCCATGTTCCCATGTCTTCGCCGCTTGCAGGGACATGGGCGGCAACGACGGATCACAATACGTATCACCCTATTTCATGATCGATGCACTGAGGAGCACATGGCTTCCAAAGATGCATTCCTTCAACATCGGAAGCAGCTACAAAGCAATCGAGGGGCCTAAGTGGGTACCTTATCCCATAGCTCGACGCACGGATCCTGGAAGGCCTAGAGCCACGAGGCTGCAAGGTGACATAGATGCAGCAAATGCTATTGATGGACTACGTAGGTGCAAAATATGCAAACAATCTAGCCATGACAGGAGGACTTGTCCAACTCGACGGTAAACTATTAGGCTATGATCGAACTAGAATATATTAGATTTATTGCCATTGAGTTTGTTTTATGAAGTTAATCGCAAATATGGTTTTTATTGTAATTTGTTATGCACCTATTAGTTGTTGTACCTATTTTGTAATAGTTGTTGTCTTACGTTGTTTTGTAATTGAACCATGAAGCTTGAAATCATTGGCATGGCTCACTTTCACCTTCCGAAGCTTATTCAGCTACGGTACGATGAGAACCACAGGGGAAGGATGATTTTTGTAGGGCAACAGGTACAATGATAATACGTGAATTTCAATTGGTCTGATAACTTGGTACTTACTCAATAAATGTATTGCATACCTTTGCGGTTGGTCCCGTTGCGTTCCAGGATTGTGCGCAAGCTTAAGGAGTTAGACCCTCGATTCCACGAGCCACTCGCACAGACAGGACTACTACCGTTCGCTCTTATGATGGCCGGAGCTCCCATGGAGGGCGGTGGCAGGACTCCCCTCCCGCCGATTGAGGTGTCACTGCTCACAGGCCTCGTCGACCGATGGCATCCTGAGATGCACACGTTCCACTTTCCTTGTAGAGATATGACCGTAACTTTGCGGGACGTGGCCATGCTGACCGGGCTGCCGATAAGGGGCACCCCGTTAGTACTTCCACGACCAGCAAATGAGCAGTGGAAGAGTTATATTCAGGGCAGGTAATTATTTGTTACATAAAGCACTTCATATGTTGCAGTGTTGTTCGTGCTTCATTGAGTCTCTGCATTTTATAGGTTTAATGTGCAATATGACATCAAGGATGTTGGGTTCTCCATGTCATGGATTTATGGGCTACCATAGTTCAGTCCTTGCCCACCGGATGCAGATGAGACTATAGTTATGTAGCATTACGAGGTGTATTTGTACATCTTGCTGGGAGGAATTATGTTTTGCAACACGGCAGGCGATTATGTTCTTCCTCATATTGTATGGTTAGTGGGTCAGCTCACGTTACGTCTGTACGAGCCGACACCTTACAGTTGGGGATCTGCTGTGTTGACCGCTACGTACAAAGGATTGTGTGCCGCTACCCAGCGGTCAACGAAGATGGGATCTATTTCTGGCTGCCTACACCTTCTACAGCTCTAGAGCTGGGAGTATCTCCCGGTTTGTCGACCGTGGGTGAGCAAGACCTACTATCCAATTCCCATCTCCGATGGCGTTACCGACGACATGAGGCCTGCGATGGGGTATCAGTGGATTCATGCCAGATTGCGATGGACTCACCCGCAAAACCATGGAAACTACTCCCGGGTGATCAGTGACCTTGACGTCCTCAGCACCGACCTCGTGGAGTGGGATCCATGGCGTATGGAATGAGTGGCCGAAATTGTGATCGGAGGCCTCATCGCATCCTCTTGTTTTCGTGACTCGAACTTATGGATGACCAGATGCTTCTTGGTGTACATGAATAATGTGGAAGTGTAAGTTCGATCATCGACAATTGGTGCCAGTACCTCCCCTACGAGACACTGGTAGGGCGCACGAGTAAGTGTGTTACTGTACGTACCATTATTATGTTAGGTGATCCATATTACGAAATTATAACTGTTTATGTCATGTACAGGAGGAGCGCACAGGAAAACGCAAGCACACATGACTGGTCGGAGATTAATGCAGAGCACATAACCAGGTGGATGGAGTCAGGCCCAGTGGATGTCGTCATTCCTGCAGGACAGTACGACGGCGGCACGTACTGGGAGTACCTTTTGTGGTACCGTTTCCGCACGCGTGTCACCTTACTCAGCGGCAACGTATCGCCAGCCCCCAGACCCTTCCCCGAGGATCGTGCTCGGCTTCTTCATGTGGCGGTAAGTGATGTTGTACTTATAACGTTTTTCATTAGTTACACATCCGTATTACTGACATAACCCTCAATAAATACAGACCAAAACAGGGTACAAAATGCATACGCATGCGGAGCAAGCATGTGGGGAACCAAGTGGGTCATCCACGCGAAGGGATCGGAACCCTCTCTGGGACTACATGAGGATGAGAAGGTTTCGCTTGTTGTCCGCGATACGTGGTCTTGGTGGTTGTGCCCCGCGTTCTAGGGGTACAACGTACCCGCCATGGACCCGTCCCGTGCCTCCCACAATAGGCGCTCGTCCAGTGCTCGTGACGCACAGTCATAGGAGGCACCTTCGTCTGCGGTTCATCCTGTGACACGTTCTTGTGCTGAAGCCGAGGAGGTCATGGAGGCTCCTACTCCAGAGCAGTGTACACTGGGTTCCCAGCCCCCTCAGTGCACACAACCTACTCGGCTATGCAGACACCTCCACCAGTATTATCAACTCATCACGAGGACGTCATTGATTGCATGTAGCAGACGCCAACCTGGAGCGGCACACAAGATTTTGACTGGGCTGCTGCATTTGCAAGCGGGCAGCTTCACCGAGCTACCGAGCGACTAGTACCCCCAATATCCTGATGCACCTGGGGGTTCACAGTAGTACCAGCATGCTGAGACTTTAGCATTTCGGACTCCGTCCGAGTAGGTACTACTGGCATCCACACTCCCGCATGACGATCCTACATCGTGGTACATGCAGGACCAAGTTAGCGGTTCTAGATACACATTCGGTGGAGTTGCAACACAACACGATGATGAAGATGACGAGCAAGGGCACACATGACAGGGGCCAGCTCAGGCCGTTGGGATGAGGGCCACATACCCGCCAGACGCTTACACTCCTGGGGATTGCTTGTGGAGTCGGCGTTGTTAATGAGCAAGTGCAGTATATTGTGTACTCATCTGTTTTGTGTACTCATCTATACTATGTGTTATTCACTATATTATATACTCATCTGTACTATGCCTTATATACTGCAGTGTTAAAGTAATTACATTTAATTTACATAATCTTTGTCAAATAATTAGGACACATAACTTATTTATGAGTAACTTATTAAGCATTTGTATATATCAATTACGATATTTCATACATGTTTAATGTTTATTAAATAACCAGCGATTCATGCTTTGGTGCAGAGAAAAAACGTTGCATTCAAAGATCAATACATATATGGCGGGATATTCTAGTACTAGCTACCCATGGACACCTACAACGATCGATATAGCATTAAATGCCTCCTTGCAGGTTGTGCATGGAGGGAAGGATGATCCCTTCAAAGAGAGAAACCTAATCCAAACTGTGTCTAAATTGCATGCAAGACTATCATGTTCTACGTTCACCGTTCCACTCCTACATGTAACAACCGATGACCTTAGGGCTCTCTTGCATGAGCGACGCCAAATATACCTCAAGGTGTGCGAACTAGCCGACCATCCTTCTGTGTTCGGTTTCTATATGAGGCAAAGAAAGATGGCGATGTTGTCCGACCAGTATGCATCCCATATACAGGTTCGTTATTTTCTATTTGGTCACCCTACATATCTTATTGCTATTGATTCGAATGCTCCTCTTCTGTGTTAGGTGTTTTCAGAAGACGTAGAGTTGATCAACAAAGAAATTCCACACTTCTTGGCAATGCATATGCTCTTCGATGGGGTGTGATACCTGGTTCGCGTAGAAGACGACGAAAATCAACGCACCTAAGGGGTACAAGAGCGCCCTTTTACTATTCTACCTGAAAATGACGACGCCGATGTTGATGATGATTTCATGCCACCAATGCCTCGACATTCCACCAGCCATACATGAGAAGGTTCAACGAATATTACAAAAGGACGTTCACACACTACATCGACATGGTGTACAACTAACAGCGAAATAGGACGTGCTCATACCGTGATACCTCAAGACGACTATGATGATAATTTTATGCCACCTCGACCCCTCCCTCCGAGGCCTCCATCTCCGGAGGACCGTGAAGATAATGTTGGATTTCCTTGTACCCATCCTCTTAACTTCCAACCACCACCCCAAAGACGATAATCATCTTACCCTGATAACCTTGACTGGCACAATTGGCATTCTTTCGCTAATGTACGTTGTCACTTTCCGTCGCTATCTTGAGATGATCAATAATACAAGGGTTAATGTTATGCATGTTCAAATATACCTAAGTGTTAAGACTGTCCGCCGCTATGCATTTTGAAATGTACAGTTTAATTAGCATATAATTTCTAATTTTGTTGAAAGTTACTAATTACAGGAAATGACGACACACCAGTACATAAAATGAAGTGCCAACTCACCGAGATAAAATAACAATTAAATTAATAACTCGTTTCAAATTTAGTTGAAAGTTGCCAATTCCGTGAAATAACAAAATACCGGTATCAGATGACAAAAGCGAACCGCAGCCGGCTACGACCATATTTGCTAATTACATAATATACACGTGAAAAAAAATCAAGTAAAATACACATTTTCTTGTATTCGGCACATGATGTGCTGAATATAGGTGATTTTCAGCACATCGTGTCAACACAAGATGTGCTGAAAATACTTTTTTGGGTATACCGTGTAAAAAAAAGAATTTTTGACACACCATGTACCGAATACATATACTAAATTCGTGAATACAGAAAAATATTGTCTATTTCAATAAATATGCTAAGTATAGTGTACAAATTCGTATGTTTCCCCATATTTGATGGTTGCTTTTGATAATGGGTCTATTAGTAATAATTCGTGGTACAATTTTTCAAGGTTCTTATGTAATACAATTATTAAAGTTTCAAAGTAAGAGCGCAAGATTAAAGCACAATATTTATTTTGGATAGTGGGTAATAATGTCTAGCGTTGTAAGAGAGGACAACTAGACCTCTCTTGCACAATGATAGACATGGTGTCACGTACGTACATAACTAAAATCCCTTTCGAAAAAATCAGTAGAAAAAACTTCAATTAAAAAACTTAATTAAGAGAAAAGGTATACGAATACAACGGCCAAGGTCGTCAAAATCATGATCCTAAATCGGATCATACAAGGCCATTCAAGGCCGAACAGACAAAAATCATTCCGTCTAATGTCTATTTCCCTTTTATTTGTCCAAGCAGGGGGTTGTCTCAATGCCAATGTCTAATCTCTTTCATTTTTTGTATAGCCATTACACTGGTATTACATGTTATACAAGAGCACCGGACAACACAAGTTATGTGACTGCTTCTGGAGCTGAGTTGCAGTAAGGGGTGTGCAAGCAAATGAATCTAGTCGACATCAAGCACACGGAGGCAAAGGTGATACCTATCAGCAGCCCAACAATGCTCTTCCGTGTGTCCAACCGCAGCGAGCGCCTGAAAACACGGCCAAAGCTGGGGATCAGAGCCCCGCATGCGATGACCATCCAGTAGTCGAGTCCATCATAGTCAATCTTCGCAAGAATGGCACTGATGGCGGCACTTGGTCCTGCAAACCCTGTGAAAGCAGCGGCTGCCAGGGCTCCACGCCAGCTATCCGTGGCACCATATACACAGCTCGCTACAGCAGCACCTCGTGGCAGGCCATGGAGGGAGACTGGAAGAACCATGTAACGGCCAAGACCATAAGCCTTGCGCGCAGCCACACCAAGTACAAGTCCTTCGGCGTATGCATGAAGGAATACAGCACCACAAGCAAGGAGCGATTGCAGTGTGAGGACACTAAGAGAGAGGCCAGAGGACGATGTAATGACATTAACGGGAGTTCTTTTGCGATTAACCACCCTAAGGATGCTTGATGTGGCAACATGGTAGACAAGGGAACCTCCGATGAGGAGAAAGAGGGTGGTAAAGAGACCCATTTTCGAGGACATTAGAAGCTGTACAGGTCTCCATGCTGCAAGACGGAAGGCAATGCCAGATGCTACACCAGTAAGAAGAGGATGTGGCATGCTGAAGGCAAGAGAGAATGCAACAAGTATAATTCCTCCAAAAAGTGGACCAAGTCCAAATACAAGTGATACCAAGAAGCCTGATGCATCTTCCAAGCTGCAGGTCAAAGAAAAAAAATCAATAACATCAGTTGAGGGTTCTTGTTTTGCCCAGGTTAGATCGTGAGAATGTTAAAATCAAACTGTCAAAGAAAAAAAAAATCAATAACATCAGTTGAGGGTTCTTGTTTTGCCCAGGTTAGATCGTGAGAATGTTAAAATCAAACTTACTTCTGGCCATCAGTAAATCCCTGAAGCACAGTACTTAATGTTTCCATGAAAGCAACAGCAAGCGTTCCAGCAGAAGCAACTTGAGATGGAGTTGCTTCCTGCATGCAACAGAAAAATAAGTCAAAACTGCTTTCTCAGAGCATCGAAAAGCAGCTTCAGTCATTTACAGTTTACTCGATGGTCAAATGAATGGGTACTCACCTTAAAAGCATCAGGAAGAACCTCTGCAATAACAATCCATATCATGCATCCTGCAGCGAAACCAGTACAAAAGGGAAGCACCTTCTGGAATGCATCGGCACAAAGGAATGCAGGAACAGCAACAATTGGCTATATTTACCAAGGAAACAATGCAGAATCAGGGCAAAAGCAAAGAAGTCATTACCAAAGTACAACTTGAAATTGAGTTGGACCACAGCTGAATATAAGCAGATGAATAATATTGTGCTCATAGCGTAATACTGAGAGAAAGCTGCACATGGAAAGTAAAAGAAAAGAACAGTTGTGGTCCTCACTGGCCTCAGAATGTCAACCATAGCTAGCTCCCACCAGCCACAAATAATTATACAGACAAAATGCATAAAGAGATAGTAATTTGTTTGATGATTGCTAATACTATAATACAGAGATTGCTTATAGTATAATACAGATACAGAGCTCTACAGTACAAGTTTCTCAGTATTAATACTATCTCTCAAACAAATACTATTGTTACTTATGAGGTCATCAGCTTGGAAAAACTCTTTTGAGCTCCACATACCGTCAACAAATTATTACATGACAACGTTTCTACAAAAAAAAGCAGGAAGGATAATTACAAAGAATGTGGTAGCAAAGAAAGCACTCGTTGCCAACATTAAAATCATATTAGTATTGTACTGATTAATGGGACTACCACTGTGTTTCAATTTTGTTTCTTTATTTGAATAACTAGAAAAGTCCATAAGAACATCACAGGACAAAGCTCATCAACACAACTGGCAAACTTAGGGTCTTAATCTTGCGCTACACAGCAAACAAATCTGCCTAGACTTGTTCTCTTGCACAAACAAATACACGAGCATGCATAAAAACAGACAGACACAAACACAAAGACAACAGGGAGCAAAATAGTTAGTTTAGTGAGTGCACAAAACAGAGGTTCATTTTGTCGCTTTCTAGTTACAAAAGAAAACTCAAAAGTTGGTATACTTTTCATTACTGATTCAAGAATAAAGACAGTACATTTATCAGATTATTTCATATTTCAACTCAGGATATGAAAATAAGAAATGCACCTGTGGTAAAGATGTTATGATACTCCATATCATTGCATTTTGGGGGGACACACCTCTAGATGTGAGTACCATGCTTACAGCTAAGCCTTCGGGTATGTTGTGCACTGCTATAGCTATAGTAACTAAAAGGCCCTGAGAGAATCCTTTCGAGCCAGCAAAGGAAACACCCACACCAGAGCCTTCCCCAAAAGAATGGAGAGTCATTATTCCGACAACAAGAATAACTTTACTTGCATCTGCGCCTTTTATATCCAGCATGCTTACTTCTCCATATTGCTCAAGAAACTGTGGACAAGGAAATGATATAAGAAACCAAGAAAATATTATAGAAGATAAACATAACAAAAATAATGAAAGGTGGTTATCTTGATAGATCTGAAAACACAAGTATCAATTGAACTTGATATGATGAAGACAAGCAAGTGCAAAGTGGAATACAGACCGTTGATCTGCCCCAGCCATGCATTTTTGTTTATGAGCATACATATGAGGGTAAGAACATGTAGACTCACATTATGGGTACTGTGTTCACATGAAACCATTTAATTTGTTCAGTTCTTCCATTGAATTAACTTGAGTTTGAGCACTGCATTGTCTTCTGTTTGGACCAGCAATTATTGATTCCGGCGGCTATAAAGTTTTGGGTCCAAAACTATATAAGTAGTTGTATGACTGCTAAGGACCATTATGCTAATGAATATTTTGACATAAGAAGCCTTTTAAATGTAAAATGAAGCGTTTTGTATAGATACAGCTTACAGATTAGCTACGGGCCTTTGATAAAACCTAAGATATCTATTGTAGCATTCTTAAATTCTATTCTTGCGTTGAGAAGTACGACATAGGTGCCATATAAATGAACCAATTATTGAATAAATTTCTATGGCATTCATGGATAGTTCCTTCAAGATCAAAGCCAATGAAATGTGGTTGGATATCTGCAAGATGATGAAAATCCTTGATATAAATGGTTCGTGTTAACACTGAAAGATAACAAGTAGGAATCGTAAAGTACCTTCTTGCAAAGCCAAATAAATATGCCTCCGCTCAAAATCCCAAAAACAACCCAGCTCCCACTGCCATACACCTGCCCTTCCTGCACAAGGTCGAAGCTCGCTGCCAACATCACACCGGCCGCTAATCCATTGCAAAGGCCGGCCCACTGGGCTTCCAGCTCCATGAAAAAGAAAGGCACTGCTCCCAACCCGGTTGCCGCAGCCATGACGAGCGTGGACCATGCAACTGTTGACACCGACACCCTCCCAGACTTGCCTCCATCCTGCCTTCCGTCACCCTCTACTTTCCTATAGGGCGACTCCTGTACTAAACGGACATAGCCAACCTCGGTCTGGGCGACCGCCGACACGTCTCGGACAAGGACGAAGAGAAGGCACAGAATTGCTCCAACTCTTCTGTCCATGTTTATTCACTGGATTCCCACACTCCGTGACTTATCAGGGCAGCGTGGGCGAGAACGGCAGCTCAAAGAAGCAACTGTCCCAACATCCTCCTCTTCAGCAGAGCAACAGATTGATCACAGCTTTTGCGTGGTGCCGCGCATATACTCCAGTCCTGCCACAGAATGAAGGCACATTTAGCACGCTTGCCCTGCTGCAGTTTACAGATTGAGCAGAGCGACCCAAAAACCAAAACTTTTCTCTCCCAAGCATGGGCATTCAGTTGAAACCCCGATTTTTTTGGAAACTAAACTGTTATCTTTACAAGCAGCAAACGACACCGAAAAGCAACAAACATGTAAAGTAGAAAGATTTGGATCTGATTGCTCAGAGTCACAGCAAACAAAACAAACGCTCAGGACAATCCATCCAAGCAAGCTAGGAATCCCTTACCAGCAAAAGAAGAAATCAACCCCCCCGCGTCCGGATGGATCTGCACCTCCCGCGCCAGTGGAGGGGAGGACGAGGGCAACAGTCCCAGAGACGAATTCGACTTGAGTCGAATGATACGTTCGGCGGTCAGGCGAAGAGGATTCGCTTGATGATCTTGGAAGGGGGGGGGGGGGGGGGGCGGGAGGTTGTGACGACCCGGCTGCCGGCGAGATGGATTTAGGGGTGGGGCAGGCAGCTGCAGCGGCGCACACGGATTTGGGGCCGCGAAACCGGCGACCCGGGGCGGTCACGGGGAAGGGAAAGATGCAGACGCGCCGTGCTGTTGTGCTGCGCGGCTTTTCCCACGGGACGACGGGTGGCCCTTTCCCGGAAATCTATCGCGTCGTGTCGTATGGGCCGCGGTGCGGCCGCGAGAAGGAAGCCTATGTTAGGGGTATGATGGGTACGGATAAAACTTATTTATATGTGTATTTATTAAATTTTACTTTGCCTGTGGGTATGTTTGTGGATGCTTATAGGCAAAGACTGGGGATCAAACACGTCGTTCGCAGGAATACCCATTTAACCGATAGTGGGCTGTAGAGGGGTGTAGCATCGAAGTACTTAGTTAAGTGGTAAGTGTTTCGATGATTAATAACAACTGTATTATTGTGACTAACAAATTTGTTTTAAAGGGTATAAAAAATTTTAGTTCATAATAATGATTAGATATTCTTAGTCCCTAAGTTGATTATATGGATCATTAAATGAGATATGCATCAAGATTAACGATCTTTTAGTTTTATATGTTATAAAGGAGATAAATGACATTTAGAGTAGTATAAGTCTTCTTTTTTAGTTATTTGACCGTACTATAAAGAAGGGCTAAGAGTAGTAGTTTGATATAATTGAGTCTAGACTTATTTTGATGCATACTTGTGAAATTTTAGCACTAAGTAATTCAAAGAAGCCCATGATAGAGATGTTGAGAAGTTAGAGCTCAAAGAAGTTTGAATTGGATGAGCTTAGAGATGTTTACTTCACCGGATAGTCTGGTCATGTGAAAGGTAAACTCACCGGATAAATTTCATTTCTCAACTTAGGAAGGTATTGAATTCACCAAATGGTCTGGTGATAAAGAAGGTCTTCGCACCGGAGTATTTTCTTGGTGATACGTGTCCTAAATTTAAGAAGTGCTTCACCGGATAGTCCGGTGTTACATCGTTGAGAGCACTGGAGCTTTTTCAACTGAAGAGAAAATTCTCAGGAAAATTTAAGTTGAACTCACGGATTATTCGATGATGCAAAGAGGGGATCACCGGACGACACTGCTCTAGCACGTCGGTCCACCCACACTCGTCCTACCATGGGGTTGGGCTCAACACCTTTCGGCCAGTCAGGCAGCCAGAAGAGAGCTCGTCAGGAGCTAGTGACAGAGGAAGAGGAGGAGGAGCCGTAGCCAAAGCAACCTCAACCCTAGGGAGAGATCCGCTTGCGTGACTTGACCTCTTACAAGTCACCAAAGATCAAAAAGCTGAGGTTTGTACCGGCCGCTGAGTGGTTTCCTTCAGTCAGAGAGGAGGGAGCCAATCCCACGTTCTAGACCATACTGCAGGAGAGTTTCTTCATCTCTTCCATCAAGAAGAAGGTCGAGTTGAGTGTGCACAGGACGCTCAACTGGCACTATATGCAGTTGGCTGCAGGGGGAGTGAACGTGAAGCACCACTTTGACTCCATCCGAGGACTTTCAGCTCTGTTCACAGGTGTGGACAGATATGTTGAGGAGTGGGTCAGAGTCTTCTACACCACTGTGTGGATTCCAGCAGAGAGGCCGTTTGTTCAGTTCATGTCCTAGGGAGAGGTGCATAGACTATACAAGAACACTGTGAGGAACCGTCCAAATAGTATTCTAATTAATCATCAGGAGGATCATTATTCATAATCACAACCTCGACGATTAACCAGAATACCATTCCGGTAGTCCCGGCACGTGTTTTGTGCCCAGGATCGGAACACATGCCTTCCAACTCAAATATCACAACACAGTTTAATAGAGAGCAAATAATTAAACTGGATTACCATTATTAAACATGCAACTGCTTCCACAATTTACAACAAAAGAGGAACAACAACAACTATGCAGCGGAAGAAAAACCTATACAACAAAAGAGTATGGAGCCGTATGCCCTTAGGCTCCATACCAAAAGCGCCAGAGTTCGGAGTAGAAGGTGCTACTCCTGCCCGCCACCCTGATCGGCAGGCACAAAGTAGCCGAACACCGCCTCTTCCTCGCCAACCTGCGGACCTGAAAACAACTTAAGGACAGCACCCCTTAGTACGAAGGTACTAGCAAGACTTACACAGTATGAGTATATATATTCTCGACTCCAAGGATCATGCATTTAAAGCTGTAGCAAGGATTAAGACATGTTTAAGTTCATTAAGCGGTAAGCAACCTAGACTCTAGGTGTAAGCAACTGACTTAACCAACCACCGACTCAAACCCTGCCAACCAACTGATCAGAACAGATATATGAACAACAAGTGTATAAAAGCAAACCATTCCCACCAAACCACCAACCACATACCGACCAAACCACCCCAATCCAACCATGCCACAACCCACATCGAAACTCTACGACCAAAACATGGTCGCTCGGTGGAGATAAGCGATAGCGATGCTCATGACCGAGAGCGCGGCAGTTCGAACTGATTATACACCCTGCAGGGGGATACTCCTGGACCCACACGACACAGGGACCATACGGCTTGTGCCACCCGCTAAGATGCGCACAAGGGGGTACCCGTGACAACCTTTCCCAACCAGGCCCAACCATGTGGATCAACCATAGCTCGGCACGGCGGTATTAGAACTACTCCCCGAGCAAACTAATACCGCTAAAAGCCCGGACTCAAACCGGACTCACACCGTCTATGACGAGGCCCACATGACCACGTCTGCGAAGGTAATCAGCTCGCCTACCATTATATCAGCATGTGGTGAGTAAGGTATGTGCTAAAGCCGACTACACCGATGATCGGTGCTTAACCGGTGCAAGCGGTCTACGGTGTCCGGGTTCCCTCCCCGAACTGCCTGAGGACTCCTCGTGAGCAAATGACACCCCTAACACCGCCCACACCTCGTCTCAACTCACCACTCACCAAACCGACTCATCATCAACACAACCATAAGTGTGAACAAGTAATAAGTCCTAGGCTCACGACAACGGTGGACGCCGTCGTCGACTTCTACCAGAAAGCCTAAGTACCACTAAGCATAGCGAACTAAAATTAGACCTCGATGACACCACTAGGCTCCTAGGAACAACACATGACATATGACCGAAATGGGACAATGCATCGGCATAGGTTCTACCCAACTCAGTACCCGACACATGCAATGTATACATAAGCGTAGATAACATATTAAATTTTCAAGTAGACACGGTGCAATATGAACGATGCTTGCCTTGCTGCCCTGGATCAGAAAGGTGGGACGCCTCACGATCGCCCACGGCCTCCGGGATCGACGGATCGGCGTTCACTATAGAGAGCAACGCGTGCAATGTAATGAGCATGTATGAAATGCGACCAAATAAGAAAAATATGCTCCACAATACATGACAATATTTTTCCCAGATCACACTATCCAAACCAGAATTTTCCAAGTGGTCTCATAAAGTTTGGAGTTCGTACGAATTAACTACGAATTTTACAAGCTATCAGCTATCAGGAAAGCCTGATAAACCGTGCTCGGGGTGCCCGGGATGAACAGTACTCGCGGGGTACTCGGGATAAACAGTACCCGGAGTGCTCGGGTGAACAGTACCGGGGTGCTCGGGGGGGAACAGTAACGGGGGTGCTCGGTGAACAGTACCCGGCAGTGCTCGGTGAACAGTACCCAGGGGATAAACAGTACCCGGGGTGCTCGGTGAACAGTACCAAGGATTGCTCGGGGTGCTCGGGTGCTCGGGTGAACAGTACCCGGGAGTGCTCGGGGGTGAACCGTGCTCGGGTGCTCGGGGTGAACCGTGCTCGAGTGCTCGGGGTGAAGAGTGCTCGGGTGCTCGGGTGGACAGTGCTCGGGTGCTCGGGGTGAACAGTGCTCGGGTGCTCGGGGTGAACAGTGCTCGGGTGCTCGGGTGCTCGGGGTGAAGAGTGCTCGGGTGCTCGGGTGGACAGTGCTCGGGTGCTCGGGTGGACAGTGCTCGGGTGCTCGGGGTGAACAGTGCTCGGGTGCTCGGGGTGAACAGTGCTCGGGTGCTCGGGGTGAAGAGTGCTCGGGTGCTCGGGGTGAACAGTACCCCCCCGGTGCTCGGGTGAACTGTGGGTGCTTGGGTGAACAGTGCTCGGGTGAACAGTATCCGGGGTGCTGGGGTGAACAGCACCCGGGTGCACGGGTGAACAGTACTTGGGCGCTACAGTAAATCAGCCTCGTGCAGCTCCAGAATAGCAGCTATTACGAAGAGAAAAACTAGGCTAAACTAACCTGGGAGTCTCTCTAAATCAAAGGTAAAAATGCCTAGAAGGATGTACAGGGTCTAGACTTTGCTCAACCGTCTAGCAACATGATTCCTAACTCAAATCCACATAAATCCTCATTTGTTCCCAGATTGAAGAACTTTGCAACCCTAGTTCCAGATTCAAGATCTATCCAACCAAAAATGAGCATACTTGCCATGGGAGCCTAGCAGACTCACCCAAGGTCCTTTGCTGAGATTGGTGACCGCCAGTTGAAGGAGGAAACGACGGAAAATGGCTTGGAGAAGAGTGAAAAAACTGCTGCTTCCTTGCTTCACCCAAAGAACACCAAACAAGTTCAGAACCAGCTCGAATTCCTTCGGGGAAACTGAAAATGAATTGGATGGACGAGTAGTCCTTGAGCTGGTGGTCACGTGAGTACCACATACGTACCTTAATCTTGCTCCCAGAGGTAGGGATCCAAAAGGGGAAAAAGGGAGCCTAAGAGAGAGAGTGAGAGACAGCCAACTCCAACTTGCTTCCTCAAAAAACCTTATCTGGTGGAGTGGGTGAGTAGTACGTATGGGCAAACTTTTTAGGGGGAGAGAGAGTGTTGTTGCCCACCTATAGAGAGATATTTTTCACCCAAGTGGGCCCCATTTACCTAGAGGAAAGTCCAGACTTGCTTCTAGCTCTTTTATTTCTCTTAGTTTTTCCTTCTCCCACCTCATTGATTCAAAGTGAGGTGCTCCAGTGACCCAAACTGGAACATGAAGCTGAAATTGCATATTTTAGGATTAAAACACACAATTACGGATTTTAGGACGTGACAAACCTCCCCCCCCCCCTAAAAAGAATCTCGTCCCGAGATTCAGTATGAGTCGGGGAGAGAACGATGAGCACACTCATGTGAGAGATTCCAAATATGCCATATTACGACATCTTTCACAAGTCCTCAAAGAACTCAGGATACTCGGAGCGGAGCTTATCTTCCCGCTCCCATGTCGCTTCGGCTTCTGTATGGTGGCTCCATTGGACTTTCAGGAATTTGATAGAATGGCGCCATGTCTTGCGCTCGGCTTTATCCAAGATACAAATTGGTCGCTCACAATATGTCAAATCCGGTTGCAACTCTTGGGGTGCAATATCAACGACTTCTGTCGGGACTCGGAGACACTTCTTCAATTGTGACACATGGAACACATTGTGTACGGCGGAGAGAGACGGAGGCAAGTCCAACTGGTACGCGACCTCTCCACGCCGAGCAAGAATTTGAAATGGGCCAACATACCGAGGCGCCAATTTGCCTCGGACTTGGAATCGACGAACGCCTTTGAGAGGTGAGACCTTCAGGTACACGTGATCCCCCACCTCAAATGTGAGCTCTCGGCGACGTTGATCCGCATAGCTCTTCTGCCTAGACTGGGCAGTGAGAATACTCTTGCGGATATTCTGGACATGGTCTTCTGCCTCCTTGACCAAATCGGGACCCAGAAAAGCCCACTCACCGGATTCAGACCAATTCAGCGGCGTACGGCACCTCCGACCATAAAGGGCCTCGAATGGTGCCATCTCAATACTAGCCTGGAAACTGTTGTTATACGAAAATTCCGCGAACGGCAGGCATATGTCCCACTTCTTCCCATAAGTGAGCACACAAGCACGGAGCATATCTTCGAGAATCTGATTTACCCTCTCCGTCTGACCATCCGTCTGCGGGTGATATGCCGTGCTGTGGAACAACTCGGTTTCCATAGCCTCCTGGAAATTTCTCCAGAAATGAGAAGTAAATTGTGTACCCCGATCAGAAACGATCTTCTTCGGCACTCCATGGAGACAAACAATTCTAGTGAGGTACAACTCCGCATACTGCTTAGCAGAGTAAGTCGTCCTGACAGGAAGGAAATGCGCGGACTTTGTCAACCGGTCCACGATGACCCAAATAGAGTCATACCCACTCGAAGTCTTCGGTAAGCCTGTAATGAAATCCATCCCAACTTCTTCCCACTTCCAAGATGGAATGGGCAAAGGCTGGAGTGTGCCGGCAGGCTTGATGTGTTCAGCCTTCACCCTTCGGCAAACGTCGCACTCAGACACATACCTAGCAATCTCCCGCTTCATGCGAGTCCACCAGAAATGGGGTTTCAAATCCTGATACATCTTCGTACTGCCAGGGTGAATGGACAGCAACAAATCATGAGCCTCATCAAGGATCTTCTTCCTCAGCGCCTCGACCCTCGGAACCACTAGACGGTCCCCAAACCAGATAACGCCTTGATCATCCTCAGTAAAGCACAAGGCTTGCCCGATCTTCCTCTTCTCTCGAATTCGGGCCATACCCTTATCATCCCTCTGTGCAGCCTTAATCTCCTCAATGAGCGTGGACTTGATTTCGAGATTGGCAATAAAACCATCCGGCACCATATCAAGCCCAAGACGCCGGAAATCGTCGCATAACGTGGAATCCATCGGCGAGGCTACAAGACAGTGACAATGAGCCCTTCGACTCAAAGCATCGGCGACCACATTCGCCTTGCCAGGATGGTAGTGAACCTCCAGTTCGTAGTCTTTAATCAACTCAAGCCACCTGCGCTGCCTCATGTTCAAATCTGACTGCGTGAAGATGTACTTCAGGCTCTTGTGATCCGTGTAGATACGACACAAGTTGCCCATCAAGTAGTGGCGCCACATCTTCAGAGCGTGCACGACAGCTGCAAGTTCAAGATCATGTGTCGGATAGTTCTCCTCGTGATGCTTCAGCTGTCGGGATGCATATGCAACGACTCGGTCCTCCTGCATCAAAACACAGCCGAGACCGATGCCGGACGCGTCGCAATACACATCAAACCCTCTGGTCACATCAGGCTGAGCAAGCACTGGAGCGGTCGTGAGCAGCTCCTTCAATGTCTGGAAGGCAGACTCACAGGCATCTGACCACTCAAACACGCTGCCTTGCTTCAACAACTGAGTCATCGGCTTCGCAACCTTGGAGAAGTTCTCGATGAACCGATGGTAATAGCCTGCAAGTCCAAGAAAACTCCGGATCTCACTGACATTCTGGGGCTGAACCCAGTCGAGCACATCCTGCACCTTGCTCGGGTCAACTGCCACTCCGTTCTCTGATAGAACATATCCCAGAAAAGCCACCTCCCTGAGCCAGAACTCACACTTGCTGAACTTGGCATACAACTGATGCTCTCGGAGCCTGCCCAGAACAATACGGAGGTGCCCAATGTGCTCTTATTCAGTCTTGGAGTATATCAGAATGTCATCGATGAAAACAATGACAAACTTGTCCAACTCCTCCATGAATACCGAGTTCATGAGGTACATAAAGAAAGCCGGCGCATTAGTCAAGCCAAACGACATAACGGTGAACTCATACAAGCCGTATCTAGTAGAGAATGCTGTCTTTGGAATATCCTCTGGTCGGACCTTGATCTGGTGATAGCCCAGCCTCAAGTCAATCTTTGAGAAGACTCGGGCTCCAGTCAACTGATCAAACAAGATGTCAATCCTAGGAAGCGGATACACATTCTTCACCGTGACTGCATTCAGCGGACGGTAATCAACACACATCCGGAGAGTGTCGTCCTTCTTCTTCACGAATAGAGCCGAGCATCCCCAAGGTGAGGAACTAGGACGAATGAAACCCTTCGCCAGCAGCTCCTGGATCTGCTTCTTCAGCTCAACTAGCTCAACTGGCGACATCTTGTACATCTTCTTCGAAACCGGGGCTGCACCGGGCACGAGATCAATAGAGAACTCCACTGCCCTACCAGGCGGCATTCCAGGCAACTCATCCGGAAAGACATCCGGAAATTCCCACACCACAGGAATGGTCTCCATAATCCTGGTGGGGACAGCCTTTATGGCGAACAGGCAGGACTTGACATCCTCTAGCTTTAACTGGACCCGAGTACCTGACAGACCATTGAGGGTGACGGTCCGCCGAGCACAGTCCAACACAGCCTTGTTCTTGGAGAGCCAATTCATTCCCAGAATAATATCAATTCCCTTCGAGTTCATCACTAACAGATTGACAAAGAAGGGAACTCCGTTGACAATTACCGCCGCTTTATTCACACACTGGTTGATTAAAACTTTGGCCCCTGGGGCGTCTATAAGGTACGGTGTGTGGGTAGCACTGACTCTCAACCCACTTTTCCAAACATAACCCGAAGATATAAAGGAGTGAGAGGCTCCTGAATCAAACAAAACCACTGCAGAAAAGATGTCAGAGTTGAAACTCATATCCAACGTACCCATTAGGACGGTGTCACCCTCCTGAACCTCGTCGGCGGTAGTGTGGCGAGCTCGACCACGCTTGGGAACGTGAGTCGCCTGCGAAGACTGCGGTGCTGACTGAGCCGGCGGTGGTCGCGGGGCACTCACCGCGGCTCCCGGCCTCGGATACGGGCACTCCCTCGAGAAATGGCCGACGCGACCGCAGTTGAAGCACGGACCGCCTGAGCCACCGGTCACGCTCACTTGGGAGCCGGCTGGTCGTGCAGCCTGCACCTGTGGAGCGAAGAACGCAGGACGTGGTAAAAACCACATCGGTCGTGGGTAGCCAGCCGACGGCACCTGAGACTGTGGAGGCTGACTCTCAGAGCGGGCACGTTGCGAGCTTCCGCCCACAGAAGACGAGGAACCCCTCTTCCGCCTCTTCTCCTCTTGGTGGCTCTTATACTTGAGCTCCACCGTGATCGACGTGCTCACCAACTCGTTGAAGTCGGCGAACTTATGCGCGGACAACCGGTCCTGCATCTTCGAGTTCAGGCCATTCATGAAGCGGCGCTGCCTACGCGCATCCGTGCTGACCTCCTCGGTAGCGTATTGTGCAAGGTGGTTGAACACCTGCACGTACTACATCACCGCCCGACCTCCTTGCTTGAGGTCCTCAAACTCCCGCCTCTTAGCCTCCATGAGGCCACTCGGTATGTGAAACGAGCGGAAGGCCTCGCGAAACTCCGCCCATGACACGCGGTGATCGGCGGGGTGCATGGCCAGAAAGCCGGACCACCACGCACCCGCCGGGCCCTGAAGCTGATGGGCGGCGAAGAGCGCCTTCTCGTGATCCTCACAGTGAAGAAGGGCGAGCTTCTGCTCAATCGTCCGGAGCCAGTGATCAGCATCGAGAGGATCCTCAGCTCGCGAGAAGACCGGCGGCTGAGTCTGCAAAAAGTCCGAGAAGTCGTCTCGGCGCACGGCCCCACCTCCTCCATGAGGAGCCGCGTTGCGCACGAGAGCCTCCAGGAGCGCTTGGTTCGTCTGGAGGAGAGCGTGATTCGCTTGGCGGTTCTGCTCGATTTGCATGAGCACATCCGCCATGGTCGGCGGTGGAGGAGGGTTGTTCTGACCGGAACCTCCCCACCACGCCGAGTGACAACCATTCTGAAATGTAAAACTAAAAGGGGAAACGTCAAATTCCGACTCAGCACAATGCATTCGCCGGATATATTGTTAGAATCCCGTAATACATGTATAAATATGAATGAATGCATGAATGCCATGAAATGATGCATGCTCGAACCTAGCTACCGCTTCTTTCTCAAAATAAGAACCGCACCTGCAAGCATCAAAATCACAGGCAGTTTATAACATCAAGAACGTACCCTTCGCGCTAGAAAGAGTAAGAGCGCGAACGGCCCTTGTACCACATGCCGTACAAGCGACAAACCATACGTCGACAACGACGTATTCACTTCCCGTAGACCCTACGGGACATCTCGTGTAAACGCCACACGAGTAGACGACCATGTCTCCCATCGCATGGTGGATGTTCATACGCTATTGCTAGCGTATTCACTTCCCGTACGGATCACTGTACGGAACATGCCGGGCCCCTGCCTCGCATCCGGCTGAGCCCTCGGTGATTAACCGCCACCGAGCGTCGTACCTTACCTTCCGACGATGCAAAGCCGAAGATGCAATGCTCAACATGAATCAATGCAGGGTCGAAAGCAAAACAATGTGGTATAAGACATATAAACGTCACTCATAATACGCATTTTAACTTAGGGGCATAAACGATAGCAGTTTAATACATATTAAACATGAAGCGGCATAAACATAAATTATGGGTTATTTAGGTAAAGTTGTCGACTTACTAAACAACGCACTAATTATGTTTAGGCTACTAAATTAAACCAGGCTCTGATACCAAGCTGTGAGGAACCGTCCAAATAGTATTCTAATTAATCATCAGGAGGATCATTATTCATAATCACAACCTCGACGATTAACCAGAATACCATTCCGGTAGTCCCGGCACGTGTTTTGTGCCCAGGATCGGAACACATGCCTTCCAACTCAAATATCACAACACAGTTTAATAGAGAGCAAATAATTAAACTGGATTACCATTATTAAACATGCAACTGCTTCCACAATTTACAACAAAAGAGGAACAACAACAACTATGCAGCGGAAGAAAAACCTATACAACAAAAGAGTATGGAGCTGTATGCCCTTAGGCTCCATACCAAAAGCGCCGGAGTTCGGAGTAGAAGGTGCTACTCCTGCCCGCCACCCTGATCGGCAGGCACAAAGTAGCCGAACACCGCCTCTTCCTCGCCAACCTGCGGACCTGAAAATAACTTAAGGGCAGCACCCCTTAGTACAAAGGTACTAGCAAGACTTACACCCCATGAACAGTATCCGGGTACTTGGTGAACAGTACCCGGGGTGCTCGGGTGAACAGTACCCAGGAGTGCTCGGGGTGCTCGGGTGAACAGTACCGGGAGTGCTCGGGGGTGAACCGTGCTCGGGTGCTCGGGATGAACAGTGCTCGGGTGCTCGGGGTGAACAGTGCTCGGGTGCTCGGGGTGAAGAGTGCTCGGGTGCTCGGGTGGACAGTGCTCGGGTGCTCGGGGTGAACAGTACCCCCGGGTGCTCGGGTGAACTGTGGGTGCTTGGGTGAACAGTATCCGGGGTGCTCGGGTGAACAGTACCCGAGGGTGCTCGAGGTGAACTGCACCCGGGTGCTCGGGTGAACAGTACCCCCCTGCACGGGTGAACAGTACTTGGGCGCTACAGTAAATCAGCCTCGTGCAGCTCCAGAATAGCAGCTATTACGAAGAGAAAAACTAGGCTAAACTAACCTAGGAGTCTCTCTAAATCAAAGGTAAAAATGCCTAGAAGGGTGTACAGGGTCTAGACTTTGCTCAACCGTCTAGCAACATGATTCCTAACTCAAATCCACATAAATCCTCATTTGTTCCCAGACTGAAGAACTTTGCAACCCTAGTTCCAGATTCAAGATCTATCCAACCAAAAATGAGCATACTTGCCATAGGAGCCTAGCAGACTCACCCAAGGTCCTTTGCTGAGATTGGTGACCGCCAGTTGAAGGAGGAAACGACGGAAAATGGCTTGGAGAAGAGTGGAAAAACTGCCGCTTCCTTGCTTCACCCAAAGAACACCAAACAAGTTCAGAACCAGCTCGAATTCCTTCGGGGAAACTGAAAATGAATTGGATGGACGAGTAGTCCTTGAGCTGGTGGTCACGTGAGTACCACATACGTACCTTGATCTTGCTCCCAGAGGTAGGGATCCAAAAGGGGAAAAAGGGAGCCTAAGAGAGAGTGTGAGAGACAGCCAACTCCAACTTGCTTCCTCAAAAAACCTTATCTGGTGGAGTGGGTGAGTAGTACGTATGGGCAAGCTTTTTAGGGGGAGAGAGAGTGTTGTTGCCCACCTATAGAGAGATATTTTCCACCCAAGTGGGCCCCATTTACCTAGAGGAAAGTCCAGACTTGCTTCTAGCTCTTTTATTTCTCTTAGTTTTTCCTTCTCCCACCTCATTGATTCAAAGTGAGGTGCTCCAGTGACCCAAACTGGAACATGAAGCTGAAATTGCATATTTTAGGATTAAAACACACAATTACGGATTTTAGGACGTGACAAACACTCTTCTTGAGGCTTTAGGGGTTCAGGCGAGTTCCAGATATCTAATGAGATTCTTCATCCGAACGCTGAACCCCTTCGTCGTCCTTTGACTAGTGGTGTCTTTCTGACTGATGACGAGATTATACCGCTGTTCAGGCCACCCTTCGCTCTAAGTTCACCAAGGATGCCAGACATTCTTATAACTGAGGCGAAGGCCATTCACTTTGCTTTGAGGTATAGTTTGTTGCCGAGGATCGGCTATGAAGAGACCATTACCGGTTTGTAGCAGTGGTTGCTTCTTTCTATCATCACTCACCAGCGTGGATCTGATTCTATGTGAGATCGATGATTCTATTGCAGAGGGATGTCCCTGGCCAGATAGCAATTTTATGCACACTTCATCTCCCACATTCTGGCTTATTTGATTGGTCATCCTGAGTTCCTTGAGGCCTACGAGGATTCCCCTACTCAGTTCTACCAATATATTCCCAGCTCTCCTACAGACAGACGACGTGGTCTGCGTGCCATGGTTCGTGCTCAACAACAGATAATAGTTGAGGAGAGGGACACAACATCAGCAGAGGATCAGGCCCTAGCAGAGGCCGAGGCAAAGCTTCCATATTATATCTTTGATGTGGACAGCGATAGCAACAGTGACTCAGGCGACCACGACTACTTTTTGCCTGTTGCTAGAGCACACGATGTCGAGGCAGGAGGTTCTTCTTAGGCTACCCTCCAGACTTCAGTTCCCATTGCTTCAGCACCTGTGATGACACCTCTAGTGACTCCTGTTGCACCGCCTTCAGAGATGACACTCCTTTTGCAGCAGATGCAGCAGCAACAGTTGATGATGCAACAGCAGATGGCAACCCAGGCAAAGATGCAGGCGAAGCTTCACGCTGATATGCTTCGCCAACAGGAGCAGCAGACGGTACTCATGCAGTCACTCCAGAAGCAGCAGCAGGCCATGTTTGCAGCACTTCAGGAAGACAGGGAGAACAACTCTCGGATGTTCTCGTTCCTACTTCAGCATACAGGTCTTCAGTTGCTAGTTGCACCTCCAGCTCAAACTTCAAGTCCTCTCTCAAGCAGTGTTAGTGGTCTATTGAGTACTCCGGCGTCAGGCTTCCCTTTCAGCTCTTTTCACCACCGGAGTCTTATCTCTACCTGTCGGGACTTCTCAAAGGCTAGTGCTTCCTTCGTTGACATCTCCTCTGATCACTGGACCTCTTAGCTTTGAGGACTCTCCGCAGCCGGCCGTCCCTGCTCAGCCCTCTTCAGTCGAGCCTCCTTAGGTTGTACAGTTAGCTTTTGACGAGCTCGAGGCTATTCTTCAGCAGATAGCAGCTCAGGGTGTTGTTTCTTCTAGCTTCGACCCCCATCCCGACGCAGTGTCGTTAGAGTTTCCTGCTCCTTCTACATCTGTTCAGCCTTCAGCAGGATCACTCTCACTTATTGTTGATGCCGCCGCCGAGCTCATCTCTTCCGACTCTGAGTCCGACGCTTCTCAGTTCGTGGTGCAACCTTCTTCGACTGCATCGGCTCCTCCATCTTTTCCGACCCCGAATTCCGACCCCGAATGTATAGATGTGTTCTCTTTTTGGTTCTTAGATGCCAAAGGGGGGGGGGAGAGTCTAGTGATAGGGGGAGTTGAGAGCGAGAGTCTTAGCTTGAGTGTCTAGAGAGTTTTTGTTTCAGGGGGAGTTTAGGAGTTTGGGTAGTTAGGTTCGGTTTGTTGAATCTTATGAATTTTGATGTAATGACAGGCTATTTGGCTCTCTCTATGGATGTGTTTCGCTTGTCATCACATTGTATTTTTTTTCATGCTTGTTTAATTCTTATTCTACTAGCATGATATGTTGTTCTAGTGCTAGACTTTATCTTGTTTAAATGTTATATGTGCAAATTGCCTAGTATGATAGGGTGTACTTCAATTCATATCGCTATATTCTCTATTGTGTTGTTATCAATCACAAAAAGTGGAAGATTGTAGCATCTAGGCCCATAGGTAAGTGTTAAGTGTTTCGGTAGTTAATGACAACCATATCATTGTGACTAACAAACTTGTTTTGAAGTGTATAAAATTTTTTAGTTCATAATGATGATTGGGTATTCTTAGTCTCTAAGTTGATTATATAAGGATCTTCTAGTTCTAAGTGTCACAAAGGAGATGAATGATACTTAGAGTAATATAGGTCTTCTAACCGGATTGTCCGGTGTGACTTCAGTGTTCACCGGATTGTCCGGTGTGACTTCAGTGTTCACCGGACGAGTACACCAGAGGATCAACGGCTAATGACAGCTGGCACAGTGTGGCTTGGAGTTTGTACTCACCAGATTGTCTGGTGTGAGTGAGATGGTAGTCACCGAATCATCCGGTGTTTTCATAAAAAGTTGGTGATTAGGCAACAACTATAATTTGGATCTCTAGCCTATTAATACCCCTCCACTTGATTTCATTTCGTGTGTAAGCGACCCAAAGAAGCTCATACACTGTGTGCGTCATCAAGAAGCAAGAGAGATCACTTGAGTTGATTTCCAGATCCCTAATTGAAGATTAAGGACATTATTAGTGCTTAGAGAGTAACATGTGTGCATCTAGCTGTAGTATAGGTTTAATCTTGGTCAAGTGAAGCTATTGGCTAGGTGTCGGCGACAGACGGGCAGTGTGGTGGTACTCGGCAGAGTGGCTCGGGGTGAGGAGGCGCAGGGCTGGGCGGTGAATGCCCTTGTAGCGGCTTAGGGTGGGGAGGCACAGGGCAGACGGGCGGCGCTTAGCGAAGCGGCTTAAGGTGGCGCCCGGCGAAGCGGGCTCGGACGACAACATACGGGTGATGCTCGGTGGACCGGTGAGGGGCAACAGCGGACCAGGGTGATGGGGAGCGATGCCCGACAGATCTACTCGGGGCGGGGTCACAAGGAGGAGCTGTGCCCAACGAAGTGGGAAGGGGCGAGGAGGGAGTTAGAGAGGAGCGGGGAGGGGCGGGGAGGTGCGAGTGGCAATGGGGGGAGGGGTGGATTTGGAGTGCTGCAGGTTAGGGTAAGTCGGTCCCACCTGTCATATATATTGACAGGTAAACGGGTTTCACGGATATGGGTGTACCTTGTATGAATATATGTATCCATATACCCATCGGATAGCGATTTGTGCCCATGAACATGCCTGCGGGTAACAAATAAGGAACAAACCTGACCCTATTAGGATATTTACCTACGGATAAACGGGTAAAACTGCCATCCCTCAGGTGAGATGTAAACAACGTCACCAGCGAACCTCTTTTCAAGGCCGAGAAGGAATCAGGGTCGGCTCATACACAAACCAGCCAAACGCCCAAGCCCTAAGGTTGGACCAACCCAGGTTAAAAGCTCGAGCTAGCTTGCTAGGTCGTAACTCACCCAAAAATACATGACTAGGTGATTTTTAAATATTACATAGGCATATGAGACATAAAAATATGTTAACATGCATTGCAAGTGTTGAGACTAAGGGGTCCCAGAGGCAGGTGATGACGCAGACATCTTCCCTCCATGGATTGCTCATTCTAAGTTTGGTTGCCACTCCATGTCGAAGAAGAAGAGGCAAAGCACCATTGACGCAGTGTCCTTTCTCGCTAACATTGATGCAAACAATGTAGTGGCTTAGCTTAGTCGTTGTCAATGCTATAGCTTAGTCGCCTGGATGAAACTTTGCGTCAATGCTATAGCTCTCGATTTGTTGCGGGGTAACAAGGGACTAGGGAGAGGTGGAGGTGACCTAACAGCATGGGTCTAAATGCCTAAGGATCTGTTAGAATGATAAAAGTGGTTGGGCTTGAGGTGTAATGGGAGGGACTAGACATGGTTGTCTAATGCTTTGGAAATGAAGCTCGCTAATAGCATGAGTCAAGCCCAGTCGATCTTGAAATAAGTGAATCATGAGGTGCTTTTCATCCATCCCTAGTTTCTTAATCCTCCATGCGCCACACCTGCCTAATCTTCAAGCGGTTTGATCATGTGTCTTTAAGATGAACCACCTAAGTGCATTAAATTAATTACTTGTTTGCAGTTGCAAGACCTGACATAGGCATATTTCTACATGGGTGGGACTAGTTGTTCTCCATGAATGCAGGAACCAAACACCTTTGACAAGCATCTGGTGATGACTTGTGTCCCAAAAATTCAAGGGGACAAAACTGAGTTCATCATGAACATTGAGAATACTAGTCCATCACTCATGTGCTAGGGCCTGAGCGATGGCCCCCCTCGTAGACCTCTCCTCTCCTGAATCCCCTCCTCCACGATGACACAAGAGGCAAGACTATAGCGCAAGGGCCCTTACGACATGGTGGCAACCCGCGCAAGGGTCCCTCCCCCCGCTGTCATCGCTGTTATCGCCAGCCACAGTTCCGACCCTTGCGTCCCCTCCCATGAAGCTCCAAGGTGATCCCATTCAGAACATGACATCTTCTCATCCTGGTTCACCTGATTTGCCAGAGCCAGAACCCTTGATCTACTCCACCACATCGGCCCATGATCCATTTATTCCGGCCATGGCGCCCATGGAGGTAAGCCCCACATGACGGCCTAGCTCCGTTTAGTTGACATCACCTCATTGGCCGCTATCAGATCTGTTTCTATCACTTAGCACCACATCGCCTGCCACCTCGGCGCCGACATCCACCCGACAACGTTCTTGACTCCCAATAACTCCGTGGAGGATGATTATCGCCCTCCCGATGATCGCAACAATAACCAATCGGTGCCCACCGGTGACTCCTCCACCACCTCTGTATCTAAGCCATAGTCCGTAGGATCTGCTGGAGAGTGTTTATCTTCTTCATCACTATCATCATCATCGGGTGGTTTACCTACGCTCGTGACCCAGTTGCAAATTACAAAGGAAGTGATCTTTCGCGTGGACATGGCACAAGAAAGGAGGATGCTTTCGGTCGCAGAGCTCTCACTCCATAAGGATCTAAAGGTTAAACTTTCCTTCCTGGAAGTGGCCATGGAGGAGCACGATGTCGTAGCTTCATGCCTAGCCAAGAAGGTTACCTTTGGTCACAAGTTGGCCATGGCAGTTGCTTGGCGCACTATGTTCACTAAAGCTGTCCTCACATCTAAGGCAAGGCGCACCATGCTTACCTCTGCCCAGCCCTAGGATGGTACGCAGGTGTAACACCCTGATTTTCATATTTCTCAAATTTCTAAAATTTTCCAAGATTATTGAATAGCTTCATTAGTAGAATAGTTTTAAAACCTATTTTCTTAATCAATCAATCAATAGAGGTTATTATTTTCTGTGCATTGCATGCTGAGTTTTGTTAGGAGCCAGGTAAATGCATTAGAGTACTTTTTCCTTTTCTTTCTCTTTAGTGTTTTGAGTGAAAAAGATTTTGAAAAAGTTTTTACAAAACTCAATAGTGAATAAGTTAAGGATCTTAATGGTTGGAATTCAAAATCTTTGAATTCATCATTTATTCAATCCTTGATTATACCTGATCCTTCTCTAGGTCAATTCAAATCTTATCCAAATCCTTGTTTAAAGTTAATCTCTCCTCTTTCTCAAATTCTACCTAAATCTAAATTCAAATTCCTTATCTAGTCCTATTCTTGTTCAACCTCATCTTTTTTTCGTTTCTCTAAATTCACTCCAAACTCAATTCAAATTCAAACCCTATTCAAATTTCTCTGCAAAAGTTTCTTTTCTAAACCCTAGATATACCTAAAATGTCTTTGGGCTCAATCTTGCTCAAGTCCAAACCCTTAGCCAAGTCATCTAGAAGGCCCAACAAAGGATCCAAGAGATCTGCAAATTTTCGCGGAGTCCTGGACAGCCTCATCTTCTCATGAAGTTTTGGAGTTCAAAACGGCATCAAATGCAAATCTTGACAATACCAAAGTTGTAGGTCGCGTCGAGAGCTTCGATTTGAACCTATGGAAGTCCCCTTTTGGATAATGGAGTTGGGAGTTATGGCCCCCGAAATCAGTGCTGCGTAGAGAAGTCTGAGTTCAAATAGTTTATCTTGTGGCACATTTTTGGAAATCAAGATGGCGTTTTCAGAAGTTCCAATGACTACTAAAGTTGTAGATCTTTTTGATTACTACAATTTAGAATCAAGAAACGTCCAATTTGGAATCAGGACGATAGAGATATTATCCTCGGAATAGAGAGTTGCGAAAAAGGAAATCGTAACCGACTCGAACTCGAATCCGATTCGTGTTCGGTTTGGACTCCACCTCAACCAGCCGCCCCTAGCCCTATAAATATGAGTTGCACGCCCTCTCCTACCTCTATTCCATTCCCCCAAGCCCTAGAAGTCGCTACTACCCTGCCCGTGCGTCGCCGGAGCGCCGCCGTTCGCCGGAGCCGCCGCCGCCGCTGCTCGTGATGCGCTACGTCGTCTTCTCCGCGAATCCTCCTTCTTCCACCATCAAAGCAAGGTGAGGATGCCTTCTTCTCCTCTCTTACTACTGTTTTAGCATCATACCAAGTCTCTAGCCAAGCCCTAGCCCCGGCCAAAGCCCGATCTACGCCGCCACGGTCATCACCGTCGTGGATAGCCGCGAGACAGCCGCGCTGTAGCTGATTGGCATTGATGTTCCCGATCGACCAGTGGTCAAATCACCAAGACCTTTCACCGGTGAATGTCCCATGATGTTTCCCATGACCTCACCAACCAGGTCGGTCAGTAGATTAGCCAAACTATCGAAATCAAGGTCAACATACCCGTTGTCCGGTTTCTGGACGCGTTCTGCGCGCGCACCGGATTTGCATTCGCGTTCCCTGTCAATCCGAAAGTCGTATGGATGCACCAACCACGTCACGGTGTGTCCTATGGAGTCTTCTACATTACACTAGGATCCCATCTCCGTTTGTGCAGCGATACGACCAGGACGCCATTGCCAACCACAGCATGTCGCAGCCATCACTCGTTTCATCTATACTGATAATTCTTCCTCTCAGTGGATGATCTACTAAAACCCATGCCATAGCATTGTGTTCACGGGTTATATGAACATCCTTGTTCAAACGGTTCCTCAAAATTCATAGCTAATCTTTGGGAATGCGAGCGTCTTCGTTCCTGCATCTGTTCGCGGTCACCACCAAACCTAGAAGCAGTCATCGTTGTTTTGCCGCTACCTCGGATGACCCCCTTCCAAAACCAACCATACCGCTGAGTTAGTCTTTCTGCATTCGACACCATGGTTCCCTTTCACTAAAACACCATTGAAGCCGACATCGATGTCTGTGGCCACGTGCCCGATCGCCATCTCCGACGATCATCACTAAAACACCATTGAAGCCTTTGGATCATCAATATCGAAGCTCCACCAATTGACTTATCATATTACCTTTCGGAAGATCGGGCAAACGCGCATCAAAGGTAGAGATATCAATCTCTTTTGGTGAAGGGTGCAATTTTTGGACAAAAGATTCTTCGATGTCGTTAATATAAGCTATCCATACAATGCCATCTTTGGAAGAGGGGTGATGTAGAGAAAATGGCTCTATTAGGCTATGATTGTGATTTTGGTGATTAATGACAATATAGTCATTAGGATTAACATGTTTGTCAAGAATATATGTTAGTAGGTCTCATGGATGCAATACATCAAGAAGCCACCGCAGCGGGGATAAAGTTTGATTGAATTGGAGAAGTCCTAGGAAGATTTGCCCCACCGGAAGGTCCGGTGTACAGGAGTTTGTACTCACTAGAGATTTGAGTCTAGAGCTTTGAGTCTAGAAGCTGATAGCCTCACCGGATAGTCCGATGAATAGGACATGAACTCACTGGAGTATATCTGATAAAGAAAGAGAAAACTAAGGACCTCACCGGATAGTCCGGTGATCTGCACTAGGTAACATCAGAGTATTTCCTGTAGAGAAGAATGTAAGTGCAGAAAACTGAAGATCAACCCACCGGAAGATCTGGTGCTTAGTTTGTGGATACCGTAGTATAGTACCAAATCATTTCTTGCAGAATCAACTGCAAGTGCTGAAGAATAAAGATTAACTCACTGGATAGTCTGGTGATCACAGAGATAGTTGCACCGAAGCATTTTTAGGGAAAAGAATCTAGGTTTAACTCACTGGATGGTCCGGTGTGAATGGAATGAACACCAGATGAATGCACCAGAGTATTTTATATAGAGAGGCTGCAAAAGCTCAGATGACTCAAGATAACTCATCAGAAGGTTCAGTGATGGATTTGAAGGCACACTGGAGTGTCCTAAGTTTACAGAGGCATTGAGTGGAGTTCTAACGGCTAGTTTTTAAGTTTGTACTCATCGGATGATCTGGTGTTAGTACTACCATTCTCACTGGATCATCCGGTGTTAACATTTTTTTCTGAGTCATTGGGAAAATGGCTAGTTAGCAGGTTTGAGGCTATAAATACTCCTCCGCTTAGTCATTTGAAGGTGTGGCATGCTGTTGGAGTCTAGAGGAAGATCATATACACTTGAGAAGATATCTAAGCAACCAAAGTGATTATCCAAGGCAATTAAACATAAAATTAGATAGTATTTAGTGCTTATAGGTCTAGAGTGAGTTGCAGCTAGGTGCTGCAGCTTGAAGAAGGGATCAAGGAGTGATCCTAGCTTGTACCGAGTGGTACATCGGCACCTTGGAGTTTTGATGACTCACCGACATCGTAGGCCTTGGTGGCTCAAGCTTGTTGACCCTCCGACTTGGTGTGGAGCGGCGGCAAGACACATGTATAGGGACGTGGAAACCCTTGCCTTAGTGGCTCAAGCTCTGAAATGATCATGTTGCAAGTGACCGGAAGAGAGGCTAGTGGTGAGACCTTGCCTTGGTGGTTTGTAAGCTCATTATGCTTGAGACTTTGTTTTGGTGACTTGGTAGCTCAAGAGCCGTGATCGGAAGAGACTTGGTGGCTAGGAGCATATCCTTTGTGGAGCTCCAACGTGGATTAGGGGTGACATTCATGCCATCAATACAACAGGATAAAAATCAATCGTGCCGAATTTGTCTCTCTACCTTATTTACGTTTTCGCATTTACATACTTGCAATGTACCTTGTTAAAGTAGGTTGTAATCCTCTTAAGCGGTAGAGTAGACACACTAGATAAACTTAGAGAGTACATTTAGATAAAAATTGAGATAGGTTTATCTTGTGAAGTTTTTGGTGCCAATTTGGTTTAGGTTTCTAAGTGTCCTAATTCACCCCCTCTTAGGACATCATAGTTCCTCACAATTAGTATCAGAGCCTCATGGTCTTGATAGGCTTAACATCTAAGAGTTGTGACGTTCGGATAGATGGACACCTATAGTGCTCACTTTTCGATAGCACAAAATTTTCCCATTGAAAAATTCTAATATCTTGTTATTTGTAAGCCAAGGGTCTAGATGTTTGAAGAGTCACAATGAAGGGATGAGACCTTGTATCACCAACAAGGAGAGATAATTAGATGTATTAGCGAAGAGTATCCTTTTATCATATTTAAATATTGATGCATTTAATCATGTTTATTCTGTCACCAATACACATGATATTTAGAATAGTCTCATTAAAATATATGAAGGCATAAATGATGTGCACAATGAGAAATATCATGTGTTGTTACTAAGCTGAATAGCATCAAATAATTTGCCTATGAAAATGCTAATGATATTTACTCACGTTTAAATATTTTTATCAATGAGATCAATGGGCTAGGTTTGACGCAAATTGACGATCAAGTGATGAGAAGAATACTTCAAGCTCTTCTTCCAAAGTACAAGTTGATTATCTCTACCATCTCCGACAACAACGACATCAAGAAGATGACTCCAAGTCAAGTGTTTAGCAAGATCACCGCCCATGAGATGACCATGAACATAGCTGTGGAAGTCTTTTCCTCATCTGACGCTAAGAACCTTACTCTTACAAGCAAGTAAGCACCATGCCCGTACATGAAGAAGAAGATGAGGAGGCTAGAGCAAGAATCAAGCTTAAGTGAAGATAATGGAGATGAAGAGAGCAATCACTACTGCAAAAACTCCCTTCACTGCCGGCTCCAAAAACCACCTTTATTGCCGGTTTTGGAGCCGGTAGTGGGCAACGGACAGTGATAGTCCACGACTATCACTGCCGGCTCGGTGGACCAGCAGTGAAGGGCCTTATCACTACTGGCTCAAGGATTCAGCCGGCAGTGATACCCAAGGCATCACTGCTGGCTAAATCCTTCAGTCGGTAGTGATAAACCTGAAATCACTGCCGTCTGAAGGATTCAGCCGTCAGTGTTTTGCCTCTCCTCCCTCCCCTCCTGCCTCTCTCTGTCTTCTCAGTACTCCCTCTCACTCCTTGATCTCTCCGTCTCTCTCTCAATAGATGCATACAATGATACATATATTTAATATAAATCAATAATGCACCTCATTAATACATAGTAATGAACACATATTTCAAGTCATAGGCATCGACAAACACACATATGTACATAATAGTTCTCACAGTCACCCCTTGAAAAGTCGGTCAAGTTCAGCCAGTCCAGTACCACTCTACCTGTATCTCTACTTCCTCTCCCGCGATGAGGACCGCGTCTCCGCACTATCGACTATTGGCATGTGTACATCCGGGGACGCGCGCACGGGGGGGGGGGGGGGGTGATGGTGATGGAGTGTTGGACTCGACCACGCCTGATTGACCGTAGCGTTTCCTAAGCTCCAGGCTCACCAACATGTCAAAGAAATCAAAGTCTGATGCCTGAACGCCTCTACGGTTTGAGCCTTCGGCCTCCTCCGCAGCGCACTTATGGGCCACCCTCTCATCCTCCTCCTCCTGGGCACGCTTACGGGGACACAGTTTCTTGCTCCTCCATAGCGCACAGCTGATGGGCCAGCCTCTCATCCTCATCCTGGGCACGCTTCCTGGCCGCTGCTTCTTGCTCCTCCTTCGCATCATCGTTGGAAGGCCATCCCGTAGATACCAACTTCGCACCATACATAGTAATTCATATCATTCATTAATAAATAGTAGTTAATGACATACATTAATATCGTGTCATTTGGCAAAATATAATACATTGTCAAGCCCCTTGGTAGCCTTCCTCCTTGTTGCATACTATCTAGTAGAAGAAATGGTGTCATCTGAAGATCTGTGACGCATGAAATCACATTTCTTATTATCAAAGTTAGCCAATTTTAGCTTGGCTTGGATGACTTGACTGTTATATGCTGCAACAGCTTCATGTTTGAACTTGTATACTTTGTAACATGCTCCTTTGAATCCATTAACTTGTGCGTGGCATTCCTCCCAACTAGCAAACACTCCACTTTACCGACCACGATGAACAACAAATCATGTCATAGCAGTCCTAAATTTCAGAGAATATGCAAAAATGATATACTACAAACCACACTAACACCAAAAAAATTTAGTCTGAAGAAAATATAGTGTTCATGTTACAATACAGCACAGTGGCTCTAGCAAATGGCCTTATTAGGACTTCAATACTGATTACCTGTTCGGAGAGAAAACATTCTTCTCAAGTTAGTATTTATGTGCCAGTCCTTCTAGTTCAGAGAGCAGCTTATCTCAAGACGAGCTGGACGCCCTATCTGAGATTGACCTCAAGAGTTTTATTTTAGGTTGGGCTAAAAGAAAACTCTAGAGGTCAACCTCAGATAGGGCGTCCAGTTTGTCTTGAGAGAAGCTGCTCTCTAAACTAGTAATTCTGGTACATAAATGCTGACTTGAGAAGAATGCTTCCTCTCTAAACAGGCCTTGTTGAAGTATCCTCGAGCCATATCATCATCACCACTATATATATTTTCCTATCACCATGCCACCCTCTGTACTTCTTCTATTTTTCTACATGCATGACTCCAGGCTTGTGCAATGCGTACATGAGTAGTATGCGAAGCTTGGCAATGTGATAATAGCACCATCAAGCAAACATCAGTCGCAATTAAATACATGTGCTATGAATAATCACAATGGATGAAAATAAACTGCATCAGTGAAGAACAAACTGCATCAAGCAAACTGCTTGCTGGTTTTTGAAATGCGAGCGCAACATACATGCCCAAATGACCTATCACAGCCAAGGTTAGAGTGCTATGAATTATGATTACTCATATGCCACAGGATATTACGATAATACAACATTATTTTCAGTTATGAAGAGATTTGTATCTGAGACAAAATGATTCTTCTTTAAGACTAAAATTATACCAAATGTCTCATAAAGGAGATTACCTGTGCTTCTCGTGACTTTGTAATTCAATTGGTGTTATTTATTAATACAAAAAATGTTATCTCTTCTCTCTTAAGAACATTTCAATGAAATAACTAGAATTTCTATTATCATGGTTGCCCAATTATCATTATCGATACATTGCTGTTTACTTGGCATGAAGTTATAATTGGTAAGCATGCATCTCAGGTCTTTGTTTTCTTTTCCTTGTTAGGTCGATAGTAGCATATATAAATCAAGTCCAAAAGGCTCTATTCATTATTGGATTACGAAACCCTTATTTAGCTTCAATAGAATCAATTGAACAATAATGTAGGCATCAGAAGTAAGTCTATGCTTTATAAATGCAAATATAAGCGCAACATTTCTTTAAACATGTTGGGTTTGTTTTAGTTCTAAAACCATGCAATTGCAGTAATTCATTTTTCTAGATGGTTTCCTTCTACTGATTAATAGCCAAGCACAAGTATCACCACCTCCAAAAACTAAAAAGGCATATCTTAAATTCTTTCTTCCAAAATTCGGAATGCCAAATATCTACACCATTGCTCCACCCAGAACTACCTAACTGAAGAATGTGTGTGTTCGATATGCTCTAGAAAGTATGCACTGCCCAAAGTCAGGTGCACATGAGTAGTTCACCCAATACCAAGTTCCAAACTGACAGCGGTCAGCGAGGCACCCAATACCAAGCAGGGTGGGGATATACCTTTGCTCTATCGGTCGGTAAGGCGAGTGGCCACGGACGATGGCGGCACGAGCGGGATGGCGGTGTAGGGGACAAAGATAGTTGTGTAGGGGACAGGGGCACAGGGGATAGCGGTGTAGGGGACAGGGGCACAGGGGATAGCGGTGTAGGGGATGGAGACGGCGGCCTCAACTCCGGGACAGGGACGACGGGGCTCCAGGGATGGGGACAGCTGGGCTCCGGGGTTAGCGAAGTCAGGGAGGATGTGGCATGGACGGCGGCGTCAGGGAGGATGCAGCGGGGACAGCGGTTCGGGGAGGAGCCGGCGGTGTCAAGGGCAGCGGTGTCACGGAGGGCATAGACAGCGCTCAATTTTTCTAAGTGTTTTCAATGCTGGCTCAATTCGAGCATCGGCAGTGAAAGGGTACCTTCATTGCCAGCTCAATATAACAATAGGCAGTTAAAGGGTACTTTCACTGCCAGCTCAATTTGAGCGCTGGTAGTGAAAGGGTACCTTCACTACCGTCTCAATATGACGACCGACAGTGAAAGGGTACTTTCATTGCCAGCCCAATAATTTCATCGGCAGTTGTCGGTGGATGAACACCGCAAGAGGGGATCCTGAGAGAGCCCCTTTGAGATTCGGCAGGGGGGCTGATTCTGGATCTAGCTCGTACGTGGATTTAATACAAATATATGAGATCTAAGCGGGACGGATGATCGCCGGCTAGTGAGAGTAAATGCTCGAGGGATTTAGACAGGTTCGGGCCTTACAGAGTGTAACACCCTACTCCTGTGTGTATGATATGCTATTAATGTTCTTGGAATGCCTTTCTCTGGATCTCTTGTGTTACAAGGTTTTTTGTCTAAGTCTATAGCTTCGGTCTCCAAGTGCCGATCTCTCTGAGCTTCTACTTGGCTTGGATTTCTCCGACCTTCCGCTGTGTGCTAGAGCTTGTTCTTCTCCGGAGTGCACCCCCCTTTTATCCTGTCAGGGGAGGCTCGGCGTGCCCAAAATGGGGGCACGAGTTCCCATGAGCCATAAATGGAAAGCAACCGTCATGGTGCTACAGTTTGATGTTACAGGGTGTTGAAAGTGCGCCTTCGGCCGGTCCTGTCGTCCATTACGCCCAACTTTAGCAGATGCAGGGGGGCCCACCGGGCAGCCGCCAAACTACCCTGCATGCCCTCTTGGTCAGAGCAGATCTGACACAGCAGGGGGGCAGGTGATATGCCTCAAGCCCAGTGATGATATCTCCAAGCCGTTTTCCTTATGGGTCCCGCAGGGTGACGTGTGATGGGACCCATCGCATTAAATGTCCCCACGCCTTCCTGCCAGGAGGTGGCAGGGACTGACGTACTCAGTACAACATGTGTGGGGGAGGTGGTTGAAAGTGACAGGCCACGCTCCCTTTTAAATGCAGCAATGGGCCTCCCACCGATTGACACCTCACCGTTGAGCCTTTGTGGGGTCCACCGGCAAGGGGCTTCTCAGGTCGTCGGGGAACTCTGGGTGCTCGGGGACCACTGTTCATGGCCTCGAGTGACCTCTCCCAGATATGTCTTTTCTCGGGTCCTCGGGGAACTACGGGTACTCGGGGACCACTGTTTATGGCCCCGAGCACCCCTCCCGGAACTGGCTCTTCTCGGCCCTGGGGGGGACGGTCCCCGAGGGAAGGCACCATATGGCATTCTGCTATTTTGGCCTCGGGACTCGGGGACCCCTGGTTTCCATATCACTGACAGCAGCCCCCGGGCCCATCGGCAGGTGATGGCCTAGAGACTGCGGATGGGGCTCTATTTCTTCGAGGCCGATCACAGCATTGGTGCCACGTGGCTTGTCGTCAGGTGCCAATATCTTGCGGGCCTTGGAGCTTTTTGGCCCAGGCTCTTGGTACAGCTCAAAGGGGAAACTGAAAGGGCGCGTTCCCTTCTGACTTTCGAGGGGAGTGATAATGTGGCGGGAGGCGTGCCTGACAACCACGCGGATCGAGGGTGGCGCGCCTGGCAACCACGCGGATCGAGGGAGATGCGCCTCGCAAATTGCACCGAAGAATGTGGTGTTTGAATTCCCCATGATAGAAAAAGGAGAGGGGCAACGAACCATTACCCCCACGCCATTCTTGCAGTTGTCATCTTTTGCCTTCGTCTTCCTTGCGCACATGGAGCTTTCTCTCCAGCCCGCGGCGCACCTAGCTTCTAGTCTCCTCCAGCGCACTCCCCACCCCCAAAAATGCCAAGGGCAGGAAGCAGCCATCGGGATGCATCGAGCGTCAACAGCGTCCTGCCGATGTCCCGTCTCATGAACGAGGAGGGGGAAGAGAAGGTCCGAAAGCTGATAGTCCCCACTGGCTAGCGGGAAGCGTCGGTCGTGATGCTGGCCAACTATCCGCTCTCCACGCGCAGGGCCGGGCGGATCGTGATCTTCGTATCCTCCATCGCCGCCGGCCTGGTGTCGCTGTTCTCGGCATTCCTTCTGCAAGTACTGGACACCTTCGGCGTCCAGCTGGCCCACCTGAGTTCAAACTCAGTGGTCATCCTGGCGATCTTCGCCCACTTTTGCAAGATGTTCGTGGGGGTACCGCCGTCGGTCGTGCTCTTCCGGCACTTCTTTATCCTTCGAGCGGCCGAGAAGAAGAAAGGGTCTGATGAGGTAGAGGTTGTCGGCTGCTACAACTTCCGCTTGCGGGAGGGACTTGACGACGCCTACATTCTGCAGGTGTTGCGCGGCAAGTGGGAGGACTGGCGTCGAGCCTGGGTTTACATCGAAGTCAGTCCCCATGACCACCTCTCGCTGCCCCAATCGCCGGCGGAGCCCCACAAGCCCATCTGGGAAGCGACCCCTCCGGCGGATGCGCGCCTGCGCTCGATGCTGAACCGCATTGAAGACCTGCGCCGGGCCGGGCTTACCTCGCCCATGGTGGTCACTGATTACCTGCTTTGTCGTCTGGCCCCTCTGAGGGAACACGCCCGCTTCGCCTGGATGTACACCGGGCCTCGCGACTTGACGAGGACCTGCATAGGCGAGGAGGGGGACCTCGATGAGGGGGCCCTGGCGACATTGCTGAAGGTGGTGATCGGCATCGACGACCTCGCCCGGGAGGTCCTGCCACATGAGGAGCTAGCGCTTTACATAGACCCGGGTCGGGCGACGTTGCAGGAGTCAATGCCGGCCTTCGACGCCCAGGGGCTAGTTGACCGTCTGAGACGCCGAGACCCCGGGACTTTGCACATCCCCGGGGCAGACGACAATGGGGGCGGGGCATTGCTGCCGACGACAGCAGGCCACCGACCCGGGGCGACGAGGGGAAGAGTCCCCGGGCATATATCCCTCAACCGTCTTCATCATCGTCGCCGTTACCTCCGTGACAACAGCTGACAGCAGGCAGCGTGACGGCGGGTAGCCTGAGGCAGCCAGTCTTCGGGAGCGAACTCCAGGGCGGAGGCTAGATCTAGCTCCCGGCAACCCAGGAGCCACAGCCCGTTCGGTGGCGCGACGGCTGGTGGCCAGGCGGCCAGTTCTCGGAAGCAGGCTCTGGGGCGACCGCTGGGATTGGCCCACAAGGGCCCGAGGGCCAGAGCCCTCCCCCGAAAAGGAGGAGGCTGGAGCCCGGGCCTGAGCCCAGGCCGCAGGGCCTAGAGTTCCAGATCCTGTAGTCCCGATGGTGGTACCACGGGCCCAAAACCATGTAAGCCCCCTTTCTTTCTCGAGCACATTTTGACCGGATTTTGGCTGGTTGTTAACCTGTTTTTGTTTCAGGCCGCCCAAGGATTCTACAGAAGGCCAGAATTCCCAGAGCAACCAAGGCCAGCCCCTGCCCCTGAGCCGAGCATCCTGGCGGGCTCCGAGTCGAGGGCCCCGGCCAGCTCTGAGCCAGGAGCCCCGGTCGGTCCTGAGCCGAGAGCCCCGGCCGGCCCTGCCCCGAGCCCTCCGAGGAAGGAGCAAACGGCCGTAGGAGAGGTGTTCATGACAAGAGTGGCGCCAGCGTGGCCGTCGTCGGGGTCCCTGAGCGCCTCTACTGAGAGGGCTCGCAGGGGACCCAGCCACCGGCCATCTTCTGGACAGGCCACAAAACCCCTCCCCGAGGTGCTGGGAAGGGCCCGGGAGGTCATCGGGCGGCTCAAAGCGGACGTTGCAGCAGAGCGGGTCGAGCTCGAAAAAGAGCACGCCACCCTAGTCTACGAGAGGGGCCGGTTGGAGGAGGTCTGAAAGCTGCTAGAGACCCGCGTGGCCTCGGCTCGCATGGCCTATGAGAAGTCCATGCGGGAGGTGGCCGTCGAGCGGGAGGCACAAGAGGAGGCCCGCGATGAGGCCGTTGCTGCGCAGGAGAAAGCCAACCGCTTAGAGCGGCTCGCGGCGAAGCGCGACCAAGCATCGAGGAGGCGCACCACAGAGCTGCTCGCTCGTGAGGGTCAACTTGCCCAGCGTGAGCGGCAGGTTGCTTCACGGGAGGAGGTGGCCAGCAAGAGGGAGGAGGCCGTGCGGTCTGCATAGGTGGACCTCTACCGCCAGAACGATGAGCTCGAGCACGGCCGCGCCAACGTCCTCTGCTGGGAGGAGCAGGTCGCGCTGCGTGAGATGGATGCTGACATAACGTCGTTAGCGCTTGACGCTCGGGAGGAGCAGATCGCACGGTGTGAGGCGGATACGGATTTGGCGTCATCAGCACTCGCCACCCGGGAGGAGCAGGTCGCCAACCGGGAGGCCGACTTGGCTACTCGAGAGTAGGCTGTCAAGGCCCGGGTCGAGCAACTGGAGCAATCCTAGACCGAGGTGGCCGCCCAACACCAGGAGATACCGACTGCGAGAGGCATCCCTAACAGCGCCATCGATGGCAGCAGTCTCGAGGCCACGCTGAAGAACGCCGAGGATGAGCTCGATGCTGTCCTCTCAGAGCGGACGAACGTGAAGCTGATGATGCGGGACATCATTCGGCAGGCGCGGGATACCGTGGAGGCAGCCGGGCATGGGTGTGTGTTTGTAGGGTGCTAGTCATTGGAAACGGAGACGATAGGCCACATCGCCTTCGGGTTCACAGAGATCGCCCGGCGCCTCGAAGCCCTTCTTGCTGTCCAGGAGCTGGCGACCTGGGAGGGGCGTGCGCTAGCCCAAGGAGTGGCCGAGCATGTTCTTGCCTGCTACTGCAGCCAAGACCCCGCCTTCCTGCTGGAGCCAGCTCGACAGGGTGTGGTTAAGGTAGAGGAAGCCGCCGCCTGGGCTGCCGTCGGTGACGTCACCACGAGGTGGCGGAATGTTTTGTGCGGGAGTCGGGCCCGAGTAGTGACAGTAGCAGTGAAGCGTGCCCTCCTCGTTAGCCTGTAAATAGTTAGGGTTTTTGTTTTTTGGAATGTTGTAAATATGGGAGTGATTCCCTTCTGAACGGTTCCTTTTAATATAATAGAAGCCATTCTTGGAATCGAACTCTGCTCTGTACTTGTTCTTTATGTTGTTTGCTTTTCCTTGATGTCCTGAGAGGCACTGGCCGGGCTGAGCCCGGCATTCTTCCCCCAAGTAGTTAGGTTGCCCCGGCCACTCATTGTTCGAGTAGCGGGACCACCCGAGCGTCCAGCCCCCGAAACCTCATGAGCGCGAGGCTGCAGAGTCAAGAGACACAGACATGAACTTCTTTGTTCGAGAGACAAATCCACCTGGCACAGCACACGCCACGACCAGTGAACACTTTTTGTCCTGCGACCTCTGAAACAAATAGACCGGAGACGCGTGCGGGCGGAAACGCAACCAAGAGTCCCCATGGTTTGGTGGTGTCCGGGGTAGGACTGACCAGGCCGAGCACCAACAGCCCGCCCCTGGGGTCTAGGCGGTCTCGACCACTCATGTTCGAGCGGTAGGATTACCCAAGAACCCTAGAGGCTCGGTAGTGCTTGGGGTACTTCCAAGCCGGCCGGGCACCACGGCCACCATAAAGGACCTAGGTCAGCCATCGCCACCTATACGGTACACCGACTACTATTTGTTTTTATCGTTCTAGAAAAACAAGCACGTGGGCGGGGTTTTACGCGTGAGGAGACTGTCTCGGCAAACAGATTAGCATGCGAGGGTCCCGAGGATAACTCGGGAACAATAGTTTATTGCGTATGTATGAAAGAAAATTCATATAACTTTAGTAACTCACCAAGTAGCTGTCAGCCTTTCGGTCGACCGGTCCAGGAAAGGGTAGATGCCCTGAGCTCGGGGTGCCCGGGAACATGGGTTCCCTCGTGCAAAGCGCCTAAGCCCCCAGGACATCCTTTTAGCACCCGAGCACTGGAAACTCGGTGACGGAACTAGGGATTAGGCGGTCCCGACCACTCATGTCTGGGCGGTAGGATTACCCTAGGACCCCATAGGCTCGAGCAGCACCCTGGGCACTGAGGCCCTTGTGGTCGCGCTGCTTGGTTCTCGATCATTTATGTGTAAGCTTGGAAAATAGGCAAAGGCTCTTTGCTTGGTGCGCTCTGTTAGTGCGGTACTCATTATAGACTGCTCTCATTTTTGACCCGAGACATCTCGAATGCCTGGACCAGCGAAGTGTACAGACAGAGGCATGACCAAGAGGTCCAATGGTTCGGTGGTGCCCGGGGTAGGACTGACCAGGCCGAGCACCGACAGCCCGCCCCTGGGGTCTAGGCGGTCCCGACCACTCATGCTCGAGCGGTAAGATTACCCGAGAAAACTAGAGGCTCGGTAGTGCTCAGGGTACTGCCATGCAGTCGGGCACCATAGCCTACCAAAACAGACTTAAGTCAGCAGTCTCTGCCTGCGCGCATACCGACTGGGATCCATTTTTATCAGCAGAAAAAATGAGAGAGAGTGTTTTTCTCGAACAAATCGAGCATCTCACCAAGCAGATTAAACATATGGATTCCAGAGGAAAAACTCGGAATAAGAGTAATATGGGCGTATATTGATGATTTGTATAGAAGTGCTAACTTACATGGTTGGTGGCAGCCCCCGGCCAACTTGGGCAGGGTGAAGGCCCCTGTCCTAGTTGGCCCGAGCATAAACATGCTGACCTAGGGATAAAACTTGCACAGATGCTCGATGTTCCACGCGTTTGGGAGAGGCTGCCCATCCTCTGTGGCCAGCTGAAGCGAGCCTTGTCGTGGGGCACCGGTCACGATGAAGGGGCCTTCCCACATGGGGGAGAGTTTATTCTTTCCTTCGCGCATTTGGGCACGTCAGAGAACTAGATCCCCAACCTCGAGCGACCGGGCCCGGATGTGGCACTGATGGTAGCACCACAGGCTCTGTTGACATCTGGCGGCTCGAACGGTGGCTCATCGCCGACGATCCTCCAAGTGATCGACGTCGTTGCGTCTTTGCTGTTCCTGTTAGCCTTTTGAGTAAGCATTCATCCGAGGGGAGCTGAGCGTGAGCTCGGAGGGGAGGACCGCCTCGGCGCTGTAGATGAGGAAGAACGGCGTCTCCCCGGTGGCCCGGCTTGGCGTGGTCCGGTTGGCCCATAACACAGCAGGCATGTCGTTGATCCACCCTTTCCCATGCTTTGCCAGCACGTCGTATGTCCGGGTTTTGAGCCCCTTCAGTATCTCGGCATTTGCACGCTCGGCTTGCCCATTGCTCCGAGGATGAGCGACAAAGGCGAAGCAAAGCTTGATCCCGAGGTCCTCGCAGTATTCCCCGAACAGGGCACTTGTGAACTATGTGCCATTGTCGGTGATGATCCTGTTCGGGACGCCGAAGCGACTTGTGATACCGCGGATGAATTGGATCACCGTGTTCTTGGTAACCTTAACAACTGGGACCGCCTCCGGCCACTTGGTGAACTTGTCGATGGCGACGCAGAGGTACTCATAGCCCCCGATTGCTCGGGGGAATGGACCCAAGATGTTCAGCCCCTAGACCGCGAAGGGCCAAGATAGGGGGATTGTATGAAGAGCCTGAGTTGGCTGGTAAATCTGCTTTGTGTGGAACTGGCACGCCGTACAGTGCCGAACCAACTCGGAAGTATCCTAGAGGGTTGTAGGCCAGTAGAAGCCTTGCTGAAAGGCCTTTCCCGACCAGCGTGCGGAATGATGCATGGCCACCGCACTCGCCCTCGTGGATCTTAGTGAGGAGCTCACTGCCTTCTGCTCAGGTGATGCATTTTAGGAGGACATCATCCGTGCCACGCCGATAGAGATCCCCATCTACTATGGCATAGCGTTTGGACTGAAGTGCAATCCTCTCCGCATAGGCATCATCCCCGTGAAGGATGTTTTCTTTTAAGTACCCTCAGATCTCATCGATCCACGAGGCCTCTTGAGAACTACCGGTAAGTGTAGCGTACTCACCGGGCGGCGGCACCCTGATGGGACCTCCCATTGAGGGTGCGACCTGGGTTCCCCCAACTAGGCTCAAGGGTTCCCCTTCATCCTGTTCGGCAGGTAGGATGGATGTCCGTGTGAGCCTTTCTTCAAAGGTTTTGGCCGGGATGAGCACCTGGGTGGAGGCCAGGCGAGAGAGGTCATCGGCCAGAGCGTTATCGCGGTGAGGTTTATGCCGCAGCTCCAAGTCATCGAAGTGCCGCTCCAGCCTCCTGACTTCCGCCACGTATGCCGCCATCTGTGGCTCTGTGCACTGGTATTCCTTGGATACTTGGTTGACCACCAGCTGGGAGTCTCCCTTGACAAGCAGCCACCGGATCCTGAGACCCACTGCTGCTCGGAGGCCAGCGATGAGGCCCTTGTATTCCGCCACATTGTTCGTTGCTCGGAAATGCAACTGCACGACATACTGGAGTACTTCACCCGTTGGGGAGGTGAGCACCACTCCAGCCTCCGCACCTTTCAGCGTGAGGGAGCCATCAAAGTGCATGACCCATTACCTGGGCCCATCTTGCCCGTGGTATGCGAACAACTCTTGGGGATCGGCGTCTACTCTGCCACGAAGTCGGACATATCCTGGCTTTTGTTTGCTTGGCGGCTGACGAAGTGCAGATCGAATTCTGCGAGCTCGATCGCCCACTTGATGATGCGCCCAGTGCCTTCTCGATTCCGCGGGATCGGCCCCAGTGGGTATGTGATCACCACCGAGACCTTGTGCGCTTGAAGTAGTGACGCAGCTTCTTGGAAGTGATGAGCACTGCATAAAGCATCTTCTGGGCTTGGGGGTATCTTGCCTTAGCGTCTCGGAGGACTTCACTGACGAAGTACACCGGTCGCTGTATACGATGGGCCCGAACTGCGGCCTTGCCCGAGGACTTGTCACATCCCTTGAGCTCGGCGCAGTGGTCGGGGCCGGCCGAGGTCTCGGGCTTGACTCCCCGGTCGGGAGGAGCCCCGAGACCTGTAGGATGCTCGGGGGCGTCTGGGAGCTCGGACCCAGCACCTTGCCCCGAGCACTCGTCATGCTCCACCACCAGTACCATGCGCACGACCTAAGGAGTGGCCGAGACGTAGAGCAATAAAGGCTCGCCCTCGGAGGGGGCCACTAGTACGGGCGGCGAGGTGAGATACTTCTTCAAGTCTTGGAAGGCCTACTCGGCCTTCGGTGTGCAGTCGAAATGACCGATCTTCTTCAGCAATTTGAAGAGTGGGAGCCCTCGCTCCCCAAGCTTGGAGATGAAGTGCCCTAGGGCCGCCATGCACCCAGCGAGGCGCTGAACCTCCTTCAGCCAAGCCGGGGGACGCATCTGCTTGATGGCCCAGATTTTCTTGGGATTGGACTCGATTCCCTGGCTGGAAACCAAGAAACTGAGAAGCTTGCCCGCAGGTACCCCGAAAACACACTTCTCGGGGTTGAGCTTCAGGCGGGTGGTGCGGAGACTATTGAAAGTCTCGGCCAAATCTTCTAGTAGGGTGGCTCGATCTTGGGACTTGACCATGAGGTCGTCGACATAAGCTTCGATGTTGTGACCAACCTGCGTATTAAGGGAAATGCGCATGACCCGCTGGAATGAAGATCCAGCATTGCACAGACCAAAAGGCATTGACACATAGCAATAGGTCCCCACCGGGGAAATTAAAGATGCTTTTTCTTCGTCCTGTTTGGCCAAGCGGATTTGGTGATAACCTGAATTTGCATCTAAAAAACACAAAAGATCACACCCCGCGGTGGAATCGACTATCTGGTCAATGCGGGGTAAAGGAAAAGGATCTTTTGGACAAGCCTTAGTAAGGTCGGTGTAGTCGACGCACATCCGCAGCTTGCCGTTGGCCTTCAGGACGACGACTGGGTTGGCTAGCCACTCCGGGTGGAGGACCTCTCAGATGAAGCTAGCATCGAGGAGCTTGTTTACTTGCTCGCAGATGAACTTTTGGCGCTCAGGCGCCTGCCGATGGATCTTCTGCCTCACCGGCTGTTTGTCTGGTCGCACAGCAAGGTGGTGCTCGATCACCTCCCTAGAGATCCCGGGCATATCCGACGGCTGCCAGGCAAACACGTCAGTGTTAGCCCAGAGGAAGGTGACAAGCACGCTTTCCTATTTGTCACCCAGGTCACCACTGATTCGGATGACCTGGGACGAGTCTTTGCCCACCGCAACGAGTCAGGGTTTGGATGAAGAGGGTCCCGGGCCCCCTGGGTGTCCTTCGACCTTGGACCGAGCAGAGACCAAGGTCGAGTATAGCTGCTCAGCATAGGAGACAGCGCTGCCGGTCTCAGCGAGCACGGAGATGGGGCCGGTAGGGCTCATCATCTTGATTGTGAGGTAGGCAAAATGTGTCACCACCATGAACCGAGCGAGCGTCGGGCACCCGAGGATTGCATTGTGGGGGAGAGGGACTTCCGCAACATAGAAGATGACGTTCTCCGTCCGAAAATTGTCCCGGCTCCCGAAGGTGACGGGCAGCTTGACCTGCTCGAGGGGTAGTGTGTGTGCCGGCGTCACCCCGTAGAATGGGAGGGACAGCTTTAGGCGCCTAGGAGGCACCTGCAGCTTCTTAAATGCCTCCTGGGATAGGAGATTTAGGCCTGCACCCCCGTCAATCAGCACCCAGCTGACCTTCACATTGCAGATGGTGGGGGATATTACTAGAGGTAGTCGCCCAACCCCTGTAGTACTCGCAGGGTGGTCCGCCTGACTGAAGGTGATTGGGGTCTCTGACCACTTCAGAGGCCTTACGGTCGCAACGCCTGGGGTTGCTGAGCACACCTCACGCTGCATTATCTTAACGCAGCGATGAGAGGAGGGCGTGTATGCGCCTCCGTCGATGAAAGCGATGGTCTGCTCGGGCTCTTGGAACCCTGAGCTCTTGATTTTTAGGGGCGGCCTTGCCATCGCCACCCCTGCGGCACTTCTCGCGCTCCTTCTAGCGCCGCTCGATGAGACCCTTGACCGATCGACACTCAGTGAGGTCGTGCCAGTTAGTTTGGTGGATTTCACACCATTTTCCCGGATCGGGCCTCGCGGGAGCGGGATTCTTGTTGACAGCCGCCCAGCGTGCCGACCTGCGGGCAGCGCCCTCCGCTGGCACGACAGGGGTAGTGTCGCGCCTCTTCCTCATTTTCTTTTCCCACTTGTCGGAGTGGAAAGGACCTGCCTTGTCGGTAGTGATTTGCTCAGGGCGCGGGACGTGCCACACCCGAGCCTCCGCCGCCTTGGCGCAATTGTCGACCAACGCGAAGAGCTCCACGGTGGTCTCGACCTCATGTGTACCTAGCTTTTCAAGAATCCGCTCGTTGCGAACGCCCTACCGGAAGGCGACTACGATGGCATGGGGGTGATCCGTGGAATGGTGTTGAGGACCTGACTGAAATGCTGTATGAAGTGCCTCAGCGTCTCCCCCTCTTGCCGCTTAACGGCATGGAGGTTGCACTCCAAGCCGGGGCGCATGAAAGTGCCCTGAAAATTAGCCATAAAATGGTGGCACAGATCATCCCAGGAGCTAATAGTTCCTGGGGGTAAGTTCATAAGCCAAGAGCGGGTAGAGCCCCTCAAGGCCACATGGAAGTAGTTGGCCATAACCTTTTCATTCTTGCCCGTCGCTTGGACAGCGGTGGTGTAGATTTGGAGGAACTCAACAGGGTCAATGGACCCGTCGTACTTCTCCGGTAGTTCTGGCTGGAACTTCGTGGGCCAGTTGACCCGGTGGAGCTCACTGGTAAATGCACGGCAGCCCGTGCCGTATCCCATGGCGCCGGTAGTGGCCTTGGGGGGCGAACGTCGGTACGCCGGGGAACCCCGGCGGTCACGGTCCGGCATAGAGGAAGCCTGGTCCTCTGCTTCGGCCTCGCGCCGGGACTCCCGGTGGCGCTCGAGGGTGACACGCGCATCCTCGACAGCCCTTCGCTCATTGAGGTGCAAACGGAGGTCCTGATCTCCTGTTGTGACCAGGGGAGCAGCACTCCGTCTGGAGCCCCCCTGGCCGGTTCTACCGCCACCCGAAGATGGTTCGCCTCTTGTTGTACCGCAGTGGGAGGTGGCACGGGAACTTTCGGCAAGTACTTGCCGATAAGCCGTGCCCACTAAGGTGACCACCTCCTGCAGCCAACGGCCCTCCGGGGTTTCCCCCGTTGCCTAGATAGGCGGGTGCCTGAGGAGTGCTTGCGCCGCAAGCAAAGCACTCCCAGGGCTGGCGTCACCGACGCTGTAACGGCACCCGACGCTGTCCGGACGTTGATCTTGCGGCAGGGACGGTTGGTGCTTGCTGAGGGTTGGGCGTCCTCCCTACGGCAGCGACGGCCCTGCTTGGCCCAGCGCCGTTGTCCCAAGGGAGGGGGGTGCCGTACGAGCCGACTGCTGCTGCTACTGAGGAACAGCAGGAGCTGGGGCCTCCTGGGCTACGTGCTCCACTTCTTCGCTCGAGTTTGAGCCAGTGCGCTGAAGACGATGTCCGCCCACCATTTTTCCTATAGAAAATAAGGCGGATTCAGGGATGCAACCCCCCTACTTGGTGTGCTAGCTGTCGGTGGATGAACACCGCAAGCGGGGATCCTAAGGGACCCCCTTTGAGATTAAGCCGGGGGCTGATTCTGAATCTACCTCGTACGTGGATTTAATGCGAATATATGAGATCTAGGCGGGACGGATGATCATCGGCTAGCGAGAGTAAATGGTCGAGAGATTTTAGACAAGTTCGGGCCGCACAAAGCGTAACACCCTACTCCTGTGTGTTTGATATGCGATTAATGCTCTTGGAATGCCTTTCTCTGGATCTCTTGTGTTACAAGGTTTTTTGTCTAAGTCTAGAGCTTCGGTCTCCAAGTGCCGATCTCTCTAAGCTTCTACTTGGCTTGGATTTCTCCGACCTTCTGCTATGTGCTAGAGCTTGTTCTTCTCCGGAGTGCACCCCCCCTTTTATCCTGTCGGGGGAGGCTCGGCGTGCCCAGAACGGGGGCACGAGTTCCCATGAGCCATAAATAGAAAGCAACCGTCATGGTGCTACAGTTTGATGTTACAGGGGGTTGAAAGTGCGCCTTCGGCTGGTCCTGTCGCCCATTACGCCCAACTTTAGCAGATGTAGGGGGCCCACCGGGTAGCCACCGAACTGCCCCGCATGCCCTCTCAGTCAGAGCAGATCTGACACAACAGGGGGCAGGTGATATGCCTCGAGCCCAGCGATGATATCTCGAAGCCGTTTCCCTTATGGGCCCCATAGGGTGACGTGTGATGGGACCTGTCGCATTAAATGTCCCCACGCCTTCCTGCTAGGCGGTGGCAGGGACTGACGTACACAGTATGATAGGCGTGGGGGGAGTGGTTGGAAGTGACAGGCCATGCTCCCTCTTAAATGCAGCAACGGGCCTCCCACTGATTGACACCTCACCGTGGAGCCTTTGCGGGGTCCACCGGCAAGGGGCTTCTCAGGTCCTCGGGGAACTCTGGGTGTTCGGGGACCACTGTTCATGGCTCCGAGCGCCTTCTCCCGGATATGTCTTTTCTTGGGTCCTCAGGGAACTATGGGTACTCGGGGACCACTGTTCATGGCCCCGAGCACCTCTACCAGAATTGGATCTTCTCGACTCTCAGGGGGACTACGGGTACTCGGGGACCACTGTTCATGGCCCCGAGCACCCCTCCCGGAACTGCCTCTTCTTGACCCTCGGGGGGATGGTCCTCGAGGGAAGGCGTTACGTGGCATTCTGCTGTCCTAGCCTCAGGACTCTGGGATACCTGGTTCCCATGTCACCGACAGCAGTGAAACCCCTTTCCCTGCTGGTGGCTTGGGGTGCAAAAAAAATTTCAAAGTTTTGCGCATGTGCGAAGAGACTCGAACCCACGACCTGCATAAGTAAGACCGAAAAAACCACTGGTTACTCAAGTGATTTCAATTTAATTTCTACTATCTATACTTGTTGGGGGTCATTATCAAGGACCCCCGACGGCCCCTTGGCTTAATCAGCCCGGCCCCCCGAGGGCTCGGCCACTCGAAGCTTCCGCCTTCTGAAGCCCCGACCTTCCAGAGTCCCACCTCCCAAAGGCTCGACCTCTCAAAGCATCTGCCTTTCGGAGCCCAGCCTCCCAAAGGCTCAGCCTCTCGAAGCCTCCGCCTTCCGAAGCCCCAGCCTTCTGGAGCTCAGCCTCCTGAAGGCTCGGTCTCCAAGGTCTCAGCCTCCCGAAGCCCCCGCCATCCAAAGTCCTGCCTCCCGGAGGCTCAGCCTCCCAGAGGCTCAGCCTCCCAAAGGCTCAGCCTCCCGCTGCCCAGGCTGGCTTCCCAAAGGTTACTGGGTGAGTCATCAGGCCTCAGGAAAGATCTGCCAAAAGGGAAGCACCAGTCGTACTTTGTCTACGATGAGGTGACTGGCATTAAATGCCTAGGCTAGTGGACACCGCTCTAACTCCCCAGCATGATGGTGCTTGCACTGACACCCTTGACAGTGCGACGCCAGGCCGCAGTTGGCGAGCGGCTCGCCCCCTTCAGGGGGCAGGCACTACGATAATTACCACGGTGGATATTTATCTCCCCGATAGGGTAGAATGTAGTTATCCAAGATAAGGCCTAGTAATTCGGTCAGATCCTGGATATTTGTACATTATGATAACTTGTATGCCAAGCTACGCACGACTCTATAAATAGAAGGCCATTGTCCTTTAGGGAAAGACAGCAAAAAAAAAGATACAAAGGTGAAAGCACAACAAGTCACGCTGTGATACTCCTTCCAGAGTGATACATTTTTCTACCATCAATATATTCGTGGTGTTCCTTCCTCTCAAACTTCATCTCCAAGCTTGAGTCTCCACCTTAAAAGAAACTCTCACCGTACTTGCTGGACCAAGACGAACTCTTGCTCCAACAGTGGCACCATCTGTGGGGACTCAAACACAAAAGTGCTAAGATGGGTAGGATACCATCCAAGAAGAAGACCACCAAGGTAGCATCGGTAGCGGTTGATCCCCTAGTCACGCTTGTGAGGTAGTCCAGCCGGCTATATGTAGCTAGCACCGACAATGGACCCCAACCAGAAGGAGCGGGAACCTTACAGCCACCACCGACACAACCATAACTACAGATACAGGCGACACCGAAGGGTTCTCTACCCCAGAGACCTAGCAGCAGCAAGGCGAGGCCCCTGCTGCGCCCCTAGGGGCTGCTGCTGGCGCTGCCGCTGAAAACACCATTCCACCCGAGCAGCGATCACGCTTGGCGGCGCTCCTGTCGCAGATGGAGGAGCTACGGACGGCCCTACGGGTCGAGGAGGAAGTTGCCCACACCTTCTCCACCGCTCTCGGGACAATTGGCACATTTTTGACCCAAGTTCCACGAATGGACGAGCCCCTCGGCACAAAGACCTGGCCCGTTTGGTCCCTGGAGCCTCGTGGCGGCGCCGTGAGGACCCCATGCAGGACCACGACTCTCCCCTACGGGCCGACTTGTAGTCCATGCCCTTCCTAGAGGGTTTTCGAACCCCGAAGTTGCCCAAGTTTAAAGGCGATTCGGACCCCGACGAGTTTGCCCGATCCTACACCCTAGCCATAGGGGCCAGTGGGGGCGGACAGGACACCATGGCTTAATGCTTCCCCCTCGCCATAGAAGGGGTGGCTATACGCTGGTTCTGGGCGCTGGACCCTGGCACCATTCACGCCTGGTCCCAACTCCGAGACCTCTTCTGTAGCAACGTCTAGGACACCTTCATCAAACTAGTAACCTTCGACAGCCTGTTCACTATCAGGCAGGGGCCAGACGAAACCCTCCGGGACTACTTTCAAAGGTTCTCCTAGACCAAAGTCCAGATAGACTCGAGAATTTCTGAGGGCACCCTTCCGTCAGAACCCCGGGGAAGGACGAAGCATCGTAAGAAGCGTGAGCCGCAACCTCCCGAGCTGTTTGGGCCGCACACCAGTCATCTCTTGCAGCAAAACATACATCCGGAGTGGACACCAGGGGATCCTCCGACTTGACCTTAACCAAGACGTCGACGGCCACCTGCGGATCAATACGCCCCTCGGAATCGCGGGGCATAACAAAATGACTCTACCGACGAACGAACGGAGTAGCCTCCGACGCTCCGGACACACTCGATCCCTCTCTAGAGGCACTATCCAAGGTACAGATGAGGCCTCCTCCAGCCTCAGGCCGCCATACCTATACATGCAGATCGGACTCCGGTTAAAATTCAAAGGCGCAAACATTACAGAAACAACACAAGTAAGCCAAAGGAAGACAGGTGTAGTTCCATCAAATAAAGGAAAGATTAGATACATGAAGCAGAAGGAGGCAGTCAACATGCTAGAACTCAACCCCCCTCCCCGGGAAAGAAAAGAAAACAAAGACAGCCCGTGGCAGAGCTACACCTTCGGGGCATCCACTCTCAGCTCCGGTGAGGCAACAACGCTAGACAAAGTTCCCCCAGAGGGCCGCGAGGCGCCCGTAGACACCGGGTGAAGGACCAGTACTCCCAACAAAGAACTCGGTTGAAGGCCCCCCGAGGCACCCAGAGTCCCCTGACCGGCCATGAAGCACAACGTCACGCTCTGGCCATGCTTCTCCCATACGTCGCGACGGAAGCTCTCTAGGGCTGCGTAAATCTCCGCCAGAGGTGCCTCTAGCTGGAAAGCCTCGACCACAGAGTCTGGCACCTGCTGCTCCAGTGCTTCGAAGGGACCAACCCCCGCCTGGTGCAGCAGGGTTAGCTGAAGCGCAATGGCCACACAAGCGCTGGACCTCGCATAGACCTTCGTGGCCCTAACCATGACCTTCGTGGTGGAACGAAGCCAGAAGAGCAGCATGACCGACACCTCTGAGTGGGAGGGCAGTGACAGGCACCGAGCCCCTAGGCCGCTCAAGGCATCAGAGGTAATTCGGGCCACCTCCGACGCAAGCACTGTTAACTTCTTGAACTCCAAACGCAGTGCCCCCTCCGATGCCCGAACCTCCTCCAACCCTCACCGCATATTTATCGTCGCCGCCTAAAGGGTGTAAACATTACTCTCAATGGACACACGGGCTGCGTTGGCACCATCGGCAACCTCCCTCGCGTCCCGGAGGTCTTTGGTAGCCTTCCATGCCTCAGCCTCCACACGCTCGAGAAGCGTCATCTCTTCCCGAAGATGACCCTCCGTGGACTCCGCCCGCTTTTGGGCCTCTTCCAAGGCTTGGCGATGGCCCCCAACCTCGTCAGAGGCCACAGCAAAAGCCTGGCGCCCTCCAGCTCCCAGTGCCCTCATCAAAATTACTTGCTACAAGGCACCACGAAAGATGGAAAAAGATAGAATGAGCTACTTAAGATAGAATGAGCTACTTAGGACCCAACACCAGACCCGGCAAATCACAACCAATACTACCGACCTGAAGGGCCGCTGCTACCAACTGCACCTCCAGCTCCTCCAAAGGACGCTGGGCCAACGATCGCTCGACCTCTCCACTCCGAAGAAGAGAGGAGGCCACAGTGAAGGCCCTTGACACCTCCGAGCGCAAAATTTCAGGGTCAAGACCCCGAGGCCAAAGCACCCCTCAACCGCTCCAAAGGGACCCTCAATGGAGGGCATGGTGCATCTGGCACCAGTCGCCACGAGTAGGTCACCAGCTGGCTTGGGGCCCCATAAAAACAAAGCCACGTCCCCTGGGACGGCCCTCAGAGACCCCTCCAGAGGAGTCCCCGATCTCCGCTGGGCCTTCGGGGCCTCGGCGGGTGGAATCAAGGACGCATCCACCTTGAAGGTCGCTACAAAAAAGAAACACAAATCAAGATCCCAGCGCACGACCAAAAACAGGATATGACTAACGAAGCAAATCACACCTAGTTCCTCCGAATATCTTACAAGAGGGCTCGTAGCGTCCTCAACATCCTAGCCAATAATACCGAAGTCATAGTCCACAGAGGCCGCACCTCTCTATTGGCTCTGGCCGTGACCCGCAATATCCGGGTAGGCCTGGCCCTTCCCCTGATCATCACCATCACCCTGGCCCTCGCCTCCGGACTGGTCGCTCATGCTCCAACCCGCCTCAGGCGCTCCTTGCGAACCATAGGCACCTCCGATGACTCAGCCATCGAACCTGTATATGAGCCTCCGGAGGCTGAAGGCCGTCGGGCCTGGAGTGTCCTTACACGAATGGGGGGCCTACACGCGTTCGTTTCCTAGCAGCCCTAGGCTCTGGAGGATCCCATCATGCCATAGCCCCCACGCCGAGGTAAAAGTAGTCACGGTTGTACCGCTCCCAGCTCCATGCCAGGGACACCCGCCGCTCCCGCTCCGCGAGAGTAGGGGGCCCAGGATCACCTCCGCGATCTCCACCATGCGCTCCAGTGGGAGGCAGCTCTCTGGAAGAAAAAAAGATTGCTTACACCGGCAGATCAGAAACCAAACTATAAAGGAAACTCACCAGCACTGACGGGTGAGCCAGAATACACCTTCGGCCACTCTTCCGCACCTTGCTCAAAGACACAGTTCTAGCCCATTTGAAGGGGCCGAACGCGCAACATGGTGAACTCCTCAACGAGGTCATGCATGCTCATCTTTTCGGCCACCCTCTGGAGAAGGGCCAGTAGTGAGGCAAACTTTTTGTCCGTAATCCCCGTCTCTGGCTCAAGAACATACGCGATGTAGGGCCGACGTTGTAGTAAAACCACCGCTGCAACCAGCCGGTATACCACTGGACGTTAATGGCCTTCACTGGGAAGGCATCGTGATACTGCGGCCGTATCTAGAAGTTGACACTCCCGAAGCTAAGGGGCCTCTTTGTCCCCTCGACCTTGATCAACTTTAGCTAGCAGCTAGCAAGTGGAAGGCTGCGAAGAAATCCGCCCTCCCTTCGCACCCCTCCGCCTGCATGGCCCACTGAAAGGTGGCCAGGCGGGCAATGGCGTTGGCATGGAGCTACGGAAGCTCCACGTAGAAGTGACGGAGCACCTCTTCAAGCAATGGCACCGAGGGAAAACCCAGGCCCGCCTCGAAGAAGGCCTCAAATACCACAACCTCATAGGCCAGGGGCTTCAGAACTTCCTTGCCCAGTAAAGGTCGAGTGACAGTTCGGGAGGGAATCTTCCCCTCCCTAACCATCCGGTCGAGCTCCTCGTCACCAATGACATACGCCCCCAATGCAGTGGTTTGCTGGGAGTGGCTTTTGCTGGCACGTCGGAGCTCCACTCCTGGCGACGGCCCCATCAGCGACAGGAAAGCCAGCGCCACCTGAGAATCCCCCACCGTGGCTACTCCAGCTATCTCCCCCGCCGCTCGAGTTTCGGCATCACTCCGGGTACTCAAGCTAGCCATACGAACCGCAAGAGGATGGCGAAAGGCGATGGATTACAAGAGAGAGAAGAGTAGGGATCAAAGGACAATTCGTACAAAGCAAAAGGTAATAAAGACAAAGGCAGATGAGAACGAGGAGTTGGCAAAAAGGTCACTCTGGGCAATCCTCCTCCTGCTACAAATAGGGAGCAACTTACCCCCTCTAGGCAACGGGCGCACGCGCTGTCCTTTCGCCTGCTAGGCCAAAATCATGGGGGAGCAAAATTGACTCCCTTGACCCCCCAATGACAAGACGACATGAGTCCCACGCCCTGCTTGATAGGGCAGGACTGCACCTCTCCCCAAAGTGCATTCAATGGCCCTTGTCGCCAACGTCATCCAACATTCCGTTCTGTCACCTGGGTCAAACCGTCCCGGACAAGCCAAGTGATTCTTGAACCACAAGACATCAACCACAAGCCAGGGACCGCCAGGGGCCCTGCGTCTAAGGAATCATGGGCCCTACCGCTCCGCTGGCATCCCTCGCGAGGGGCTACTGTTGGGGGTCGTTATCAAGGACCACTTTTGGCCCCTTGTCTTAATCAGCCCGGCCTCCCGAGGGCTCGGCCTCTCAAAGCTTCCACCTTCCGAAGCCCCAGCCTTCCAGAGCCTTCCCTCCCAAAGGCTCGGTCTCTCGAAGCCTCTGCCTTTCGAAGACCTGGCCTTCCAGAGCTCAACCACCCGAAGGCTCGATCTCCGATGCCTCGGCCTCCCAAAGCCCCGGCCTTCCGAAGTCCCGCCTCCCGAAAGCTAGCCTGCCAAAGGCTCGGCCTCCCTCGGCCTCGGCCTCCCGCGCCTGGGCTGGCTTCCCGGAGGTTACTGGGTGAGTCATCAGACCTTAGAAAAGATCTGCCAAAAGGGAAGCACCAATTCGTACTTTGCCTGCGAAGAGGTGATCGGCATTAAATATCTAGGCTAGTGGACGCCGCTCTGACACCCCAGCATGATGGTGCCTGCCCTGACACCCCTGACAGTGTAGCGTCGGGCCACAGTTGGCGACCGGCTCGCCCCCTTCAGGGGCAGGCACCACGATAATTACCACGGTGGATATTTATATCTCCGATAGGGTAAAAGGTACTTATCCAGGATAAGATCCAGTAATTCGGTCAGATCCTGAATTTTTGTATATTATGATAACTTGTACGCCAAGCTATGCACGACCCTATAAATAGGAGGCCATGGTCCTCTGGGGAAAGACAACAAAAAATATGATACAAAGGTGAAAGCACACCAAGTCACGCTGTGATACTCCTTCCAAAGTGATACATTTTTTACCATCAATATATTCGTGGTGTTCCTTCCTCTCAAACTTCGTCTCCAAGCTTGAGTCTGCTCCTTAGAAGAAACTCTCACCGTGCTTGCTGGAGCAAGACGAACTCCTGCTCTAGCAATACTTATTAACATTATGTTGACCTAAAATCCTAATACATATTTATTTAAATTTGAAATTGCTATATACCAAAATTATGTTTTGTATATACCTAAATTTCTTGGATCAGTTTTCTAATACAATAAATAAATAAATAAAATAAATATGTTCATAACTATAGGTAATTTAATATAAATTGAAAATAAATATGCTCATAACTATAGGTAATTCATTAAAAATTTAAAATAAATATGCTCATAACTATAGGGGATTCATTAAAATTAAAAAACAGTAATACATAGCAATAGTGCTAGCTTGTGCTATTGCTAATTCATTATTAAAAATCAAAAATCAATATGCTTAATAATAAAGACATCTTCCACCATAAACTAGAAACTGAAGGTTCCATAACAAAAGTGAGGTATATTAATTGCATCTAAAACAAATTCATACATAGTAATTAATACAATTTACCTACCTTGTCTTAACGATTCGCCCTTCATTATGATCACCATAGGGAGGTTCATCGATATCTTCCATGGGACCTAGGTTGACGCCATCTCTGAAAGGATGTAGTGCGTCGAATTGATTGTAGTCTTCCTCATCAACAACATTCTCCACTCCGACAATCCTTCTTTTTCCTTGAAAAACCATGTGGCACTCCTCCTTGTTAGCCGAGTATGGGTCCTTTACATACAAGACTTGCGTAACATCGTTCACAAGTATGAATGGTTCTTCTCTCTATTTAACGAGTTTTTGGTCCACTGTAGTCATACCGTACTTGTCGATCTTCACATCCCTTATGAGTTTGACCCATTGGCACCGGAAAAGAGAAACCTTTAACACTCCATAGTCGAGCTCCCAGATCTCCTCTACGAATCCATAGTAGGTCTCCCTATTTCCATTGCAGTCATAGGCATCTATACAAACACCGCTATTTTGCTTGACGCTTTTATTATCCTGAGCTCTCGTATAAAATGTATAGCCATTTATGTCATATCCTTGGAATGTGAGGATTGTAGTTGACGGTCTGTGAGCCAACACAGTCAACTGAGCACACTCTATTTGCTTATACATCACCTGTCTATGTAACCAGACGCCAAAATGATCTCGGTGCTCTCGCGTGATCCAAACATCGGACTTCCCTGGGTTTATGGTGTGTAGCATCTTCTGGTGTTCTTCGACATATGGGTCCACTACAACTGATTATTGCAGAAGTACGAAATTTGCTTGCGCGAATGAAATAGGGTCGTTAGTGCGGAATGAGTTTGCACCTATCGTCCCTTTCCCCTGTAGCCTCCCCTCATAGCGATATACAGGCACACCAATTGTTTTGAGATTCATGTAGTCAACATAGAAATCAATGACCTCCTCGGTTCCCCAGCCCTCGGCCATGTAGCCTTCCAGCCGATTTTGATAACGAACATATTTCTTCAGAACTCCCATGAACCTCTCAAAAGGGTATATCTGATGCAGAAACACAGGGTCAAGAATCCATATCTCTTTCACGATGTGAACAATGAAATGCACCATGATATCAAAAAATGATGGAGGCAACGGCTCAAGCTGGGATAGAGTCTCGACTATGTCTTCCTGCAGCTTATCTAGCTTGGTCGAATCGATGACCTTCTGGGATATCGTGTTGAAGAACGAACACAGCTTTATGATTGGGTTTCGAACCTTCGACGGTAGAATACCTCTAATTGCAATTGGAAGCATCTGCGTCATCATCACATGACAATCATGAGACTTCATGCCAATTAATTCCAAATCTTTCATGTTTACTAGTCTCTTTATGTTGGCAGAGTAACCCGATGGAACTTTGATTCCATGCAAGCACTTGCACGTTGCAATTTTCTCCACCTTGCTCATACTGTAGCTAGTGGGACCAAGATATTTATCGCCTTCTTCCATATCTTCGGGGTGTAGATCCTGTCTGAGTTTCAAACATTTCAGGTCCTTCCGTCCTTGGAGTGTATCCTTTGTTTTCCCAGGTATGTCTAGTAATGTACCAATCAAACTATCACACACATTCTTCTCAATGTGCATGACATCGATTGCGTGGCGAACCACCAAATCCGGCCAATAAGCTAAGTCATAAAAAATAGATTTCTTTTTGTACTCCCATGTCCCTTTCCAAGGATAACCCTAAGTCCCTTTACCATGTCATATACCTGTCTCCCAGTGCGATGCTTAGGAGGTCATCGAGTCTCAACTTTCCCATCAAAAGCTCTCCTGTTGCTACGGTATGGGTGATTCTTGCGAAGAAATTTACGATAACCTAGGTACACCATTTTTCGGCTATTTTTCACCCACAAGCTCTCTGTTTCATCCAAACAATGCACGTATGCACAGTAGCCTTTGACAGTCTGGCCCGATAGGTTGCCAAGGGCTGGCCAATCCTGAATTGTTACGAACAGCATTGCGTGTAGGGTGAAGTTCTCTCGTTCGTAGGTATCCCATACCTGCACACCATCGTTCCACAGTATTACAAGATCTTCCATTAATGGTTTTAGATATACATCGATATCGTTGCCAGGTTGCCTCGGCCCTGGTATCAGCACCGGCATCATAATGTACTTTCGCTTCATACACAACCAAGGAGGAAGGTTGTAGATACATAGAGTCACAGGCCAAGTGCTATGACTATTGCTCATGTTACCGAATGGATTGATCCCATCCGTACTCAACCCAAATCTTATATTCCTCACATCTTCTGCAAAGGTCCTTGTATTTCGTATCGATGTTTCTCCACTGCGTAGAATCAGCGAGGTGTCTCAGCATTCCATCATCCTTGCGCTCCTCAGCGTGCGACCGCATCAGTTTGGCATGCCTTTTGTTCGCGAATAAACACTCCAAACGGGGGACTATAGGAAAATACCACATCACCTTGATGGTAGGCCTTTTATTCTTTCCTTCACCATCGTTATCATCACGGTCACGCTTGTACCGTGATGCACCACAGACGAGACATGCTTCCAAGTCTGCATGCTCTCTGCGATACAACATGCTATCGTTTGGACATGCATGTATTTTTTGCACTTTCAACTCCAATGGGCACACAACCTGTTTAGCTTGGTGTGTTTTCTGGCAACATATTTCCCTTTGGAAGCAATCTACAAGAACAGTAACAACTCTATGAAGCTTTATCAGGCCACCCGTTGCTTGCCTTCAATTGTACCACTGAAAAGCACGGTACGTAACTTTGTGTGCTCCCTCTCACAGCCCAGGAACAACGGTGTTTTAGAGTCCTCTACCATACGCTAGAACTTTTGAAACTCTCTTTCATTGGTGAAGTTCCCCTCCCCATCGCGCAACATCTGCTCTAGATCATTGGCGTCGGCGTCGGCCAACATCTCCTCTAAATCATCGTCGACCAACGTATCTCCGGCTGGGGCATATCGGTGTATTCATCAGCCAGCATATTAGTGCACAAGTCTTCATCTTCTCTGTCAATGTATTGCCCTTCCTGTATGATCTCAGCTTCACCATGCTCGGTCCAACGAGTATAGCCAGGCATAAAAGCCCCTTGGCATCAAGTGGGAATGTATCTGCTGGGTGGTGAAAAACTACTTCTTGTTCTCGCAATCGACGCATGGACAGCACATGTATTGAGAATGTGTATTTGACTTGTGCACCGCTTGTACCAGGAAACAATCCATGCCGTTCTTGTACTCTGCGCTCACACATCTCGCATCGTACATCCATCTTTTGTCTATCTACAATTATATCATTATTGTAAATCCAAATTCATAACATCTAGAAAATTTTACGATCACTAACAAATAAATTACCTTGTAATCTCCTATCAGCAATGCTGGAGGAGCCGCCTTTTGTATGCTTTCGCATACGCTTCCGATGAGTGTTTGTTAGTGTCATCCCTAGAAATTTTCTTTATTATTAAACCCTTTTGTAGGACTAATTAAGTAAAAATAAAAAAATGCTCATACATAAAGTTTATATATTGGAGCTTCCTAATTAAATAAAATATAAAACATATAATTGGATCTAGCTACATACCTAAATATCATGGAGAAATTTTCTAATTCATTAAAAATCACAATAAATACGCTCATGCCTAAAGTTTTCATATAGGACCATGCTAATTAATTAAAATATAAAAATATAATTGGAGCTTGCAACATACCAAAATATTATGGCTAATTTTTCTAATTCATTATAAATAGAAAATAAATATGCTCATACCTAAAGTTTCTACATACGAGCTTGCTAAATTAATTAAAAAATAAATATGCTCAAACCTATAGCTAATGTAAATCAATAATAAAGACAATTTCCACCATAAGCTACTAATTGAAGCTTCCGTATAATAAATGAGATAAAATTGCATCTACATTGTCTTAAAACATCATGGCCATAGGTGCATCTCCATCTTTTCAAAATCTAGAGCAATTTAGCAAATAAAATTCAACTAGAAATGGATTGGAGATGAAGTTACATACCTAGGGCATGAGGATTCCTCAAAATTTTGAAGCTACAAGAACTTGGTGACCAAAAATGACCGCCACTGAGCAAACAAAGCTCCTCTCTGTTGTGTGCTCAGGATTTGGGAAGGAGAGGGTGACTTTTATATAGTCGAGACATCACTGCCGGCTCATATAACAAGCCGGCAGTCATGCCCTACTATCACTGCCGGTCGGTGGATTAAACCGGCAGTGAAGATGGAGCAGGGCATCACTGCCGGCTCAAGCCAACAGTCGGCAGTGATGCCCTTATCACTGTTAGTTCGTACGCCATGATGATTGTATTTTTCTCGCGCAGCTTATGAACCGCCAGTGATTCCCTATCACTGTCGGCCCATTAGAAACCGGCAGTGATGAGCCAGTATATATAGGGGTTTATGTAGTAGTGAATAAAGATGATGAGCAAAGCACATCAAGTGATGAAGAAATAGATCTGAAGTCACCAAGCTCATCTCTCAAGTGGAGAAGAACATCAAGAAGATCAATAACAAGATTGATCATCGCATCTCTATGAAAGACTTGGTCAAAACAATTGATCATATCAAGAAGGAGAAGAAGACCAAGAGCAAAAGGGAGACAATGGGAAGAGCCAAAGTATTTGCAAGCATGAGAAGATGAGTGAGTGAAGATGAAGATTCAAGCTCAAGTGATGGGAGTTTCGCCACCCACTCCTCCAAGAGAAGCTCGTCCTCAAGGTCATCATCACACAGGTCATCATCACACAAGTGCCTTATGGCCAAAGGTATAAATAGTTATGTAAGTGATGATGAATCTGATGAGGATTCTCCTCCCTATGATGAACTCCTTCATTTGATCAATGAGCAACAAATGGCCCTTAAGAAACAATCTAAGGAACTTAAGAAATTCAATGCCCTCAATGATATTCATGCTACTTTTGTTTCTAATTATGAACAATTATTGTGCAAATTCAATTTGCTAAACAAGAAGCATGAAGAGCTTAAGGCAAAATTTGAGTACATTAAATCTCAATCTAAGGCCCCTTTGGAGCAATCTACCTCTTTATTTAATTTCAATTCTAAGGTAGATGCTTGCACTTCTTGTGATGAATTAATTGATTTATCTAGCTCACTCATTTACAATGAGATATGTTTGAGAATGTTCTTGTAGAAGCATCTAATGAACTCATTGCACAAGAAAATGACGAGCTCAAGTAAGAAGTGGAAAATCTCAAGAAGGACTTGGCAACATTAAAGGACAAGAACCATATCCAACCTCCTCAAGATAACCGTGCAACCATGGTAAAGAAGCTTACGGAGGGGTCCCCCGTGACATACTTCAAATGTCATCAAGAAGGCTACAAGTCCTTCCAATGCAAGTAAGTCAAAATGGAGATCAAGAAGAAGAAGAAGAAGAAGAAGATTATGAACCTCTCCAACAAGACTCCCACCTTCTACACCAGGCCCAACTACAAGATCAAGGCCAAGAGCAATCACTACAAACTCAAGAAAAAAGAAAATAGAAAGGTGGTTGCACATATGGTTGAGAGAAAGAATTGGAGGTGGAACCAACCCATTTGGGTGCCCAAGGAAGTCATCACTAAAATGAAAGTGCCCCAATCGGTTTGAGTTCCAAAGAAGACTTAATGCCCGAGATGGCTATGAGCATTTAGAGACTTGACTCATAAGATAAAGTGAATGTTCAATCGAAGAAGCCAAGTATACAAGATTGAGCGTATTGATAGATATCATGATCATTATATACCCAAATCCCCATCCAATGGTAGTGAGATAATGGTAGCTAGACTTTTGATCATGTTTTTTGAACCATTGCCTTGTCTAGGATTGCATATGCTTATTCAATTTATTGCAATGCCTACTGTAGGTTTTCATATAGTAGGTTTCTTGTGTTTCTCTCTTTCTTAGCAACCTACATGATTAATTAGTTGTAGGTCCCTTACATGGCACTAGTTTCATAATTGGTATCTTTTATGTACCATGAACCAATCTATAGGGTACCCTCCTCATTATTATAATAACAAGTGCATATATCTCACAAGTATTCAAAACTTATATGCACACATTTAAGGGGAGTATATCCTATAGGTTGTGATTTTGAGACTAACATGTGTTGCTAGATGTATCTTTTGTAGTCTCAGAGAGAAATCAACACATCCCTGGAGGTATGCAATGCTTTAATGTTTCAATTGGTATCATTATCAATTCATTTTTACATTTAAGCCACATCCATGCATGATATGACTGAAATTTCCTACCTCTACTTATTGTCTAGATGTGCATATATTACTACATTCATATAAGTGGTATTCACAAGTGAGTCTCATTATATGTATACACACATAAAGGGGAGTTCAGATTATATCATGTGAATTTCATGAATTATGATCCTTGTTTGTCTTTTTCAATTGATATCAATGCTTCCTATCCGTACAATTGGTATATCTTTTTAATTGGTATCATTTCATTGGATTATGATTTATCTTTTTAATTGGTATATCTTTTTTAATTCTTCCTCGAGTTCAACATATGCTTGTAGCCCTTTTTTGAGATTGTTGACAAAGGAGGAGAAATTTAATGACCAAAGCAAGAATTAAGATACAAGATATCTAGGAATGCCGAAATTGATAAAAAGGGAGAAGAAGAAGATACAAGAAGAAGCATGAGACACCTAGGTTGATAAAGGGGGAGAAGCTCTTGCATGGGTCTATCAAGGGAGATAGTGGCAATGGAGAAAGGGGGAGCCACAACAATAGGGGGACTAAAGGGTAAGAACATGCATCCAAGCAATGTGGTAAGGCTATATGCTCTTTACAATTAGTATCATTTATTATTTATCACGTGCTTTGGTTGTGTTGTGATCGATCTCCAAACAGGAGAAGATTGTAGCAAAAATGGCCCTATTGGGCCATGATTGTGATTTTAGTGATTAATGACAACATAGTAATTGAGACTAACATATTTGTCAAGAATATATGTTAGTAGGCCTCATAGATACAATACATCAAAAGCTACCATAGTCAGGATAAAGTTTGATTGAATTAGAGAAGTCCCAGAAAGATTTGCTCCACCGAAAGGTCGGTGTAGAGGAGTTTGCACTCACCGGAGCATTGGGTCCAAAGGCTAATAGCCTCACCGGATAGTTCGATGAATAGGACATAAAATCACTGGAGTATTTCTAATAAAGGGGGAGAAGACTGAAGATCTCACCGGATAGTCCGGTGATCTGCACTGGGTAACACCAGAGTATTTTCTGCAGAGAAGAATGCAAGTGCAGAAGACTGAAAATCAACCATACGGAAGGTCCGGTGCTTGGTTTGTGCACATCGGAGTATAGCACAGGAGTATTTCTTACAGAGGTGACTGCAAGTGCTGAAGAATGAAGATCAACTCACCAGATAGTCCGGTGATCACAAAGATAGTTGCACCGGAGTATTTTTAGGGAAAAGAAGAGAATGTTTAACTCACTGGATGGTCAGGTGTGAATAGAATGAACACCGAATGAATACCGTTGCAGTTTTAGGGAAAATAAGAGAATGTTTAACTCACCGGATGGTCAGGTGTGAATGAAATGAACACTGGATGAATGCACTGGAGTATTTTACATAGAGAGGCTATAAAAGCTCGGATGACTCCAGGTAACTCATCGGAAGGTCTGGTGATGGATTTGAAGGCACACCAAAGTGTCCTATGTTCACAGAGGCATTGAGTGGAGTTCCAACAACTAGTTTCTACTAAGTTTGTACTCACCGGATGATCCGGTGTTAGTACTACCATTCTCATCAGATCATCCGGTGTTAATAGTTTTTCTGAGCCATTGGGAAAACAGCTAGTTAGTAGGTTTGAGGCTATAAATACCCCTCCACTTAGTCATCGAACATACTCTGAATGTTGACCTGAACACAAAGCCAAAGAAGCAGAGGGTTCAGAAGGCTTCAAAGGAAAGAGAAACGCAGCGAAGGCTGAGGTGCAGAAGTTGCTTGACGCCGGGGTCATACACGAAGCACTACACTCTAAGTGGTTGGCAAACTCGGTATTAGTTAAGAAAAGCAACTGCAAATGGAGAATGTGTGTTGATTTCACATATCTCAATAAAGCCTGCCCAAAGGATGACTTTCATTTGCCACGTATTGACCAGTTGGTAGACTCTGGAGCTGGTTGTGAAATGTTAAGCTTTCTGGACGTATATTCTAGATACCATCAGGTCTGGATGGTGAAAGAGGATGAGGTAAAAACAAGTTTTAGAACCTCCTTTGGAATATATTGTTTTGAAAGAATGGCATTGGCCTTCGAAACGCTAGGGCCACCTTCACCAGATTAGTCCAGATTGTACTAAAATCACAGTTGGGGAGAAATGTATCTACATACGTTGATGACATAGTTTTCAAGAACAACAAGGAATATGATCACTTGGATGACCTTCAGGAGACCTTCACTAATCTGCGAAGTGTGGGATTAAAATTGAATCTAGAGATGTGTGCATTTGGTATGCGATCGGGAATGTTATTGGGATTCTTGGTGTTGAAGCTTGCCTTTCTTCCAACTCTCAAGGGCTCAGACCCTTTTCGATGGAGTGAAAAGCAACATAACGCTTTTGATGAGTTGAAAGAGTATTTGATGAAGCTCACAGCTTTGAATAGCCTAGATCTGAAGGCTGAGTTATTGTTGTATAGCGGCTTCCCATTCGACGGTAAGTGTGGTGCATGTGTAAGAAATGCAAGTTAATGAGAAGTTGCAATAATTTCTAGTGTACTATGTGTCAGAGGCATTGGCAGGGCCAAAGAGGTTCTATTCTAAAATAGAGAAAATAGCATATGCAGTGGTGATAGCATCATGAAAGCTTCAATACTACTTCACATCACACAAGATAACAGTGCTGACTTCATCACCCCTTCGTGACATATTTGAAATCGTGAACCTATGGGAAGAATTAGGAAATGGGTTGCAGAGCTAGCACCATTCACGCTGACCTTCGTCATGTGGACGACGATAAAATCACAAGCCTTAGTAGAGTTTCTAGTAGATTGGATACCGTAGACCAAAGGCTTGGAAGAAATACCATTAGATCTAATGTGGATCATATATTGTGATGGAGCTTAGGGAGTTTCGGATGCTGGTGCAACAACAATTGTATCTTTTTCTTCAGGCGTGAAGCTACGATACATAGCCAGACTTGATTTCAATTGACAAATAATATCGCAGACTATGAAGCAGTTCTCCTCGGCCTTCGTAAGGCGTAAGCCCTTGGAGCCTGAAGGGTGCTGGTCAAGACAGACTCTTAGGTTGTAGCAAACCAAATTGACAAAACATTTCAGGCGAAGGAGCCAGAGCTAGCTAAATATATGACAGCCATGCGAAGCATGGGAAAACATTTCTTGGGGTTCACTATCAAAAGTATATCAAGAAATGACAATTTTGAGGCTGATGACCTTGCCATGGCCGTGACACAAAAATTGTCATTCCCTCCGGACATATTTCATCAGATTTTGAAGATATCAGCAGTCGAAGCCCCTCAACAAGTGGCATGTAGTGTCACTATCATTGAGAGTGAAGATTAGCGCTACTCTGTAATGGCCTTTATTACGAGCTCGAAGATCAGGTGGAGGTGAAGCGCATGGTGCAAAGAGCCAAAAACTACAGGATTGTGGGGGCTGACTTTTACAAGATGGGAGTTTATGCACCAATGCTTCAATGCATATCCCAATCAAAAGGAGAAAGTTTGCTCAAGGAGATACACGAAGGATTGTGTCGCTCGCACATTAGCACTCGGGGATTCGTTGGAAAAGCATTCAGGCAAGGATTCTATTGGTTGAAAGCCATCTCTGATGCAGAGGCCACAATCCGAAGTTGTGCAAAATGTCAGTACATGGCTAAGGGTTCAAAAAGAACTTTGTTAGCAGTACAACTCATCCCATAGATTTAGCCCTTGACTCGGTGGGGAATTGACATCGTTGGACAGTTGCCAACTACTACAGGAAACCTTCACTAGGCTGTGGTGGCAGTTGAGTACTTCTCCAAATGGGTGGAGGTAGTCCCACTGGTGAGGATAACGTTGAAAAATGTACAAAAATTCTTGTGACAAATCATCATTTGTCGCTTCAGCGCTCCTCACAAAGTAATAGTTGATAATGGGACGCAATTTGATAGTGAAGGTTTCAAACGATTTTGCGAAGATATGGGAACCAGTCTGCTTTGCTTCAGTGTATCATCCTCAGTCAAATGGAGCTATGGAGAGGGCAAACGGTATTTTCTTTGCTGGTTTCTCAAGGTACCTGTGAGATCTCCTCAAGGGTAAGTGGGTCGAGGAGTTGCCAAAGGTATCATGGTCAATCAGGACAACAGCAACAAGACCAACGGGTTTCATGCTGTTTCGCTTGCTCCTCGATAAAGAAGCTATAACTCTAGAGGAATGTAAAAACAAATCATTTCATGTCACAGTTGAGACGGCTCATAATGAAGAGCTGATCACAAAAGATGCACTAGAAAAAATGAGAATGCAAGCCATGGAAAACCTGAGGAAGTACCAGGAGGAAACAAAAAGATGGAGGGACAAGAACATATCTTCAAAGGAGTTCATTCTGAGGGACCTGGTGCTCCAAAGACTTCCCAATGCTTTGACTGTGGGAAAGCTTCAAAGCATGTGGGATGGAACTTTTTTGGTTTAGAGTTCAAAGAGGCCTGCTTCTTATCACTTGGCTACTCTCGAAGGGTAAGAAATTCTGCACACATGGAATATTGTCAGCATTCGCAAGTATTATATGTAACCAAAGACAATAGGAGGGACCTTCATAGTAATAGGCGAAGCCTTTACTTTCATGTATTTTTTAAATTTAGCATTTCAATTCATGTACAAGTTTTGTACTCTTTTCCTCACAGGGAGAACCCTTTGCTAGGGTATGAGCTTTTTAACGAGTCAATTACCTTTGTAAACCCTTATGATTATAAAAAGTTATGCCATAGAAAGCATATGCTTCGATAGAATTACTGCATAATTCACCATAAAAGTGGTGCAGACCTTCGATGGAAGGATGCACACCAATAAACGAACCAAGGTGGGCCGTAGCCAGCCAAAGAAAAAGTAAAGGTAAGGAATGTTGGTGTGCCTGACACCTTACCCATTGACTTAAAAGATGGGTACACACCTGCAGGAAAAAGCTAAAGTGTTGCTTGACCTTAAATAGAGGCAACACACTTCTCGGCAACAAATAAAAGATGAGGGCTAAGAGTGCCTACTCTTGCTCTGAAGACTCAATTAAAACTTCAGATTATAAACAAGATAGAAGCTAAGAATGCTAGCCCCGCACCGAAGTCAAAATAGACTTTCAGAGAGATAAAAGACAAAGTGTTGCTAAACCAGGTATAGGCTAAGCACCTTCGCAGGAAAAAGCCGAAGTGTTGCTAGACCATAAACAAAGGCAGCCCACCTCTTGAATCAAGACAAAAGACAAGGGCTAAGAGTGTCTGCCCTCACTTCGAAGACTTAATTGAACCTTCAGATCATAAGTAAGACGGGAGCTAAGAATGCTAGTCCTACACTGAAGTCAAAATAGACTTTCCAAGAATTAAAAAACGAATGGAAAAGAATATTTCCTATATGCATGTGTCAAAGTTTTACTTTCCACACACATTATATCAACGCATCGAGGCATTCATCCCCATGTATACACACCGAAGTGTACATTGATTGTTATGTGTCTTCATTTTTTGAAAGGCTAAGAACCTTTTATGTTGGTTATCTGAGATGTCCTACACCTCTAGAGCTAAAAAGGAAAAAGCCTAAGTGTTCCCCAGCCTCAAGGCAAAGGCTAAATAGCTATGGAGCCAAATCCAAGTGGGGGCTATGAGCTTCGAGTTAAGCGGAGTCAGAACGTTTCTCGAGTTATTATGAGTAGTACACAATGGAAGGAAAAATTCAATTTTGATTGCAATTGTGATGTTAAGTGCACCCTTCGGCTAGATGGTTCACACCAAGCCAACGGTCCACGACATGACCAAAATACACTACAAATTTGTCGAAGCAACTCTTAGCTATGCGATTAATGCTGAAGGTCCCTACGGCTTAAAAAGTTGGAGAGACGGCATTTTTTTTATCAACGCTTTGTACACGTTGCTGCCGAAGGTCCCTGTCACATTCCAATTCCTAATCATGTCATTAAGCATAATTTAGCATCATAATCATCATGTTTGATTGTCAAGCATTTTGGATTTGCTTGTTAAATTCAAATGGTGGTTTGGCTATTGCTATGTGTTATGAAATTAATTGACGTTAGAATTTTTGTTAATTTAGGTCTTGCCTAAGTTTTTGGGTGAATCCAATTTAAAATTGGGTTCATCTTATTTTGCATTTTGCGACATAAAAATCCGTAGAATTTTTAGAGCTCTAGATCACCTTTTGGGTTAATTTGAAGATGGGAGGGATAGACATTAGAATGCAGCTGAACTTTTCTTGTTTCTGTTCCACATGGGCCCACCTGGACGGCCCCCTACACCGCTCCCTCTCTCCCTTGGCTGCACAAGGCAGCAGCCCCACCTTCTCTCTCCCTCTCCCTCAGCTCACTCCCTCCCTCACGTGCGCACTATCTTGCTCTCTCCCTCAGGTGGACAGAAGAAAGGGCAGCAGTTCTCTTCTCTCCCTATCTCATTCTCCAACCAAAATCTCTCCCAAGAACAAGGATTCAAGGTATGAATGTCATACCATGATGTTCCCCACTTCTGTAGCTCTCCATCCATCTAATTTTTGCTCACATGCATGAAGGTTTGAAGGATTGCAACTCGTTTTTTGTCACCACCTTGTTCTGAAAATTTCAGCACCTTGCCTCTCTTCTCCAAGCCTCATTCCCTCCAATTTCCCCTTCAAGCCGATGGTCACCACCCTGCAACAAGACCTTGGGTAAGTCCCTAGGTTGTCCATGGTAGCAAGGCACATTTTTAGCTCGGTCTTAGATGGATTTATGAGCTGCAAATGAAGTATGGCTAAGTATGTAGTGTTCTTGAGGCATTAGAGCTAATACAGAGTTTAGATGGAGTTGAGCTAATGATTCGAGTGTGTAGAGTGAGTAAATGAGGTCTAGAACTGTTGTTTTAGTGCCAATACATGTTTATAGGGGTTAGGATTCAACATGCAAATCAAAACGACCTAAGTTATTCGCAAAACTTTGTATTCTAGAAGGTATCAAAAGTTCCGATTTTCATATCGAAAGTTCTGGTTTTAACTTGAGTTAACCCACCCCAAAAGCCTTGTCTGACCCGGAGTTTTTGACCCAATAGGAAGTTCCGACCTTGGGACCGGAACTTCTGATTGAATAGAGTTGCAACCCGAGATCCCATTTTTTGAGAGTGCCAGATGTTTCGGCCAACATCGGAAGTTCCGACCTTAGTACCAGAACTTCCGATTAAACCTTTTTCTAGCTAAGAACCCCGTTTACGTAAAGTGTCGGATGTTCCAACTTGATCGGAAGTTTCAACCCTAGTACCAGAACTTCCGATTAAACATTTTTCTAACCGAACGTCCATGTTTTCGAAGGATCATAAGGTTCGATTGATCGGAAGTTCCGACCTCCAAGTAGGAAGTTCTGATTCAAGTCGGAAGTTCCGACATTAAGTCGGAAGTTCCAATGTTACCTAGATTGTAAAACTTCTTTGTTCGTTCGTGTGTCATTGTATACGTAACTTGTTGCACTACATCCTCATTCATTGTGCATCTTGTAGCATACATCTTAACACCTTATTCATGCTCATCACATTGCACGCGTTCTTCTTCAGTGAACAAAGGACCGGAGGGTAACGCGGGCGTGATCGAGGGTGATCTGGATTTCATTGTCGTGGATTGTGATCAAGCTGAAGACCAAGGCAAGCAACTAAACATATTGCATCCTTTGTTCAAATTGAATGGGGTCTCAATTGATAAATTATGCTTTATATATGTTTGCATGTTTAGCGAGTCGATGTCAGATTATGTGGGTAGAACCTATATTGTTGCATTACCTCTATCTTGATCTGTTGATGATCCTTATTCCTTCTAACCTAGTATGATATTGTCGATGTCTAACTACAATGGTTAATTGAAATACTTAGCAATGCTTAGGTACTTGGTAGAAGTCGAGTGATGGTGTGGCCGTTGTTCTTGAGCTTAGGGCTTACTTACTATTATTCACATTTATAATTATGATGTCGGGTTGGATGAGATGTGAGAATAAGGCAAGATGTGGGCGGTGATAGTGGTAGGTCGGGAGAGGAGCCCGGATGCCATAGACCGCTTGCATTGCTTAAGAACTGTCTATCGGTGTTGTTGGCTTTATCACTTTTCCGTGCTCACCACATACCCGAATATGGGACGGGTAAGCAAGGTACTATAAGTCACCGCGTCCATTTAACTCATGTGGCCAGGGTGTGAGCAAGGGCTTAAAGAGGCACCTGAGATCCGCCATTAAGACTCAAATGCTTGGGGTCTTAGGTGGCCTCCACATGCGTCGGGCATGGGAACAAAGGTTCGGGGTGGGTACATGAATGGTTGGTACGTGAATCATCATTTGCAACTAACAGGTTGTGTGGGTAATGGTCTCATATCATATGGGTCCAGGAGCACTCCCCTACAGGGTGTAAAATCAATTCGAATTGCCGCGCTCTCGGTTATGAGCAAGCTTTTGTCCATCCACATCGGTTGTAGAGTTACGAATGTGGGATGTTTGGTATGGAGGGAATGATGAGTTTGGTTGGTGATGATCCTTGGGTACATGATATGGGTCCATGTATGTTCAGGTTGGTGTTTACATGGTAGATTTGATATATGTTTTGGTTAAGTATAGATGCTCACATATAGATGTTAGGTTGCTTACGCGTATGAATATTTACTTAACCTTGTGGCCTTTTTCTTGCTAATAACTCAATGCATAACCCTTGGAGTCGAGCTATTTATACGTTCCCTATATGGTTTAAATCTTGCGAGTACCTTCGTACTCATGCTGCTCTTTCAGGTTTGCAGGCAGGAAAGGTTAGCTTTTGGCTACTTCATGTCCGCCTGTGCCGGCGGTGGGAAAGAGTAGTATCGTCTACTCGTGTGGCTAGGTTTGGATGGAGCCTAAGGGCATATGGCTCCACCGGTCTTTTTGTCATTCTTAAGTTTTAATTCTTCCACTACGTAGTTTATCCCTTTTGTTATAGAATGTGTAAATGGTTGAATGCTTAAGAACTTGTAATATAATGTTAATTACTCGCTCTTTCTTAAGCTTTATTGTGATGTATACGTTGGAAAGGCATGTGTTCTGATCTTGGACAAAACACATGCCGGGACTACCAGGGTGATATTCTGATTAAACATTGTAGTCGTGATTACACAAACGATCGATTTAATGATTAATTAGAATATTATCTGGACGATTCCTCACAGTCCCTACGGATTAAAAAGTTAAAGGAATGATATTTTTCTATCAATGCTTCGTGCACATTGCTGTAGACGATCCCTACAGCTTAAAAAGTTGGGGGACGACGTTTTTTGATCGATGCATGTTACTGCCGAAGGTCCCTATGGCTAAATATTCCGATCGGAGGCACAAAGAAAAAGAACAACAAAGGATGATAAAAGTTATTCTACAAATTCATCGATGCTAGGATCTACAATGTCTTTGTACATTTTACCACAGACAAATTGGAAAGCAATACCCCGACTTGCGAGAAAAGGCTTCGTCGGGTCCAACGGAGACCCAGCATAGCTATCTAAAGAAGTGTCAACTGAAGATGCAGGCTGATCACTATCACCTATGGCAGATGTAACCACTTGCGATGGCTGAACTCGTCACCAGTAACAAAACTCCTGGAGTGAAACAGTGTCATACGTTTCTTCAAAAGGCTCAGGTTTCAGCTCAAGAAAACCTATTGGAGGAGCAAATTCTCCATGCTCTATCCTATGAATTTCCCTTTTGGCCCTTCAGATCTTTAGGTCCAATGGGCAAAACGACTCCCAAAACACTTTCGAATTAATATATCTTGCGTCGTAGACCCTAGCCTTCGCTTGTTAATACTGGTCGAATTGAATATCAGGATGGCGACGATGGAACAATTCCAAGCAAGCCTGTGGCATATAAATGTTATCCTGCATCATAGTTAAGGGAACAACATCTTTGGCTACCTGCATAGAGTCTGAAGGGAGGACCTACACAGGAAGATGGCCACAATGCTTAAATGAGAAATTAAGCATAGATATATTACAAAAGTATTGAAATGTTTCAATTACAACTAAGTAAACCCTCGCTCATGCCTCCTCTGGATCTACATTATGAGCTTGATTCGCCGCTCGCGAAGGGGCAGACACCAAAATGGGTTGTGTAGAGCTTCTTGCGATGGCCGAAGCATTCATGGCCTTCGCTTCAACCTACAACAAAAAAGAAGTTACGGTTAAATAAAAAATGATGATGAAAAGATGCTAACACATAACGAAGAGTAACTCACTTTTCGGTTGTTGTTCTCTGCCTCCTAAAGGTCGAGTTCAAGCCTGTACTTACACCGGTAGTTGCTAGTGAAGGCTTTGGCGGAGGCCTTCGATGCTTTTATCACTATCACGGTACTCAAATCCAGTGGGTAGCAGAACAAAGAGCTTTTTAGTGCCTTGTGGTCATCACACCCTGTCAGTTCCAAAGACTTGATAAGGCTTCAACTTGAGATCATGGTGCAGAAGTTGCCATACAAGTGCGCTGCTTGCCAAAGACTTCCAGAAGACTCTTGCAATCCACCCGAGAAGACCGTCCAGTTCAACTTAGACGAGGGTAGGCAGAACAACTGAAGTGTCGAGGTCTTCAAGAATCTTGCTGATAGCTTCGCTAGCCATGGTTGCCTTTAGCTCTAGAACTTGTACTTTCTTTCGAACAACATTGCAAGCAAATTGCTTCATCTTGAGTAACAATTTGTTAAGGCATTCATTTTCAATATGAAGTTTAGCACATTAGCTTCGAATGTCTTAGCACATTGGCGAAGGATGGTCACCTCCTTTCCCAGATCTTGCAAGCTCGAGCGAAGGGTAGCCACCTCTTTTTTCCAGATCTTGCGACCCCTGTTCGGCATCTCTCGCCTACCAGAGAAATTTATTCTTTTTGGCTCTGGCCTTTTTAGCTCTTTGTTCTAGCAGGATCCACAGGTCCTTCGCCCCTTTGGCGCGAGCTTCAGATTGCTCAGCGTGTCTGTGCAAGGTGTGCGAGATAAGCATACCCTATGAAGCGTAAAACATTATAAATAAAGGGCCCAAAAGATCAAGTCAAAGGGAAATTTAATAATAACTCAAAGTACCTTTGCGGTCATCAAGTCAAAGGCATCCAAAAGGTTGTAGGCCATTTTACGAGACAATTGTATCTCGAGCTTGGGAAGGACAAAGCTGTCAGATATGCTCTTCGTATCCTTCACCTCTCCAGAGTTCGGCTCAAACGAAGTCACTCGTAGTGCTTCGGCATTGAAAACCCTAGCATTGCTAGAGGTGCCAAGAGACATAAGTTTTTTTTGTCTCTGCCATAACGCGGGTGTGGTGAGGCATTTTCCTCCTCTTCGAGTAGACTTTTAGAGGTGTTGGAGTCTGAGCTTGAGGTTCTAAACGACTTATGTCCTTGATCTGTTGAGCTGGCCTCTACGCCAGTCTTCGTGTCCTAGAGCTCGGCCTTTGGAGAATTTTTGTCATCATCGGTGTCGACGAGAGGGGCAAGCACGACTGGCATGGTAGTTGTGGAATGTGATGGGGAGGCGACAGCCTACTATGTCGCACCCTTCGGATGTGCTTGTCGAAGAGGTGTCATAGCTATAGTGTCAGGCCTTCTATGACTCTTAGCCTTCATTGCGTCGCTGAGGAGGTCTTTCATTATGCCACCACGAGCTAACTTCTTCGGTACATCGATCTTCAGCTTTTTGGTCCTATGAGCCGGAGGGCTCGCAGCTCTCCTCTTTCCCTTTCCTTAGACATCGTTTGCCTCATCAGCATCTTTGGTCAATTGACCAGAGGCCTTCAGTCTATCCCCATAACTGAGACCTCAAAACTTGAAGACCCTGTTGAGCTAGCGGTTGAGGCCTAGTTTGACGCAGGCTTGGCCCTGGGCTGCGGTAACTTTTCCTTAGAGGAGGCATGCTTCGGCTTCCACCTCGACAACTGATGTGGCTGTTGCAAAGCACAAGCAATTAAGGAAAAGTAACAAAGCAAAGGCCAAGGAAAAATAGGCCAGGGCACATACCAGGTTTCCTCGTGAATTCAAACTGATGATGGCAAAATCCTTTTGGTCCTTTCGGCCCAAACGATACGATGATCCACCCTTGCTAAGAGGCCAGATGCCTACGACAAGGAACTCCTTGAAAAGATCGTGGGTGCTCAGATGCTTCAAACACCTTGTGAAGGCTTCGAAGGCCTCCCACTGGGCGCCCTTAATCACCACTTCTAGGGCATGATTTACCTTGAGCTCCTGGCACTTCGACACAAGGTAGTCCTTGTTATCTACTTTGTGGTAAAACCACCATTGCATCCAATCCTTGAGCCATTTGTTCTTATAAGCTACAGTAGGCATGACCAAACCTCCTCAGTAGGTAAAGTTCATGCAGCCATAGTGAGCTTCGGACTGCATGTTGTCAACAAAGACAGGCATCGGTTGATGGTGAACCTACTGAACAACGACGAAGGCCCTTGCCGATGCCTTCTCTCCTTCTGACTTCACTACCCAGGCAAAGAGACTGAGCCGAATGATGGTGTTCAGTGTTAGTTGATGGAGAAAAAGCTCAAAAGTTTTTAGGACCTTCACCACTATCTCATCGCATGGTAGGCAAAGTCCAGCTCTGAAATAATCTGTGAAGACAATCGCCTCATCATCTGCTGGCTATGGAGTCTCCTAATCTTTGGGAAGCCTGACCTTCGACACGTCGCTTACCAGGCCTTCTCTCTTTAAACCGGCCAAAACTTCTTCATCAAACTTCAATTCCCCAATCCATTATGCCTTTGGCTTGCCAGACTTGCTCTTTGGAGCCATTGGGTTAGGCTATCTTGGTTTTGTCCTGAAGGGTCAAGATTGCGAAGGGTTAAGGATGCCTTCATACAGAGCGTTAAAAGCTATGCGCACAAACTTGAAGCAGGAGAGTTTATGATGAAAATGACCCACAGGGTGATATATATAGCGGTAAAAACTTTGAAGTCAGTTGAAGAGACATTGGTTCAAGATCCAAACTGTCTCCTTTATGGCAGTTAAGACCAGAGTCATAACCAACGCCTCGAGATTTGAACCATTACAAAAAAGTTAGACCCTCCGAGCGTGCAAGGGGGTCTCCTTGGCCGAAGGAAAACCATAGGGTGCGAGTCCTTCATCAGGCAGAAGGGGACAGCGTTTGATGGTACCATCTAGTTCACGGATTCAACCTATTGAAGAAAAGCCTTGCCCATGGGAGGTTGCTGTTGGGGGATGGTCTCACAGGCCCCTTCTGATGCAGGGTCAAAGGCCTCTGTGGCACTATTTACTGACAAAGTGTATGACTATCATGGATTTGTAATATTATAGGAACCCTTTGGACATGCTGAAGGTACCTTGCGGATGCTCGGCGACGTTAGAGCATGTACGGGTGCTGGGATCGGCGAAGCCTGTGTTGAGCCTTCAGAAGATGATCGAAGGCCTTCGTTGGGATTCGTGGTGGGAAACAACCAAAGGGACGCTGAAGGTGTCATCACAGGTGAAGCATTTAGCGGGCCTTCGAAAGCCAGTCGAGGACTATCGCAAGGTGCCACATGAAAGTCAATCGAAGGTGCACCGAAGGTGCCATCAGCCATAGACCTTCAGGAGCCTGGGCGAAGGGAGGACCATCACTGGTAACTAAAGACCGAGAAGGGTATGATTGTAAATAGGATATGCATGCTTAGGATAGTACCAAAATACCCAAAGAATGTGGAAGTTAGAGTGGTATTATTGTACATTATAACAAAGAACGGTCGGGTACGACCTATAAATAGGGTGGCACTATAATCGAAAAGGTAGGGTGACATTAATTAGAGTGCACAGTCCCTAGCCAGTTTTTGTTTTTCACTAAGCCTTTGGATCACATCCGGGTTCTGAAGGCTCACCACTTTGCTCAGTTACGCAAGTTTCCAACATAGATAATAATCATTACAATATCCAAGTTAATCACAAATGTGACCTTCAAAGGCCAAGAATCAAATAAAACTGCAACAAAACTACGTGGACATTTTCATTCACGATGACTCCACAAGCAAACTAACGTAGAAAATATCATAGAATGATACATCTTCTATGAACTCTCTAACGTCTTCTCTAATTGAGTTTGTTTGGTGATAGCCAATATGAGCACATGTCGTACTCAGCAAGTTGTGAGGAAATAACACACACACACACACACATATATATATATATATATATATGAAGGCTTGAACAATAAAATGACAATATTGGCTCTTTTGTATAAAACAAAAATTACTTTAAAATAATTGAAAAGCAAGTTGTGATTAAATGATTAATAGTAAATAAATAACAACCTCAAGTTCAACCTTCTTGACTTAACCAACCTTCCAACACCTCAACCATGGTTCACCCTACCAAGGTCGAACAAACTTACACCTCAATCACGGTTCCCACTATCATGATTGACCAATCCAACCAAACCATTAAATTCTAATCATGTGAGGTTGTAACACCCAGTTTTAAAATACAAAACCGGGCACAACACATGTATGCCAGGATCAAGTTTCCATACATGTGCTATATCATCAGTGTATCATCACAGTGCCAAGATTACAATGCTATATAACTTATTACAAAAGGATCCAAGGGTCTAAATGAAAACACAGCGGAGCAAAAGATATCTCAACGCCAGCGGGGCTTCCATCTTCCACAGGTATCGACTGAGGGCACACCAGCCTAGAACAACAACTTTGAGTCAAAGTCGTCCTCTTCAATGGTAGCAGCATCATTGACGGCTTTTGATCAGCAAAGGGGATGCAAGAGAAGGGACAATAGGTGTGAGCACAAAAATGTACTCCGTAAGTGTAGGGAAAATATATTGTAGGGCTTAAGTCAAGGAAAGGTTAGACACGGTTAACTGCACTAAGCAAACTTAACCTATGACTCCAACATCAGGTAAAGTATTTACTAGGTGTGGAGACATCCGACTACCAAGACTCACCAGGTAATTCCATTACCCAGCTACCCAACCAACCATACCAAACCCTGATCCCATCTAATCCTAAAGAAGTCCAAGTTCGCTCTTGTCCGTGAGCACCGCTGATCGACCAGATAAGTACTCTACAGAGTCTCAACGACTTTCCCCACGAGTCATGATTCTCGTGTTGCTTCACACTTTCGGGGTGTGAAGTCAGGGTCTCACTACAAAGCCTATACAAAACTCCCACCAACTTGCAGCCACCCATTGAGGTTTCACCGCTAACAGACAATTACATCGCTGCAGAAGCCCCCTCTTGTGCCACTTAACCGTCCAACGGTGCCCACAGAGTTAGAGGGGTGGCTAATTAGTTGCTCAGGCCGTACCCATATAGGCCTCGTGGTTGTGCGGATTCACTTGGTTACAAGTTCAAGAACCGGTCCTTAGGACCCCACACAGGAACAAACACAAGTCAGCTATGTAGCACTACCTCAAACCAACCATCCTTTTAGGATCCCTACACCATGTTGCTACAAGATTACCATACCCATTTTTTTGTTGCATAGGCATTAGTCAAGATTAACATTTTCCCAACTATGACTGCAGTAGCATATACTAGTCATCATGTCCCATGGTCCATCAACGACGACAAGGAGTTATCATACAAATCTAGTAAACCCTAACATAGGATTCCATTTAGACAAGCATGCAATTGAATGATAAACACTACACATGAATCCTAAAATAGGGGTAAAATGGTCAAGGACACTTGCCTTCAGCGGAGGGTTGCTCAAAGTCCTCGAAAGCTTGCTCTTGAAGATTCTCGAACTATGCACCTCCTAATCGACAAACCGGAAAAGGTACACAATGGAAATTACTGAAAACAGTACACCAAGCAGTATTGAATCTAGGTAAAAACCTTATAAAAAGATTCTACACGTCGCTACGAATATTTGAGCGTGATAATCACCCAAAGCAGAGTTATGAGCAAAAAGTATTAAGCTTTTAAAGTTTCAAGGGCTTAACTAAAAATTTTACTTGATTTTTAGAGAAAAAACCCGAATTGATTTATACTGGAAATTCTAATTATGACATCATAAATCAAAACTGAATTAATTTCTAAAGGAAAAGTTCACGGAATAGGTTTATGGGCCCATGGACCATAGCCTAGAGGTCGGTCCATGAGGTTGAAGGGGTATCTACTCTCAGCCGTCGGATAGAGATCGGGCAGCCGGGGTTCTTTGGGTCTTAGCTGACCAGTGAAAACATGGGGAGGCGGCGGCCAATGGCTGCAGATCAGCCGCGCATCGCTAGAGATGTGCAAAATTGCGCTACTGACCATGGAACGCGACAGGAAGTGACACAAAAGAGAGAGGAGGTGGAAGGGATCATTACCGAGTGGTGCTCGAAGGCCGGGAAGGGCCGTGGATGGCCGACAACGGAGAGGGGCGGCTGGCGGGCTTGGAGCTCGGTGTGGGCGGCGTCCAGCGACGGAGAAGCACCGAGGAGCAGGAGAAAACGATCCTTGAGCACCTGTGACGCCGAAGAGAGAAGAAAAGGGATCAATGGTGGCTCGGTCGCGGAGAAAAAGGGTGGCGGCTGAGCTTTCACTAGAGAAGATGAAGACAACAGCGTCGAGGTCAATTTCCAAGCAGAAGGAGAGGGGAAATGAGTGTATTGGGTGCGGAACATCACAAGGAAGGAGGAGGGCGGCTTATATGCGCGAGAGAGGAAGCGAATCAGCCGGGAAACGAAGAAAATGACTGGCGACCTTGATGGGGATAAATGCGGTGGTTTTCGCATTTGAGAGTGTTATTGGAGGGGAAAATGGTCGGCATTGAGTGATTGGAGGGCGGGAATCTCGGCCACGGGATTTAATTGGCGATTTAAGGCATGGGGTGGCTTGGATTTTAATGGCCGACGGAGGTTGGGGCGAATCGGGCGGGCGGCGGGAGGAAAGAGAAGGTGAGCTGCGGCTCGGGCGGGGGCAGCTCGGCTCTAGCTGGCTCGGGTGAGGCCCACATGGTGGTGCGACAGGGCGGGCAGGGGTCGGCTCAGGCGGGCGTAGGCTGGCTCGGCTTAGCGGGCCAGCGCGGGGCAGAAAGGGGAGGCGGCCCACTCGAGGAGAGAAAAGGAGAGAGGGGAGGGGGGAAAGGTGGGCCGGAGGAAAGATTCGGCCCACGAGCATTTTCCAATTTTGGAAATCTTTTTCTTTTTTAGATTTTGCTTCAATTTCAAAAGGGGTTTTATACGAGTGACTTTTATCGAATTTATGCAAACATTTTTCACACATAAAAACCTATTGCAACTATGACGACATGAATACGTCAAACTTATATAACCTATTGCCAAATTAAATTTAGAAATTAATTTCTTTCTATTGAACAAAATTGTAACTCCTATTAACTTCTAACAAAATTTTAATCTATTGCAAAAAAAAATTGATATTTAGGGTGTTATAGAGGTTTTCCTTGCCACTCGTAACCGTGAGTATGGTTGAATATCTATCTTTACACTCTGTAGAGGTTATACACTTTACCCACAAGTCATGATTATCTGGTTTTCAATCAAACACTTACATAGTTCCGAGGTTTCATCGCCGCGTGAATACACCTCAACAATAGAAGCCCCTTCTTGCAGCTTATGGAAACGATGTAAGTACAGCCTTCCGTTCCATTCAACCAATTGGTCTAGACCATGCTGAGAGTAAAGTAAATTAATTAACTAGGCCCATTCCATACCTGACTTTTGGTTGTACTGTTAACTTAGAATGATCGCTTCACGAACTAGTCCTTAGATTTGAGCAACCTACCACAAACCCAACCATACATCTTGTACCAGCCTCATCCAAACCACTTGCTCAAATTCTAATTTCATGTTGCTACAAAAATTATACCATCATATTTAATCATAGTTGTATAGGACCATGCATTATCATATTCAGTTGAGTCATTATCATTATCATCATTCCAAAGCATGGTTAAGCATGGCCTTCCCTTCCTTAGCCATGGCGACAAGGACAATAAAGGAAAACTAGGGTATAGTAAGTTTGTAAAATAAAACATTTGAAAAACTAGGATCAATATGGTCAAGGACACAACTTGGCTTCACAGTATTCAGTTGAGTCTTCAAAGTCTTGGTACTAAAGTCATTCTAACTCCTCTAGAACATTGGTGCCTACTCGTAAACATAAGTGAAAAGACAGTATATAAACACAAAGATCTAAAAAGAACCAAATAACAGACATCAAACATCATGACACAATAGGTTAGGGTTTTCTAGAAATTTTGGCCAAAAAAGGGATCAAATCGGAGCTACAGTTGACAAATTACAATTTCCAAACAATTAAAACAGAACAAAAAAGATTAACTATAGGTAAAAACATGTGATTATGAATTTTTCTAGAATTGTTTAGAGCAATCTATACTTTTCTTCAATTTTTCTAGAATTTATTAACATTTATTTCAATTATTAAACCATATAAAAACATTAAGTAGAATTAATAATCATTATTAAAACTAATATCAACTTTATCCTATTTTTCCAAAATATTTTTGTAATAGAAAATATGTTTATTGTGTTAGCCCTAAGCATTATGACATCGGAAAACAAAATAAATCGAAAAGAAAACAAAACAGGTTGGCTGGGCAGTACACTGAGCTGACACATCGGAGTAAAGGGTGAGGTGGCGGATGATGTGGCTCAGTGACGTGGTAAGGCTGAATGGACAAGGTTCATTAAATCTAAGCCACAGATATTAGATCAGATGATCAGGATCTATTCGAACCGAAACAATATGAGACTTCTAATCTCAACTGCAGCAATCAGATCGAACAGCCAAGATGAATCGGGCTCGGCTCCGGTCGACTTAGACGGTGACAACAACCTAGGTGTGGTGGTCGATGACCAGAGTTTGGACGGAATGGCACTAACAGCTACGGTTTGCGACGATGAGCGGCGGAACAGAGAGAGGAGGTGACGATGATCTCACATAGGGGATAGGTTGTCGTTGGAGAGGCTCGGTTGAGGTCGGCGATGAGTGGTGGCGCTTGGGGCAATGAAGCTCGGTGTTGGGGCTCTCCGATGATGAAAACACCTCGACCAGTTGGGCAAATGGAGTAGGGCGAGTTGAGGAGGGTTGTCACACCCTGTTTTATAAAGGGACAAAATCAAATGTAAACCACATGTATGCTAGGATCAAGTTTTATATATGTTGCGACTTCATCAGTGTATCACACATAGTGTCATTATTACAACGTTTATCTTAAACAGAAATAGAAAGACCTCAAAGTATTAAACAAAAGCACACAAACTAAACGCGGTGAAGCTCCAACTTCCACAAGCAATTGATCGGGGGAACCACCAGCTTAGCAATCTTCATCCTCATCGATGTAGAAGTCTGGATCTTCTTCATTGTCTGAGCAGTGCTTGGTGGACATTTGGATGGAAACAACAAGTATGAGTACTTATCGTACTCCGTAAGTGTGAAAAATAAATAACATGCAATCTTTATTAAAGGAACAAGCTGTAATAGTTAAAATTTGCATAAAAGCCAACTATGCTAACGAAGAGTTATAAAAGCATTCTTTTTGACTAGGTGAATCATCTCTAGACTTCCAACTCCTAGAAACATCTCCACATGTTTTCCAACCACCTGAATCTCACATCAAGTTCCCAAACCAACCGAACCAAATCAAACCCATCCAACTAATCATGTGCGAATCCAAGTCTCTCATATCCGTGAGCATAGCTGATATATCAGATTTTACACTCTGCAGAGGTTGTCCAGCTTTCCCCATGAGTCATGAATTTCCTTGTTGCCGTGTCCGCGAAACACTTAACACACGCCAGTGGTGTGTCGCCCGGAAAGTCACTACAAAGCCGTTACAAAGTTTCATCCAGTATGTGCATGCCCACTAGGTTTCACCACCGTCAAAGTGGTGTCCACACCACCAAGAAGCCCCGTTTTGCGCCTTGTAGTCTCCAGAAAGTTTTCGCCCTTCCCTTCCACTACCCATCACATACCACTAACCAAATGGTTCTGGCATTTGCTGTCTCCACACATCCACTCTTCCGTTTAGCATGCACAAAACTGGAATCCACTAATTAATAGACCATGCCTGTCCCATACCAGGTCTCGTGGTTGGTACGATATTTCTTGGATTGTCGCTCCACAAACCGGTCCTAACTTAGGTTGCTTGTGCAAACACTAAGCTATCATCATAACCATAATCATAAACAACACTACTTTGCTCAAGACCTAAGTTTCCATGTTGCTATACCATCTCTAGTATTCCCAACTCATAGTTACATAGTTCATTAGTCATGTTTAACCATTAACTCTTCCATCCCCTTGTGCAAAGCTAAGAATAACTACCCATCATATCCATTGCTAACAACTAGGCGACAAGGAAATATATGGAACAGATACTATAAGTAAATAGGATTCAGAATTAATAGCATCCATGTTTGCAATAAATAACGCATTTGAAAACTAGGATCAAAATGTTCAAGGACACTTGCCTCTTCCAGCTTGCTTCTCAGGCTCTTCAAATACTTGGTACTGGAGATTCTCAAACTGCTCCTCGTCTGCTCTCAAAACACACCAGAAAAACATACAACAAAACTAACTAAGAGTAGTACACCAAACAATAGCTAACATCAGAGAAAAAGGTACTAAACAATAGTACACGCTGCTACGAACGCGAGAGCGCAAAAATCGCCCAAATCGGAGCTAGAACGAAAAGATATGTAGACAACAAGTTTTAGGGTTAATCTGAAAAAGAAAATGACCTATTTTGAATAAATAGAAAGGTTTGGGGACTTTTTGTAAAATAGAGGGACCTAAAAGTAATTTTGGAAAAGTTCAGCGTTTAAACTGTAAAAAGACAAGGGATTATAAATAATTTCAAAAGAGTCTAGGGGCTTATTTGCAAAATTATCAATTTATGGAATTATTGGAATTATTTTTTATTAGAAAAGATTGAATTGCGGATTGGGCTAGGTTAGCTGACGTGGCATTTCACGTAGGCAGATTTGCTAGGGTAGCTAGCTGACTTGGTGATGAGCTGGCACAGGGACTGACTAGCATTAAGGTGACGACATGTGGCACCATGGGATTGGATCAGCGAAGAGGTATCCGGGTTCTAATCTAAACCATAGAGATTGGATCCGATGGCTAAGAGGCGAGACGGGAGTAACCTACCGGCGGTAGTGAGAAGGAGGCGGCGGGAGGGAAACCACAGTGGTGGACTCGTCGGAGAGAGGTGGAGACCTCATCACCGTGCACAGTTGATGATGATGAGCGGCGCAAAAGAATCGGGAGAGTAAGGGCTTTCCGTTTGATGGCTTACCTAGCGCGGCGCGGTCCGAAAAGGTAGTCGACAGTGAGAGGGGCGGCGGCGGCGCATGGGTGTTCATCGACGGCGGTGTTCCAGCGATGGAGAGGTGACAAACAACAGCGGAAACGACTGTTAATAGGTACACGATCCTAGGGATGTGCTCAAATGCGGCAAACGGCGGCGGGTTTCGGCCGACAGCGGGCTGGGCCGAGCGGCAACAATGGCGGTGGTAGAGGCTCGGTGGGCGAAGACAGATGAAATGGGGAGGGGGCATGCGCTTATATAGGCGGGAGAACGCATCGAGAGTTCGGATTTGGGCGGGGTTCGGTTGGGATACAGGCTCGAGAGAGGCGGCACACGGTGTTAGTTTCAACTCAGAGTCGACCGGCGCAACGCGAGGAAGGAGACTGCACACACAGGTGTTTCGTGAGGGAGGAAGTGGCTTCGTGAACAGAGCGAAGATGGGCCGAGATGCACGCGGCCCAGGCGAACGGCGGTGAGAGGAAACGAGCTTAGCCCGAAGAGAGAAAAGGGAGATGGGCCGTCAGGAAATGAAGAAAAGAAGAAAAGAAAAGGGACAAGGAGAGGTTTCGGCCTAAAGAAGAAAAAAATTGTATTTTCTTTTATGAATCATTTTCAAAAAAATATCAAAAATCAAACAGCGCGCCTTGAGGTTTTCAAAAATTCTTTTTCACACCATAAAACCCTAATGCACTTATACTCAGCATGAATGCAACACAAAAATATAACCTAGGGTAAAATTCAATTTAGTTTTACAAAATAGGTTTTAACCTAATTTGTTGATTTAAACCCTAATAAAATTCTAGCAAAATTTTAAGGAATTAGAAAATTAAAAACCAAGGTGTTACAAGGGTATTGGGGTTAGATATATATAGGACTGAGCGAAGTGAGTCCGAGTTTGTGTCGATTATGGTTTCGGCGGAGTCTGGTTGCCACACGTTCAATCCTGAGCTCATCTTGAGTTTCAAACGGTTTCATGTATAGATAAGACGGGCATAAAGTTCGCGGGATATACACGAACTCACCTGAGCACCTTCTAGATGATCTCACGTGCAGATCTGCCCGAATTGACTCAGATTTAGTTCAACCGAAGGTTTTAATCGCCAATTCGATTTCGCATTCGATTCAGGCTCCAAGGGTACTATGATGGGCTAGATGGTCATGGTGACTTCATGAACCATTTTGGTAACTACCTTGTGGTCTCCAGTTGGAATATGACCGGATCGGCGTGGCGTTCCTTTTTTGTCGATTGGGAAATAGAGAGGATGATGTGACGATAAATATTGGATAATTATCATACCGAGTATTCTAGGGTTTCTCACAATTCTCGAGGCATATCTCTATCTCTAGGAAGGAGGCCTTTGGATGAAATAAAACTACCTGTAGGTACCCAAGACATCCCGTAAACATGAAGGTTTATATCTAAGAATAGGAAGAAGGACTCCATAAGATGTATGACACCCCCATATATATGCAGAGCCAGAGGCCTTTAGGAGTACAAGCCAATAGAAGTCGAGGAAGTCTCTCAAACCTTTCAATAAACCAGAAGAAACCCAAAGCCAAGCAAGGAATTCGCTGACTAGGTTTATATCTATCTAGATTAGCCACATACCCTCTTATAACAGGCTCAGATCAATACAAGATAAACAAGATATAAGGTTATTTTCCTCAAGGAGGCCCAAACCTGTATAAAAGCCTCGTGTGTTCTTCTACGAGTCATCTACTAAAAGCATCCCCTATTTCTTTAACAAGGTCATTAGATCAGTGGTTCACAAATGATCGACAGGAAGAAAGGGAGGCAGCCGGTTGGGCTAGGAGACGCGCGCGAAGGGAACATACCAGCTTGGACATCTCAACCCAAAGAGAAAGGGAGCGTGAGGGAGAGAGGAAAGGGGCGGCTGGGCTGGACCAACCCTACCGGGCCGATGGAAAAGAGACAGATAGAGAGGTGGGGAGATGGGCTAGATTGAGGGTTTCGACCCAATACATTTTCTTTTTTCTACTTCTTTTTCCTTTTTTGTTTTTCTTGAATACTCTCATACGTACATGTATATGTATATAAATATGGTATGCGTATGGAGTACTTTATTTATTTATTAATTGTTTACTAATATAAAAATTTTTGATGTTACATCTTTCCAAAGTAACATGGATTCATGAAGGAACCACCCCCTCGGAGTGCCACACTGGCATGAGTATCCATTGTGTTCCTATGGTAACCGAGCCTGAATGTCAACATCCTTCGATGTGGAGACCTTTGGTAATAGGTTCTTTATGAGTCCCGAAATTGACTTGGATTCCATGGTGTATTCTTCTTTCCCACTCTTCCATACCTGCTAATTCTATATTGTAAACTACACTCATAATACTACATTTATCAACCATAGCCTTGTCGCTTCAAGCAATAAATCGACATGGTGAGGCCACCATTAAATGGAGGATGGACCAGAGAGTCCAAAACCAAACAGGGCTATGAGATCAGGCAAGAGACACGCTGGAGGCATGAGGTGTGTCAGGAGCAGTAACAGGAATGTCAGTGGTGTGAACAGGAACATAAAGCGACATGCTAATGAGCTTCAAAGGTGAGAGGAGGAACACTGTCTCTGGCAGGACATTTTAAGGAGGCAGGAGGCCGAACTTCAATAACATGAGAAACTACTTTAGAGGCATTAAGCTTTCCTGCGTCGTCAAGAAGAAGAGGAGCGTGAAATATCACCGGTCCACACAGTAGAATCCATATTCTATACTGACATTGTAATATTTAAAACCATGTACTATGAACTTTGTATTAATTGTAGCGTTTACCTTTTCGAAATAAAATAGCCGGCTTCTACTCTCGTCTTGCAATTAACCTACCTTTTAAAATATCTCAAAAATGATTAAATGAAGGATTACCAAGTTTAGAATTTTGTGTCATAATCATTCCTAATTTCACTTAATAATAAATAAATTCATCTCTATGTTACCCATTGAACGAGCGTTCGATATCAAGGCCTGTCCACACTGCCAGGACACGTAGACCTATCATATCGCTCTTTTAATGAGTGACATGAGTATAGATTTACAAATTTGAAAACAATATGTATCGGCAAAGTTCAGATTTAAAATATATACAAATATAAAAAAATTCTAGGCACGGCTATTGGGTGACGGACGGCTTTGGGCGAGGAGTCCGAGGACGGCCGGAGGCGGATCCGCGAGGGGCCAAAAGTGAGAGGAGCGAATAACAGGAGCCATTAAGAGTGAATGCTATTGCGGGCTTGCTGCAAAGGAGTCTGTTATTGATGCAGTTAAATTCTGATCGTTGTCTCTTTGGAGACAGTTCAAGGTTGTGAAATCGAGTAAAAGGGAGGACGGCGTCAAGTGTTTGGTGCTTGATTGTCCTTGGCGGGTGCACGCATTCAAGGGGAAGTGGGTTGACTACTAGGAGTGCTCAATAGTTAGGGAGCATATTTGTCACATTGAGGAAATAGAGTTCTCCCACCGGAACCTGTCATCTGCCTTTATTGCCAATGTTATGTATGGGGAGATTATGCACAACCTGAAGTATGAGCCACAATCAATAATCCGTGCTATTGAGGAAAGGTTCCAGTATACAATAAACTACACCAAGGCATGGAGGGTGAAACAGAAGGCTATTGAGATGAGATTTGGAACGTATAAAGATTCATATCATAATCTACCGTGTCAATTAGCCACAATATGAGCAAGAAACCCTGGAAGTTACTATGACATCAAGCATTACCCCTCGACTGATGTGAAGTATAGCGGGAAGCGAGTATGGCATCGTGCCTTCTTTGCATTTGCGGCAACCATCAAAGCATTTAGGCACTGTCGACCCATCATTTGCTTGGACAGGATGTTCCTCACTGGGAAGTATAAAGGACAGATATTGTCTGCAATTGAGGTCAACGGGAATAACCAAGTCCTACCACTGGGGTTTGCCTTCGTGGAGAGTGAGAACAGGGACAACTGGTATTGGTTCCTTGAGCAAGTGAAGCATGCTATTGTTTTGGACCGGCTAGATATTTGTTTGATTAATGATAGACATGCGGGGTTGTTGCGGGCTTTGTTAGATATGCAATATGGGAGTGTTTGACGGTGTGTTACAGCAAAGCGGCCCGACTTAAAGAGGAGGTGGTTCATGCGGTATATGGGTGCAAACTTTTATAAACAATTCAAAAACAAGGACTTGATGAAGCTTTTCAAGAAATTGTGTAGTTAGAACCAGCAAAGAAAGTTCAATGTCCTATGGGCAAGACTAGACGAACTAACCATGAAGCAGACAACTGAGCTAGCAGTCACAGGTGATGAACCGATTGCTCTTGGACCTCTCCCAATAGATACTTCTCAGATAGTAAGGAGGTCAGGGTCAGCTATTAGGAACTTTTCGCAGTGGGTACAAAATGAGCCAAAAGAAAAATGGGATTTGATGTACGATAGTAGTGGGGCAAGGTATGGGATAATGACAACTAATCTTGCTGAGGTCTACAACTGGGTCATGCGGGGTATGAGGTTCCTCCCACTTGTTGGAATTGTAGAAGGTATTATGCATGGGACTTGTAGATATTTTATTGATTACTACACAGCTGCTTCGAAGGCAATGGAAGATAACCGTATGCTGTATGGATCTGTGTTATGTGAGTACATGAAGAAGGCCACAAAGAAGGCACATATGCACCGCGCCAATCATGAGGGAACTGCGGAGCACAAGTTCAGTGTCTTGTACCGTGATAAGGGTCGTAGGGGTGGTAGACGTGAGTGCCATGTGCAAGAGTGCGTGCGTAGGATTGGAACATGCATCTGTACGTGCCAGAAGCCACAATTGCTACACATGCCATGTGCACACGTCATAGTTGCATGTGTGGAGCATAATATGCTTCCCAGGCAATATGTTTCTAAGTACTTTATGAAGGATCAGATACTGAACATATGGAACCATGAGCTGTATGGCTATGGCAACGTTGATACATTTACAAGTAATCTAGGTCCCTCACAAATCTATGTGCCAAATTTCGAAAGGATGAAGAACACACCGGGACGTTGACAAACTCGCCGGATTCGAAACAATATGGATGAATCCGAGGCGGGTCCAAGGGTGAAGCGATGCAGCAAGTGCAATGAAATAGGTCACACATACAAGTACTGTCCGAAAAATGTACCTGTTGTGTAGGTGGGGGCATGACCGCAGGTAAGTGTGAATGTATTTAGCATATCTCGCTGTTATATTTGTAAGGTATAAGCCTTAGTTACCTACGTTGAATTTGGACCTTACATTTGTACCTGATTGTGTACCTACATGTTGCAATATATTCATGTAACTTTTCGTACGTGTATGTTATATGTTGTTCATGTAACTATGTGTATATTTTCATGTAACAAACTATATATATTATTCATGTATATGTAGTTGCAATGTATATTTGGTTTCAATATATATTCTTCTTGTCTACATATTGTAATATATTCATGTATATTTGGTTTCAATGCAGATATGACGCACCAAACGACCCCCGAGCTTCTTGACCCTGAAGTGGACAAGAAGCACCGCAGCTTCTTGTCTGCCGTTCACCAGACGGAGTTAGGGGTTTTCCGACCACGTGGCCCTGGGGAGCTACTTACGATTGACGATCGTTGGAAGCACCAGTATATCGCTAATTAGCTACGTATGTCCCAATTTATTTATTTATTGCATGCCTCACATTCACATTCTATTCCCAATGGTGCAAATTGGCAGCATCTGGACTCCTACCGCTGTGTCATTTGGTGGAGGCCCGAGCGACAGAGATCCCTGAGGCAGTGGCGAGACGATTCTATTTCGATTGCTAGCAGATCGCTGCACTGGTTGACCGATGGAGGCCTGAGACCCATACTTTCCACCTTCCTGCAATGAGAAGGCTCCGACGTTGCAGGACGTAGCCTACCTGTTAGGCTTACCTTGCACCAGAGCTGCCGTTGGAGTCGCCGACATGGATGCAGACTGGATGAATGTCATGCATCAGCGGTTCTCCCTTGTTCAGCGGACTGATGACACACCCGCCTACGTGCCTGAGTTCCTATCGGATCCGCAAGGGTCCACGAAGAAGTGGATCCTACAGTTCTAGGTACCTTCCAATTTATCTTCCATATTACTTTACGATTTTTCAGATATTTTACTCATCATCATTTGCATTACTCGTAGCCTGCATACATGCACCCGGAGGCTAGCTTGTACTCGGTCTTAAGGCACTGGAGGCCTACCTACTTTGGTTGTTTGGCTGGGTTATGTTCACCAGTGGCCAAGGCCACCTGGTGTCGAGGACCCTTATTCTGTACGCGAGGTGGATAGCGGATGCGAAGCCCGATGATGTCCCGAAGTTGAGCTAGGCCTCTGCTGTCCTTGCTGCGACGTATCGGTCATTATGCGATGCGTGCACGAAGAAGGAGCCACTAGCCACATTTGTTGGGTGCCCACTACTGCAGCTGTGGTCTTATGAGCGGTTCGCGATAGGCCGACCTATTGCGGACCAGTCCCTGTACCCTGAGGAATAGTACGGTGAGCCCGAGGAGGACGGGCCTACCATGGCCTCACTATGGTGTCGATGCCGGGTACGTACATAATATTTTAATACTTTATTGTCACATATTTTTGTTCTGGATTCTTACTATGTTTCTCCACAACTTCATTGGATGCATGAGCAGGGCCATAGTGTGTAAGAGCTTTTTAGGTCGCAATTCGGCCGTCTTCATCCAGACGATGTGGTCTGGACCCCCTACAACTACTTGTTCATCCAAGCCCATGTGCCTTTCGATCTGTCTCCATTGTGTAGCCGAGACGATGAGTACTGGCTTACGAAGAAGCCGCTCGTCTTCGACATCTATGTCGAGGAGTACTCACCCCACCGCGTCATGAGGCAATTTGGACGCTTCCAGGCTTTCCCCCTCGTCAACGTTCGCACGGTTCCAGGCCACGTCCATAGGTAACTAAAATCAAGTAAATAATCCATAGCATTTGTTTCATTGACAGTCTATTTAATGTGGTTGACTTGCAAGTATACACGAAAGGGACAGTCGGGTGGCAACCTTTGGGCAGATCGCTTGGCACCGTACATCTCAGCATGGTCCCATGCCCTTGAGGATGTCGTGGAGGAGGCTCATCCTTTCGACGAGCGGAGCTTCGAGGAGTACCTGCGGTGGTACGTGCCACATACACGTACACGGATCACCTACACCCCAGATACTGTCTGGTACCACGTTGCGTCGACTATGGAAGCCTACCCAGGCCATTGGGATGAGGATACTGCATTAGTGGTATGTGTAATTAACATCTCATTTATTTATCATATAATCCCATAAGAAAACCTATAAACTGAAATTCTTATTTCTTGTTTGTTTCCACAGGGCAATATCATTTATGATATTCATAGGGACACGGCTAGAACCATGGACCGCCTCAGGCAAGGGGTGTAGCTCAGTGCGACAGATGTAACGGGGTTTGTTAAGTGGGTTTTCGACAAGACCGTGCGAACCCTGAAGCTTACCTCTTGCCGATCCACCGCAGATGTCGCTGGTGCTCCTGCCAGGTCAAGTGGGGTCCACGCAGAGTCATCCAAGAGGTATGATGTGCAACACCATCCACCAAGACCGGCACCCACACGGCCACCTGGACCACGCCCTACATGCCCGGACACAATAGGTATGGATATTTCATATGCACGGCATTTAGAGATATTCTTGTTACTGATGCATTAATTTCAAACAAATATTAGGTGCACCTACACACGTCTCAATGCTGCCACCTAGACCAAGCCAAGGGCCGACACCCTCACCGCTTGCAGGCCTCTCAGGTAATGTGCGACACTATATTGCCATATTCAATAGATCTAATATTTTCCACAGGTTACTATGGTGATGAGGTCGGGTCGTCTTTAGCTGCACCTCGACTGGTCACACCTCCACCGTTTGTCCCCTACTACGGTACGCATGCCTGACCATCTACTACTGCACCTGCATACCACACGGTACAATATTATATTTCATACAAATACTTTCATTTGCACATTTTCCGTATCTAATAAATTCATATGTTCGTGGGCCCCTCCAGTCAGTACGCATGGACGACGACGGAACCTTCGCAGTCGTCATACCCGAGTCAGGAGGATAAGCCTAGGTCAGAACCCCCATTCGACCTCGTGAGGGATTTCTTCAGGGACACACTGGACTATGATGTTGTCACGTAGTCTCAGCTGTCCAGTGCTCCACTTCGGACATAGCACACCTAGGAGGAGACCTCGACACCTTTGATCCCTACTAGGCCTACCAGGTAGGTTGGACCACCCGACGCCCTGACCGACTCTAGGGGGCACATGATGGCGAACCAGCGGTAGCAACTCCGGGACCATGATGGTGGGACGGCCGACGGTAGCAGGGGAGAAAATAGTAGGATTGTACCTTTGCTTTTGTAACTTACATGTCTATTTCATGATGCATCTTCGATTAGCGAACTATTCTTACATATTCGGACGTGTCTACTCTCTATGGTCTACTTACCATGTCATAACTGCATTTCTTATTCTAACGTGACCACACGCTAGTTGCATTTCTTAATCCAACGTGACCACATGCTACTTTCTATTGTCCTCGCTTTGTATGAACCGTTCACGACTGACCTAGAAAAGCATTTCTTACAAAGCTACTTATACACGAAGTGACCACTCGAAACCTCTGTCGGAAGTCTAGCTTTAGACATGAAGTGATCACACGACTTAGCTTTAACCATGAAATGACAGCACCTCTGTCCTGACGTAATCTGTACACACGAAGTGACCGCACGACTCAACTTTAACCATGAAATCATAACACCTCTGTCCTAGCGCAGGCTGTAGACAAGAAGTGACTACACGGGAGAGCTTTAACCATAAATAAATGACAACACATGTATCTTGACATATGGAATCTCTACCTAGCATTAATGCACAACTTTTCCATTCTTGAACAAGGAATCCAATGCTCCAGCCCTCCGCCAAGCCCATACACTCACTCCATACACCTGCCCTCCGCCACAAAAAATAACCCCACCTTCATCCATGGATACACCACTCATTTCTCAGCTCTCTCAACTGCAATATCTTCCTCAGCTCCACCAAGCCCACCCAAGAAACATTGGGGGATTTTTATCCCCCAGGGGGTCGAACCACCGATGTGCTTCTGTGGCGATCTTTGTAGGCTTCGTGAGTTCCAGGACATCTCTCACACCTATGGCCTATACTTCTTCATGTGTGCCAACTACAAATATGATAAGCCTCAACATGGACTATATAAGTATCCACCGGTATAGAGATATAGATCAATCATGTGGCACTTTTCACATCTTGTTCCCGATTATACATACTGTTTTACTAATCTCTCATCTTGTTTTTTTTTCCAGTCTCCTCCACCTATCTGTGACTTCATTGAATGTTTTGACATTGAGCAAAATGAAGACCAAAAGCGGTGGGTCGACATGAACATGTGATGGAGGAGGGAAGCTTACACACGTTGGGAGTATGAGCAACATCAGGAGGATCTACAGCTGAAGCGGCAGGAAGATGAGCGCATGAAGAAGGTAGCGCAGGTCCATACAACGGCTCAAGCCCGCGAAGCCGAGAGGGCAAGAAAGCAGGAGAGGACCCGTCGCGTTAAGGCGCAGGCCCTGATACCCTGAGAAATAGCAAATATCCTAGGTACACTCAGTAGAGAGTATCTAATGTTACCCGGTATGTTTTCACTCCCTAAAGCATGTTAGGATTAGCAGCGGCACGCTATTAGCTAGATCTTTATGCATACCGTACATGCCACCATTTTTTGTTGTCGTGTTTTCGTGGTTAGGGTTCTATGTAATGTTTGCCACCGTATGTCCCATGTAATGTTTGTGGCCATTTGTAACTTCCGTGCGGGGTAATATGCTAAGAGTGCTTCACATCTATAATTTGTTCACAAAATTAGATTTTGTATCTTCCCAACAATACATCACTAAAAAATTATTTATACAATTTTACATCAAAAACATAAACAAATATCGATAAATTTACAACAATCCACAATTTCTAAAATATCACTACTCCATGATGCCGTATTAGCTACTTTTTAACCATTTTGATCTAAAATTTGCAACATATCAATTTCAAATATTCTTCACCGAACGAATGTGCACTATTTTTCATATTGAGTTATACAAACGTAAAATTAAAAACCAAACAAATTTCACCAAATCTGGAGCTACCCGCCCTCCCGGAGAATGGTTACTCCCTACTCGCCCTCTGAGAGGACGATTGGTGGTAAAGGGTGACTCTGCTACTGTGGACATCTTACTCTTTCAAGAGACGGTAGACGTCTATTTCTGCAAATATTACCGTCAGAAATCTACTTATTTAAATATTTAATAGAAAAATATAAAAAAAATCCGAGTACGATTGGGTCCATGGCAGGAACAGGACCATGATATGATATAGTTTGGGTATCCCTTGCTACTAGGCCCAGATCCACCCAACCATGGCGATTTTATGTCAGCAGACACCACCGTCGTCGTCGTCGCCGTCGCCGTCACTGTCACCTCGGATAGGACTCGATCTGAGGAGGAGACACTACCAGAGACGGCTTCTTTGCCGAGTGTCCCAGACTTTGCCGCGTGCTTTTTATCGGGCACTCGGCAAAGAGGCTATTTGCCGAGTGCCAGAGAGAAAGAACTCGGCAAACATCTGGCACTCGGCAAAGAGGCTATTTGCCGAGTGCCAGAGAGAAAGAACTCGGCAAAGAGGCTATTTGCCGAGTGCCAGAGAGAAAGAACTCGGCAAACATCTGGCACTCGGCAAAGAGGCTCCTTTCCCGAGTGTCATTTTTTGACACTCGGCAAACCCTATTTTTTTCACTTTTGACCAAGTTCGTGGAGCCTATTTGCCGAGTGCCAGAGAGAAAGAACTTGGCAAACATCTAGCACTCGGCAAAGAGGCTATTTGCCGAGTGCCAGAGAGAAAGAACTCGGCAAAGAGGCTATTTGCCGAGTGCCAGAGAGAAAGAACTCGGCAAACATCTGGCACTCGGCAAAGAGGCTCCTTTCCCGAGTGTCATTTTTTGACACTCGGCAAACCCTATTTTTTTTCACTTTTGAGCTCCAAGTTCGTGGAGGCTATTTGCCGAGTGCCAGAGAGAAAGAACTCGGCAAACATGTGGCACTCGGCAAAGAGGCTCCTTTCCCGAGTGTCATTTTTTGACACTCGGCAAACCCTAAGTTTTTTTTTTCACTTTTGACCTCCAAACTTTTTCTGCAGTCCTCATACAATACCTGGTACTCCATGTTCCAATGTGGCACATTTCTCGGACTTTTTCTATATTTCTTTAATTTATTTCAATTAATTGAATTTTCTTGGATAATTCAAATTATAACTGCTAGTCATTCGAATAATGAAAAAAAATGAATGGAAAAAGGATATTCATGTTATTTAGTATAATGTGAGGCCGTATCCAGGAACAGACCACCAATTTCGAACATCTTGTTCACGAAACATGACCACGAACTTGCGGTCGAGTTGTTTTTAAATTGTATAAAAAGCAAACGAAGTCCGAAAATCATGAAACTTGTCAAGATGTCATGATATCATATGTGGAGACTGTGATAAAAATTTGAGAAGGTTTTGCGCAAGTTGTCACGTATGATGCTTGCAAACCGAAGAATCTCCGAAGAAGTTTACCGCAAGTTCGTGGTCATGTTTCGTGAACAAGATGTTCGAAATTTGTGGTCTGTTCCTGGATACAGCCTCACATTATACTAAATAACATGAATATCATTTTTCCATTCATTTTTTTTCATTATTCGAATGACTAGCATTTATAATTTGAATTATCCAAGAAAATTCAATTAATTGAAATAAATTAAAGAAATATAGAAAAAGTCCGAGAAATATGCCACATTGGAACATATAGTACCAGGTATTGTATGAGGACTGCAGAAAAAGTTTGGAGGTCAAAAGTGAAAAAAAAATAGGGTTTGCCGAGTGTCAAAAAATGACACTCGGGAAAGGAGCCTCTTTGCCGAGTGCCAGGACGTCTGGCACTCGGCAAAGAATTTTGAATTTTTTTTTAAAAAAAACCCCTCTTTGTCGAGGGCCAGATCGGGGGCACTCGGCAAAGAATTTTAAATTTTTTTAAAAAAAACCCCTCTTTGCCAAGTGTCAGATCGGGGGTACTCGGCAAAGGGGGGATTTAACCCCCGGCCCAGCCGGCCCACACACACCGCACACACGCACCTGCCAGCGCCAGCGCTGCCGCCGCCCGCGCCCGCGCCCGCGCCAGCCGCCCCCGCGCCAGCGCCGCCCGCGCCCGCGCCGCCCGCGCCGCCCCCAGCGCCGCGCCGCCGGAGGAGGAGGAGAAAGAGAGGAGGAGGAGGAGAGAAGGAAGAAGGAGGAAGAGAAGGAGGAGGAGGAAGAAGGAGGAAGGAAGAAGAAGAAGGAGGAGGAGGAGGAGGCGCCCCGGCCGCCGTTGCCACGTCCCCGACGCTTCCCCAGCCGTCGCCTTGTCCACCGGCGCCCTGGCCCCTTCACCACCGCCGCCCTACGACGCCCACTAGGTATGTCATACCGTCGTCGTCATCGTAGTATTACTAGTAGTTGCGGTAGTAGTAGTGGTAGAGTAGCAGTGGTGGTAGTCTAAGTAGTCGTAGGAGTGGTTGTGACATTGTTATATATATGTGGTTGGATATAATCTTGTGCATGTCGGCCATCGTGCCGTTCATATATATGTGCATGTCGGCCATCGTGCCATTGGTTTTCTTGCAGGTTTTGGAAACCTCACCGTGCAGGGGAGGTGCTGCCGAAATTTTGTATTGACAGTTTTATGTTTCTTTTTTTGCAGAGAAGAGCCAGTCGGAGCGGCACCGGAGTACCTCGGCGACCCCGATCGCCTTCCTTGCCGCTGCGGGTCTGCCTGCACCGCGTCGCCTCGCCACTGCACCGACCCGCCACGGCCCCGCTAGCCTGACTCCACCGCCACCCTAGGTATAACCCCTCTTTCCGTATCATGGTCGTAGATCACGTAACCCAGTTAGGCGTCTCCCGTTCGAAAGAGATACGGTTGGAAATATGCAGATATTTCCATATCTAAAACCGTATCTGTTTCGAATTGTCCACGTTTTTTGGACAGCCCGTGGATGCGTAGGTGGGGTTAGTTTCCATGGTCTGCTCAGATCCGAGACAGAGTTTCGGCATCATCTCCCTGTTGTTCTCCGGATACACACTCTCCCTAGCAGGATGTGTATTTGGAGAACAGCGGGGAGGTGCTGCCGAAATTCTGTCTCGAATAGGAGTAGAGCATGGAAACTAACCTCATCTACGGATCCTCGCGTGGGATTAGGACCTATCCTCACCTATTATAGATAGTAGGAACGTCGTGTAGATGCAATTGATGTTTATATTACTCGCCGCTATATATGTTAGAGGATGGAGGACCGTGAGTGGATGTACACGGGCCGCGCAAGTCAGGGTCAGGTCACCAATGAATGGATCGACAAGACCGATGCTTTCTTGGAACGGGCATTTGGCGTGGCTGCTAAAGAAGCGAGTAAAATTTGCTGTCCCTGCAGCAAATGTGCAAACAGGAAAAGACAAACGAAGAAGGTCATGGGGAAACATCTTTGGAAGAATGGATTTACGGCAGACTATACCCGATGGGTCTACCATGGTGAAGCCGATCGTATGAGAGAGGAGGTGGTGAGACCACTCGTCGAGGATTATGATGCTGATGCCGGGGTAGCAAACATGTTAAATGACTATCACGAGGCACAGTTCGCTGAAGGACGTACGGAGGAGGAGCCAGAGGCAACCGCAAAGGCGTTCTACGACATGTTTGCCGCGGCACAGAAACCCCTTCACGGCCAGACAAAGGTTTCTCAACTGGATGCCATTGGACGCATAATGGCGTTAAAGTCCCAGTATAGCCTGAGTTGAGACGCCTTCGATGGTATGTTGACAGTTATTGGCAGCCTGCTTCCAGAGGGTCACCTTCTGCCAAAGAGCATGCACGAGTCACAGAAACTCCTTCGTGCACTTAAGATGCCGTATGAGCAGATACATGCTTGCCCGAAGGGGTGCGTCCTATTTAGGAAAGAATACGTGGAAGCAAAGTACTGTCCAAAGTGTAAATCATCTAGGTTCCTGGAGGTAGATTCTGGTGATGGCCAGAAGAGGCAGCTTGACATTCCCGTGACAATCCTATGGCACCTTCCGTTCATACCGAGGATCCAACGGCTATACATGACCGAGGAATCCGCAAAACAGATGACATGGCACAAAAATGGCAAACGATACAATCCTGACAGGATGGTACATGCATCCGATGGTGAAGCATGGACCCACTTTGATGGCATTCATCATGAGAAAGCTAAAGAGGCTCGTAATGTACGTGTTGCGCTGGCAACAGATGGGTTCAATCCTTATGGAATGATGGCTGCCCCATACACATGTTGGCCCGTGTTCGTTATCCCCCTCAATCTCCCCCCCCCCCCCCCCCGGGCATATGCTTTCAACGACAGAACGTATTATTGTCGTTGATAATTCCTGGACACCTGGGGAATAATATGGGTGTGTTCATGGAGCCTGTGATTGATGAATTGGTCCGTGCTTGGGAGGAAGGGGTATGGACATACGACCGAGCTACAAAGAAAAACTTCAAAATGCATGTTTGGTACCACTACTCCCTGCATGACTTCCTGGCGTATGGGATATTCTGCGCCTGGTGTGTTCACGGGAAGTTCCCATGCCCAGTATGCAAGGAAGGTCTGAGGTTCATTTGGTTGCAGAAGGGTGGCAAGTATTCATCGTTCGACAAACATCGGCAATTCCTCCCTCTTGACCATGCATTCAGACGAGACATCAAGAACTTTACGAAAGGTGTCGTAGTGACAGACCCTGCACCACCGATAATGACTGGTGCCACGGTTCGTGAACAGATAGATGGTCTCGTGGTCAATCCAGAAGGTGGTTTTGTGGGATATTGTGAGCAACATATGTGGACTCATAAGTCGGGCTTGACTCGGCTCCCCTATTTTGATGACCTTCTCCTTCCACACAACATTGATGTAATGCACACTGAAAAGAATGTTGCCGAGGCACTTTGGGCAACAATCATGGACATTCCTGACAAGTCAAAGGACAACGTTAAGGCTAGAGTGGATCTGGCAACGATATGCGATAGACCAAACCAACATATGAAGCCTCCTAGTCGCGGCAAGACATGGAGAAGGACTAAGGCCGATTTTGTCTTGAGCAAGCCCCAAAGGAGGGAAGTACTAGAATGGATCCAGACGTTAATGTTCCCTGATGGGTATGCAGCTAATCTGAGGAGGGGAGTGAACTTATCTACTATGCGAGTCTTAGGGATGAAGAGTCATGACTACCACATATGGATTGAGCGGCTTCTTCCGGCGATGGTTCGAGGCTATGTCCCTGAGCATGTCTGGCTAGTGCTGGCAGAGTTGAGCTATTTCTTTCGCCAGCTTTGTGCCAAGGAGTTATCTCGGACCGTGATTGCTGACTTGGAAAGAATGGCACCTGTGTTGCTCTGTAAGTTGGAGAAGATCTTTCCACCCGGCTTCTTCAATCCGATGCAGCATTTGATTTTGCACCTCCCGTACGAGGCACGAATGGGGGGGCCCGTGCAGGGCCGTTGGTGCTATCCAATCGAGAGATGTCTAAAGGTTCTTCGAAAGAAATGTAGAAATAAATGCAAAATCGAGGCTTCCATTGTAGAGGCATACATTCTGGAGGAGGTGGCGAACTTCACAACAACATACTATGGTGACAACCTCCCTAGCGTGCATAATCCACCCCCTCGTTACAATGCTGGCGAAAATGAATCGAACCTCAGCCTTTTCCGAGGCCAACTAGGAAGCGCAAGTGCATCGACCCCCAAGACCTTGAATCATGAAGAGTGGCGCCATATCATGCTATACGTGTTGACCAACCTTGATGAAGTGGCGCTGTACATGCAGTAAGTTCTCAACGAACTTGTTAAATACGCCGTCACTATTCTGCATCCAACCCCCTTGTTTCTCGTTGGTACAGGGAATTTCTTCATGAATTCTGGCGTCAATCAAGGGATCCTACCCCGCAGCAGGTGGATACCCTTCTTAGACAGGGTGCGGGAAATGGAATGCCCGATTTCATTTCTTGGTTCAAAC